>NC_138052.1:63969353-64569353 GCF_964194185.1 Rhinolophus hipposideros | reverse complement strand
AAATATCCAGAAAGTGCTTCCTGATGAGCAGCTATTTTAGTGCATGTTGATTGAAATTCAGAGGTTACCAGAAACCCTAAATAAATCAGACATTTGACTAACAAACATGTCATACACACACTGTTTTTACCTCCCTCCGTTATTCCTTTTTATCCTTGTTTAGATAAAGATCACTTTGTTTAGAAACACATAGACTTTATTCTGATGAGATAATCAGAATAAGAAGAAGCAAGTTTTGTTTTTCTTCGAGATACTCCATTCTAAAGACTTTTAGTATTAAAGCTAATCTTAAAAGCACTGAAAGGCAAAGTCACCAACCTACTTTAGAGAGAACCAGGTATGATTGTCTCTGAGGGCTTGGCCTCCATTAAATGAGGACTTTGAGGAAGGAGAGGAATGAAGCAGGATGGGAGACAGAAAACAGGAAAGCCAAGGGTTACAAGATGTTCCAAATATACATCTGAGCCAGTAGGCACTAAAAGATACTCAATAGGAAGAATACAGAAATATTATCACTATTCTACAGAGTATGTGACTATTTCTGATGGGTTTCTAATATTATGTTTCTCCTTTTGAAGTACAGTACTTATCCAATCCTATAGATATGCTGTACACAAGAGAGAACTTATACCTAATAGTGCTTTTGTCACATTTCCACAAATGAAATATTACATAAGGAATATTCAAGGATGCCTTGATTATTCGATGTTTTGGAATGTAGACACTAGTTAATTCATTAACACTTAGGTTTAGACATGTCCATATTAATTATCTTCCTTTGCCTAATAAGAAATACAGAGTAAAACACAATTTACAAAACCAGCAGGGAAAACACTGCCCATTTTATAGACAACTTTTGAAGATGGGGTGCTCAGGAATGTTAGCTCAAATATCCACTATATTTAATGGGGGGAAAAACAACAAAAAACAAACAAACAAACAAACAAAAAAACATGAGATGAGGAAGAAAATGGAATGGGTCTCACCCTTTTAGGTCAAGTGGATATTTAGTTTGTCACCAAAAAAAATGTTTTTGTTTTTGTTTTAGGGAAGAGATGCCACTAGGAAAAAAAACTGCGGCCTTGATAACAATACCAACTCACATAATAATTCCACAGGACAGAGTACTGCCCCAGTAATAACTTTATCATCTTTGAGGGTGCTGTCGGTACCAAAAATCCTAGAAGCACCACTCTAAGTAACTGTGTATAACAACAAAGCACATTTAGCAAATGTTGATCACGATTTATACAGGAAAATTCAACTCCTTTTCTTTCGAGTTATAATTATTTATTATGTATATAAAATAGTAAAATATTCTTGGGGGCATTCAGGATTTTATGTAATCATCTAAATAGAATCAGAGGTGCAAATTTTATTTTCCAGAAATATTCTATTCAACAAAATATAAAGGCATATTTTATGCTGATGGAGAAACCTGGAATACTTTCATGAAGATTTAAATTGGACTATTATAAAGTGTGTGTGTGTGTGTGTGTGTACGTGGTATGTGTGTATGTGTATTCTCCCATGTATGCCTGTGTATGTTAAGGCAATGGGGGGGGATAAATGTATAATTATATGTTGTATATGAATTCCTTAATAATAACTTGTGGTTAGAATTTCATAATAATGGTGTATTGAAAAATAATGGCAATCAACTTTTAGAGAAATGAATTAGATTAATCAATTCAATGTCACTGACATGATTAACATTATATTGTATTTGTAGGGGAAAAAGAAAAGTATACTTTCTCATAATTGTATATGGAAAATGACACGAAAATCCTCTTTCAAAGAGGAAAGGTTAATATAAGACTGAGCTAGAAGAGTATGCACATATAGACAAAAAACATAGAGTGCTGAAACTGTAGGGTCAAGTATTGTCAGCATTGTCACAAGAGCCTTAGAAACAGGGAGAATTATCAGTCCAAAGTTGCAATTCATATTATACCAGAAAATATAATAAATTGAGCAAATGCAATTCAAAGAGAAGAGCTGATAGGCATGTTCCAAAAATGTATGTAGAATGTGTAGATATTAATTTAATTAGTTGTTTAAAGTAACAGTTGTCCCCCAGAAGTCTGGCCTGTCAGAAATTAACAATCACCTTTTTTAATCTAGCAAACTAAATATGACATTGAACAATTTTGAATGACACTGACTCTTCAGTAGGAAAAATATGAAGTATGGTATTTGATATTTTATGTAAAATACAAAGGTGTCCAAAGAAATGAATAATGCATAATATGAAAAGATGACATAAAATTATTATTGGTGAAATAAAAACTTTGGAGAAATGTCAGTAACTTTATTTTCATATATTCTCTCAATATTCTTTTCCCAGGAGTATGTTTTATCCTTCTGTATGTTGAAAAAAATTTAATACTGATAAAAATTCAAGGGTATCTACCGAGTGTCTTCTACATTATCCAAATAAAAGACCTATGAGAAATAAAAGAGGGTTTTCAATTCCTGGTGCTAGCATAGTCTCTAACTTCTCATTTCATCGAACACACGGGCTTTCTTCCCTCTCCCCCATCTCCAGAAATACCCTAGAGTCCACTTTCACCACAGTAAGCACACTCATGCAACCACCAATTACATCAAGAAGTAGAATTTTGCCAGCACATCAGATTACTATTCATGCCCTCTCAAAACAACTACCCTCCTAAATGTGTTCACTATTGTGATTTCTATTACCATCAAGTGGTTTGCCTGTTTCAAACTTCATATAAATAAAAGCATACTGTATGTATTATTTTGAATCTGGATATGTTTGATGACATTGTGAGATTGATTCGTGTTGGTAGAAATATTTTTTGTTCACTTTCATTTCTCTGTGTTCTTCCATTTTATAAACGTACCATTATTTATTGACCCACTTTAACATTTATGGGCATTTGGGTTTTATCCATGTGGGGGTTATAAATACTACTATATGAGCATATCTGTACATATTTTTGGGTGGACATATGTACATTTTGGGGAGATTTAAATCTAAGAGTGAAATTATTGCTTTACTTATTAAGCACACGAGATTTTTTGTCTGCTATGTCTAATCTGCTGTTAATCACATCAAGTGTATTTTCAAGTGTTATTGTAATTTTGACCTCTATTAGTTTAATTTTGGTCTTTTACAAAAAATTATCTTCTATGTGTCTACTTATCTTTTTAAACAGAAAGCATACATAAAGCTATTATAATGCATTTATTATCTTGTCTATTAATTCTAACATCCATATCACCTCTGGGATATTTTTTATGAATTTGTTTTTCTTTACTTAAGGGTCATATTTCCTCCTTCTTTGCATACCCATTAACCTTTTACTAGATGTCAGACATTATGAATTACATGTTTTCAGTGCATTTTTTTTTTCTTGAGCTCTTTTCTGGCACAGTTAAGTTACTTAGAAAATTTAATAATTTGGGGTCTTGCTTGTAATGTGTTAAGTGACACCAAAGTAGTTATTGGTCTAAAACTTGTTATTGTATACAATTAAGTCATACCATCTGATTAGGATGTAGTGCTTCTTTGAATTATTAGCTTTGAGTCTGGCTAGTGGGAACAAGCATTAACCCCAATCCTGCGTGACCACCCAGTACTGTTCCCTCTAATTCTTTCAGATGGTTCTTTTCCCAGATCCAGAAAGTTTGCTTACGTGCATGCACTCATCAATACTCTGCTAAATTGTTAAAATCTCAGGAGCAGCAAGGGTTGATGTTCTTCATATATCCTTGGCTGTCTCTGTGCAGTTCTCTATCTGATTCATTTTTGGGCACACATACAAAAACAAGGTTGTATAATACGAACACTTTTCCAGTGTGCCTTTTTAATATTGCATGTTATGCATGTACCAAAATTTTTAGGGTTTTTGTTTCTTTTTCTACAAAATACAGTATCAAAATATTTCATTGTGTGAGTACGAGTTTATGATTTTATTATATTTTTTGATTAAGAAACAATGTACTAATTGAGCAATGAAGTAGAAGATTTGAATAACCAACAAGCTCATTTAAATAGAAATGTAAAGTATTGTGTATACTGCAATTAAAGCATGTGCACAGTTCCTGTAATCATGAAAATATTGTAAAACCCAGTCTGCTATTTTGCTATAAAAATTATTATGAATTCAGAATAAAAATAGAAATAAACAACAAAAAAATTTCAAGAACATGGCAATATCAAAATTAGAATGCTGTCTACCAAATTACTCCTGTTATAATTGAGTACATCTAATCTAAAATTTAAAATTAAAGCTAAAGCTTCATATCAAAACTTATGCTATATTAATGGATCAGAATAATTTGATATATCTTGCTTTATACTTATTAATGTATCCTAACATGGTATCAGAAAGAAAGCAACATTTTAATGGGTTGTTTGTTTTGTGCAATTTAAAATAGAGAAAGTATATAAAAAACGTAGAATTCCAACAGTTGGAGACTGCTTAAATGGATTGCTGTATACATAAACATTTAAAAATGGATAAGGCAACCATTAAAATAATGATTTTTATCTAAATTTATTAACATGGAACAATTTTCAAATCATCGATAAGTAGGTAAAAGGATGTCAAATGTTCATAGTACAATCCTACTGTAAACAAAATCACATGGAGGTTTACATATGTATATATGTGTAATGTGTGCTTGCAAAGAAAGATACCTAGAATAATGCTCACCAAATAATTAGGAGATTAATAACTTACAAATGTAATGGGTATTTTCATTTTATCCTTTATGTATTTTTGGATTACTGTGTCTTTATGATAGATACAAATCATTTTTATAGTCTAAGAAAACAGTAAAACTATTTTAATAATAAATCTCAATTTGTTTTCAGTAGACATAAAATCCCCCAATGACTATATGTTATTGGTAAATGTATATTTTTAAAACTATTTTGTTTATAATACTTTGAACATATTTTATAATTAGATAGTATAATATTTTGGTGAATTCAGAATTACCTTCCTTGATTTGTAATATTTAATACTTAAAAATGTGTTCTAATCAGGAACTACAGACACATTTTATCTTTTCATTTCCCAAGTAAAACATTTCTATTACTCTTAACTTTTTTTATATGTACGTTATTCTGGATTTTATTCAGGGCATATGTTAGCTGCATGAGAAAGTGCCAGGATACAAAATTCCTGTGTAGCTATGTACAGGTTTGTTCCTAAAGACTCGTATGAAATCAAGGTATATAGTATCTGCAATTTTTTAGATATTATTATTTAATTCATTAATATGATTCAAATTCTTCAAAAAATGATGACAATATAGAGAGTATATAGTCTCCTTCCTATTTCTGTCAATCAGTAATGACCCTTTTAGGAAACTAGATCATATACATATACAAACAATGCACAGAAACATACACATACATACATATATAAACTTTTCCACCATTGTTTACATTATTTTGCTTATTTTCTATATTGCTTTTTTGTGGCAATATATAATTTGGCATATTCAATCTTGGCACATAAAGAGCCATAGAATTATTTCTCTATTCAGAATATTTCATTGTGTGTATTATAATTAACCTCAACATTTTGATGGATATTGAGGTTGTTTCTACTGTTTTGCTATCACAAACAATGTTTTAATAAACAATCTTGAACAGCCACATTTTTTTTTTTACATTTATATCTGATGTACAAACAGGTTCAGAGTTAAGCCTTTGGAGCAGATACCTTAATTAAAATTCAGAAAACACTGAGTCATCCAAGGAAGGTATCAACTACAATAAAAATTGTTTCAATTGGTGTTAAAAAATTATGATGATTTGTTCTTTTTTTTTTTAAGATTTTTATTGGGGAAGGGGAACAGGACTTTATTGGGGAACAGTGTGTACTTCTAGTAGTTTTTTCCAAGTCAAGTTGTTGTCCTTTCAATCTTAGTTGTGGAGGGTGCAGCTCAGCTCCAGGTTCAGTTGCCATTGCTAGTTGCAGGGGACACAGCCCACCATCCCTTGAGGGAGTCGAACCGGCAACTTGTGGTTGAGAAGACGCGCTCCAACCAACTGAGCCATTCGGGAGGCAGCTCAGCTCAAGGTGCCATGTTCAATCTTAGTTGCAGGGGGCAGAGCCCACCACCCCAGGGACTCAAGAAATTCAACCAGCAACCTTGTGGTTGAGAACCCACTAGCCCATGTGGGAATCCAACCGGCAGCCTTAGGAGTTAGGAGCATGGAGCTCCAAACACCTGAGCCATAGGGCTGGCCCCCGATGATTGGTTCTTAAAAAATATATCTTCAAAACATTCTCTAGAAAACTATGTTTACTGAAACAGTATAATGAGTAGTTTACCAGATAATACAATATTTTTCATATTTCTCAATGTAACCATTATCCAGTTCATCAGATTTAACTAAGAACTTGGAAGTTTAAATGAGTGCTTCCTATTTTTCATACAGAGAGGTGAGTCTCATTTGGGGAAATACCTCTTGAGAAATACCTAAAAGATTCCCTTGAAAAAAATTAGTTGATTTGTTTTTTTATCTTCTAGATTCATTCATGAGTCTATTTCTCCCCTCTTAAACTTTTCTTTCACCATTACTACACCTGAGCCATTCTGAAAATTCCCTAGGTATTTTATTCTCTTTGTTGATAATATACATGGGATTATTTTTTTTCAAATATCCATTGTGAATATTTCATTGTTAATATAGAAATGCCACGGATTTTTATATACTGATTTTGTATCCCTGAACTTGCTGAATTATTTATTCATTCTATTGTTTTGTGGAGTCTTTAGAATTTTCTATGTATGTGATCATACCATCTGTAAACAGAGATGATTTTAATTCTTCCCTTCAGATTTGGATGCCTTTTATTTCTTTTTCTTGCCTGACTGCTCTGGCTAGGACTTCCAATAATATGCTTAAGAGCAGTGGTGAAAGTGAGCATCCTGGTCTTCCACATTTTAGAGAAAAAGGTTTTCATGATTTCCTAGTGATTATGATTTTAGCTGTGTTTTCATAAATGACATTTAATTGAATTGAAGGTAATTTCATTCTATATGTATTTTGTTGCAAGTTTTTATCATGAAAGGATGTTGCATTTTGTAATATTATTTATTGATTGATTCATACGACCATGTGGTCAATCATATTAATTGATTTTTTTATGTTGAACTATCCTTGCATCTCTGGGATAATACCACATAATCTTGGGTTATGATCCTTTTAACCTGCTATTTAATTAGGTTTGCTATGCTTTCTATCAAGGATGTTTGCATATATATTCATGAGCAAAAATGGTCTTCAATTACCTTTCCTTGTGTTACCAATGACTGGTTTTGGAATCAGGGTAATGTTGACATCATAAAATGAGTTTTGGAATATTTCCTCTTACATTTTATGAAAAAGTTTAAGAAGGGCTGGTATCAATCCTTTGAATTTTTGGTAGAATTCACCCATGAAGCCATCTTTTTTTGGCCTTTTCTTAGCTGTAATGTGTTTGAGTACTGATTGATCATGACATTCTTGGAGTAGCTTGCACACAGCTTTCAGGAGCCCAAGTGGCCAATGAGGACCTTATCCTCCAAAAACCAGGGGTCTTTTTTCTGATCACTGCTGTTTCAGTCACAGAGGTGCAGGCACAGAATTGGGTAGCCACTTTTGAAAGCCCCTACCCCTGTGAATGAGGCAACTTCTACAGAATTTAAAGGGCCAACCTTATTTATTCCCCTTCGTTTTTCTCTTTCTTCTTTTTTAGAGCTAGACATTTAAGATTAAGGCATCCAAAGCAACCACCTATATCGTGAACATGCAAGCTCAAAAGACCTCAGAAGACCTTAAGTACATAGCTTAGCCTTTTCCCTTCCACAACAATTAAGAAAAATAAAAATAAAAAAAGCCACAAACCTTGGGAAGAAGTAGAATCTTATCTATGGAGTGTTCACATTACGAGATTCAAATGTTCAGTTTCAACAACAACAAAAAAATCACAAGGCATTCAAAGAAGAAAGTAGTACCTATTTAAGGAAAAAATAAAAAGACAAACTGTCCCTGAGTGAGACCAGACAATGGGCTTAATAGACACATATTTAAAGCAACGGTATTAAAGATGTTCAAAGGACTAAAAGAAGATATGGAGTCAGCACAGCAATGCATGAATAAAATGGAAATGCATAAAGAGATAAAATACATAAAAACAAACAAAACATAAATTCTATAGCTAAAAGCACAATATTGAATTTAAAAATTATCTAGAGGAATTCAAAAGTAGATTTAAGCAGGCATAATAAAGAATTAATGAACTTGAAGACAGAACAGTTACAATGATCAAGTCTGAGAAACAAAAGAAAAATTATTCAAAGAGTGTACAGAGCCTAGGGGACCTTTGGCATACCTACTAGCGAACCAATGCATGCATTGTTTGAATCCCAGAAGGAGAAGAGAGGGAGAGAAAGTGGAGAGATCATTCTAAAAAATGATTGCCCCAAACTTCCCAAATTTGAGAAATGATATAAACATAAACATTGAAGAATCTCAACAAACCCCAAGCAGAATGAACTCAAAGAAACCCAGGATGAGGCCCATTATAATGAAACTATGGAAAGCTAACAACAGAGACATAATTTTAAAAGCATCCAGAGAGAAGTATCTCATGATCTAAAAAAAAAAAAAAAAAAAAAAAAAAAAGTCCCCTATAAGATATTCAGCATATTTCTCACCAGAAACCTTAAAAGCCAGAAGGCAGTGGGATGGTACATTCAAGAGCTGAAGGAGGGAAAACTGACAACCCAAAATCCTGTATCTGGCAAAAATGTTGTTCAAATATGAGGGCAAAATTACAATATTCTCAGATAAACAAAAGTAGAGGGAGTTCATTACCATTAGATCTGCCATGCAGGAAACACTAAAGGTAGTCCTTGATGTTGAAATGAAAGAATAGTAAACAGTAACTTAAAGCTATGTGAGGAAATAAAGATCTTTGGTAAAGATAAGTATTTGGGCAATTATAAAATCTAGTATAATTTTAGCTTTGGATTGTTACTCCACTTTCATTCTTCTCAATACTTTAAAAAATATTACATAAAATAATTATTACTTTATGTTTTTGATACATAAAGATGCAATTTGTGGCATCAATAAATGAAAGGAGGTAGAGATGGAGCTGCATAGAAACAGGATTTGTGTATCTTATTAAAGTTAAGCTGGTATAAATTCAAAAAATGTGTTATAACTTCAGGATATTAAATGTAATCACTATGATAACCACAAAGAAATAGCTATAGAATATACACAAAAGGAAACGAGAATTTATAAAAATTCACATTAATAATCAACTAAACATAAAAGAAGACAGTAATGCAGAAATTTATGAACAAAATAAATCTATAAGGCATATAGGAAAAAAAAGAGCAGATTGAAAGAGGTCTCTCTGTATCAGTAATTACTTTAAATGTACATGGTTTAAAATCTCCAAACAGAAGATAGAAACTAGAAAAATGGATAAAAAAAACATATGATCCAACTACCTGCTATCTACAAAAGATTAATTTCATATCCAAAGACACAAGTAAGTTAAAAGTGAAAGAATGGAAAAAGATATTCCATGCAATTAATAATTAAAATAGAGCAGAAGTAGCTATATCAATATCAGGCAAAATATACTTTAAATCAAAAAATTAAACAAAGATCCCAAGAAACAAAGAAGGAGATTATACAGTAGTAAAAGTTTCAAAACTGCAAGAAGAAAATATAATAACTATAAACATTTATGTATCTAATAAAAAACCATCAAAATATATAGAGCAAAAATTGACAAAATTGAAAGAAGTAGACAGTTCTATAATAATAAATGGGATCTTCAACACACCACTTTCAGTAATGGATAGGACAACCCGACATAAAGAAACACAGGATTTGAGCAACACAATAAACCAGCTACATCTAATAGAAATATACATTATACTACCAAACAACAACAGCATACACATACTTCTCAAGTGTACATGGGACTTTTTCAGGATAGATGCGAAGAAACTGACACCATTGTGCACTGCTGGTGGGACTATAAAGAGGTGCAGCCACTATGGAAAATAGTATGGCAGTAACTTAAAAAATAAATTAAAAATTAAAATGGCTGTATTATCCAACAATTCCACTTTTGGGTATGTAACAAAAAGAAGTGAAAACAGGAACATAAACAGATATTTGTACATCCACGTTTATAGCAGCATTATTAACAACTGCCAAAAGGTGAAAGTAATCCAAGTCTCCATTGACTGAGTAATGGATAAACAAAATGTGGTGCGTGTGTGTGTGTGTGTGTATATATATGTATATGTGTATATATATATATATATATATATATATGTGTGTGTGTGTGTGTGTGTGTGTGTGTGTGTGTATATATATAACAAAATATTATTTATTATTCAGCCTTAAAAAGAAAGGAAATTCTGATATATGCTACAACATCGATGCACCTTGAAGACATTATGTTAAGTAAAATAAGCCAATCACCAAAGGATAAATATTGTATGATTCCACTTACAAGTTACTTAGAGTAGTCAAATCCATAGAGACAGAAAATAAACTGGTGGTTGCCAGTCGTTTAGGGGTTGGAGGTAGGACAATGTTTAATGAGTAAAAGTTTTAATTTTGCAAGATAATAAAGTTCTGGAAGTGGATGATGATGATGGTTACACATGATGTAAATATACTTATGCCACTAAACCATACACTTAAAAATGGCTAAAGTAGTAAATTTTACATTATGCATATTTTGCCAAAATTAAATAATTTTTAAATATAATATTTACAAATAAACTTTTGTAAATTATTTTGAGCATTCTGTGTATTGAGATTTGACAATTTAATGACTTTTTTTTTATTTCTAATACTGATATCACTGTTGACAAACACTTCTAGGAAGACCTAGCAACTGACAAATTTAATGACAACACATCTAATGTGTTGCCTTACAGCTGCCGAACCGTCTGTTCCCAGCGCCTTCCCCATGACATCACAAGGAAGTGTCTCGGAAAGCTGAGACCCAATGGAATGTTATTGGTAAAGCTTCTTTGAGGGAGTGTCCTGGAAAGCTGGGAATCGATGGAATAATATCGGTCAGGCTCTCTTATATGATGGTTTCAGTACAGTGAGTCCATCCCCTGGGGTTGTGTGTGTCTGTGAAGGCACAAGACGTGTTGGAGCATAATGGAGACTTTTGGGAAGAATAGACAATCAGGCATGTGACTCGTGGAACATGGAAAAATCAAACTTTACTTCCTTGTATGATTATTAATAAAAGCAATGTGTTGGCCCGATTCAGGGCTCAGTCCTGGAAGCTTGAGTTCCTTGGCTCCAATTGCACTCTACTCTTGTCTACTGTCTTTCTTTACCTCGCACCGCCCTTCTCGCTTCCCACTGCTCTTGTCGTGCTGGATGCGACACTAATGTTTATCAAGAGTTAGAAAATGTAAATTAAGCTTTATCATTGAGAAGATTCAATACAAAAATGAATTATAATATCAAATTTTGTTCATACAATGTAAAAAGTTTAGGTTTTTAAAATGCATTTATAGATTTTTTTTTCCACAAAGATGGTGCCAAAAGAGAACAAGGAAGCCCCTGCCCCTCACAAAGCTGAAGCCAAAGCAAAGGGTTTGAAGGCAAAGAAAGCAGAGCTGAAAGGCATCTACCACAAAAAAAAAAAGAGAGAAGACCCCGTAGGTCACCCACCTTCCAAAGGCCCAAGACACCATGGCTTTGAAGGCAGCCCAAATATCCTTGGAAAAGTACCCCCAGGAGAAATAGGCATGACCATTGTGCCCAGGAGAAATAGGCATGACCATTATGCCATCATCAAGTTCCCTCTAACTACTGAGTGAGCCACGAAGACAGAAGACAACAGTACACTTGTGTTCATTGTGGATGTCAAGGCCAACAAGCACCAGACCAAATAGGCTGTGAAGAAGCTCTGTGACATTGATGTTGCCAAGGTCAACACCCTGATCAGACCTGATGGAGAGAAAAAGGCATATGCTCAATTGGCTCCTGACTATGATACTTTGAATGTTGCCAAAAAGATTCCCAATTTTATCTAAATCGAGTCCATCTAAATCATCTAAGTCCATCTAAGTCATCTAAATCAAGTCTGGCTGGCTGGTTCTAACCATAAATTTTTTTCACTGTAAAATAAATAAATAAATAAAATAGAATAAAGTAAAATGAATTGATATCCAAAGAATGTAATACTCATTTCTTTACTTAAAATATAATAAAAACAATACTAAACTCAGGCATTAAATCTTAAAAAAAGATTATCATAAAATAAACATTTTAAATTACATAATTATTTTTAAAGAATATACCTTGTATTTGGCTTACCCATAATAAGAAAAGTAAACATCTCAAAAAGGTATAAGGAATTTATAAACTAAAAAAAAAATATCATTCAAAGTAAAATGGGACTTTACTGTATTAAGAATATGAAAATCCAGGCAAAGCTAACAAAATCTGTTTTTTCTATTAATATTTAAAACAGAAACAACAGGTCATTACATTGCAACATGCTAAGCTAGTTAATAATGAAACAGAATTATCAATATTGGAAACCTAAATGGTTTCAATCAATAGTACAGTTGTTTTTATTGATCCATATATCAATGAGCATCCATTAAATTTGTTAAAATAATTTTAATGATTTTAAATTTTCTTACACTGTTAACAAAATATGTGTAATAGTATTGATTTTCATCAGTATATTCCGAAGCACAGATGTAATGATAAAGATTCTTTTTTACACTTTTGTTTCCCAACTAAACAGGGAAGCAAAGACAATTTTACTACCTTTCACACTAGTCCTTAAGTAATACCTCCTAGGAAAGGACGTTCCCTATTATATATGAAAGTGTCAGTAATGAAATGGTTATATTCACAATGTTTAACTCTAACACAGCCTAAAATAAGCACACAAAAAAAC
Organism: Rhinolophus hipposideros; assembly: GCF_964194185.1. Taxonomy (NCBI): domain Eukaryota; kingdom Metazoa; phylum Chordata; class Mammalia; order Chiroptera; family Rhinolophidae; genus Rhinolophus; species Rhinolophus hipposideros. Next base: position 64,556,400 of record NC_138052.1, on the reverse strand, counting down.
AGACAAATTATGTTGTGTGACATAAATTTTCCACCGACGAACAAAACGAAACAAAAAACAACAACAAAAAAACCCCCACATCATTAAGAGAAACAATTTTAGAATTTTAGATCTTTGAAGTTTATGAAGAGGGAAATGAAGTTTTACCTCCTGAGTGTCTCTGAGCCTCCTTTTCTTTTGCCTAAGGAAACTAGCCTTCCACTGTCTGACTCCCTTAATAATCACAATTGAGGCAGTTGACTCGCAAAGAACGCCTAGTCTCTTCAAAGTCAACCCCACCACAATGTATATCCTCTATTCCTATAATGAATATGAGAATCCAGTATGTTCTATTGGATGGTTCAGGGACCCCCCCCACCCCCGGCACCGCTTCAGCATCCCTGAAACCCTGCTGGGGGGGGGGTCCACAAGGCAAAAACTATTTTCATAACAATACTAACATCTTATTTGCTCTGTTTGCTCTCAATTAATAAATCAGTCCAAGAAGCTAGAATCAGCTCTATTTCATTGGTTTACTGACTAAAACATGGACTCAGTACTAATCTTCATTTAATGAGCTTTGATATTTGCATTTATTTTGAATAATGTTGATGAGAAGTTCTCAAAGTATTGTTCTCAGATGTGTAAGGTCCCTCAGTCTCTTCCAGGAAGTCTCTGATATCAAACTGTTTTCACAATACTAAGAATATTTTCCAAGAGGTTGACATTTGCAGTGATGGTGACAAAGGTAATGTTGGATGTATGGATTGAATGTCTGTGTCCTTCTAAAATCCCTATGTTTATATCCTAACCCCCAATGTGATGGTATTAGGAGATGGGGCCACTGGAATGTACTGAGGCCATGAAGGTGGAGCTCCCTCATGAATGAGATTAGTGGCTTATAGAAGAAATTCCAGTGAACTCTTTTTTCCTCTTTCCACAGGATACAAGAAGTCAACGATCTGCAACCTATAAGAGAGCGTTCACGAAAATCTGACCATACTGACATCTAGATCTTGGACTTCCCATCCTCCAAAACTGTGAGAAAAAATTTTCCGTTGTTTATAAATGACCCAGTCTATGGTTTTGCATTATGCTGCGCGAAAGTACTGAGATTGTACATAACATAAAGCAAATAATTAAACTGGTCCTCATACCAATAAAATTATAGAATGTGGGAATATGAAGATAATATTTCTGTGAAATTAAATGTGGGTCTCTGCACAACTATTACAAATAAACATTTCAAGTTTTGGTTTATTTCTAAATTCTGAAATTAAATATAAATATAATGTAGTGGATCAAAATTAAAATAGTACATACACTTCAACGTAACTTAAGTTAATAATTACAGGAGAGATGTATACCAATAGCAAAAAATGATAAATATATTTAATATAAGTATATATATATTTTTTTTCATGAAATATTAGGATAAAACTTTAAAATATTTTGAGATGTGATTTCTGGACACTACATGAATATTTGTGGTCAAAAGATACAAACCATAAAAAATCAAGCAAAAATAGAAAATATATCAATGTTCTCATTATCTAAAACATGGATTGGCGAAGTACAGTTCACAAGCAGACAGTAAAACCTTATTGGAAGATAGCCAGGTCCATTTGTTTATAACTTGTTTATGGCTTTTGTCATGTTTGAAAGACAGAATTAAGGAACTGCAGGAGAGATGCTGTGCCCCACAAGTATAAAATACTTATTATCTAATTCTTAAAGGGAAGTTTTCACACCACTGATCTAGAAGAAGTCACACATGATTACAGAGACTGTACAGACCCATACAAATAACACATTCACCAAACAGAACATTTCAGATACAAGTTAAAATATTTCTTTGGAATAAGAAATAGTTTGCTACTTCTGGCTCTGCCTTAAAAGAAAGAATATAAGAGATTAGAAGAGTGAACTACATCTGAGGAGCTATATTACTTGGCCAGTAGAACCAAGAGATTATTACAATGGGAAATTTATGATAGGGAAAAATGAGCTCCTTGGTAAACAGAAAATTTTATTTATGAAATTGAATTTAGTGACTCTCATAGTATTTATGAATGTCTCCTGCTTTCATCTTCATGGATTAAATTCAGGAAGAGGAAATTCAACAGAGAAAGAACACAATCATAAATAGTGACTCAAAAATTCACAGACACAAACTCTCAAAAGACAAAAAGAAATGTTTTAGATATATAGGTTCTTTCATTAAAGAAAAAGTAGCGAATAGAAGTTTGACAAAAGCATGAGCATAATCTTGGAATTCTTCCATCTGGTGCTGGACCTAATATCAAGGGATGCTAAGGAAGATATAACAAAGGGCTATTTCAGTTTCAGCACAATGATATTGTAATGAGGCAGAAATTATTATTATTTATTCCTACTGATTCACCTTGATTGCATTTCCTACAGGGAACCTTGTTGGGCTAACTGGGAGAACCCAGGATCAAAACCGCAACTCACATCTTCACAAGTGAAAGACTTACTGAGAAAACAAAGGTAGATTCCTCAGAAATAACCTTCCTACTTCCATGTCCAAAAAGCTAAAGATGCAAGGGTAGAAACATTTTTGAGTAGATTTGAGACAATGTCTCTTTTACCCGAACAATTTTAGCACTTACCAAGTCATAGAAAAGAAACTCATATACAATGTACATATATGTATGTATGTGTATATATATATATATATATATATATACTCATATATAAACATATATGAGAATATACCAGGGGTGCCAAAAAAAGGAATACACATGACTTGTGTTCATCTTTTGTTATCGGTATATATTATTACAATTTTAATATAGTTTTTTCCTTTCTTAAAATGTGTATACTTTTTTGGCACCCTCTGTATGTATGTATACATATACATGCACATACATACATTACCAGACATAGCCCTTAAAGCATAGCTCTCTCTGTCTTCATATCTATCCCATGGAATTCACTCATTAATTTAAGAAATATTTATTAAATTTTTAATATACTTCAAGCTCTCTACTAAAATTTGAGAACACATTGGTAATCAAAATAGTAATTGTTTCTGCTTCAGGATATTTATATTCTACTGGAGATAAAAAATTTAATATAATAATATATGCATATCCATTTACTATGTGTTATTATATAAAAGTAAGAGTCAGGAGAATCTGACTTAAAACTTCAGGGACTTTTTTCACCAAGGAAATTATATTTAAAACTGAATTTTAAAGAAGGTAGACTCAGACGTACAGGATTTACTCATAGTTTCAAGTTGGTACCCAGTGGCTATATGTATATGGCCACAAGTCAATTCCTGCCTATGAAACTAGTGTTGCTTGGGCAATGTTCTAGCAATAACTTGGGTGAAACTGAAGAAGCAGGCTAAGAAAATGTGGATGGCTGGAAATTACGAGAAATAAGTAACATATACTTTGGAGAGTAAAATCATAAAACATTTCTGAAGAGCTAAATAATAAATATATACAACATTAAAAAGTTTAAAACAGATAAAAGTAATATTTTGCATACAGGTTCAAAATAAGTTCATGGTAGCAAAGATGGGTTTATAAAACCCCTGGGGTATGAAGACAGAGTTTTGCTCAACATTAGTAGAGTGCCTTGTGACTTTTTAAAAAGTGGGAATGGAAAGAAGGGGAAAAAAGAGAAAAAGCAAACATCATATAGAATTGAATTAATAAAGTGAACAACAATCCTGCATTAATCTGCACTGGTGGAATATTGTGTTTACTTTCACATATGTTTTGAAAAGCATCAAAGAAAAATCCAACTTCTTAAAAAATCAAACATAACACTGTATTACATAAGGTATAAGTAAAAGAGATGAAAACTTTTAACTTATTCCCCAACAAGATTAGGGACAAGACTTGAAAAACAACACAACTGTCTACCAAGTGAAAGAACAACTGGAATTTCTGAACTGCTGAATCACCGAAGGGCATTAGTAGAACATGTGAATAAACGACAGACCTGGACCAAGTAGTAAGAATTTTCCTAGAAGCAGAATCTCCATTGGTTTAGTAGTTAGAGAGTTCCACTACTGAAGTTTAACTAATATTCATGAGGTTTTATAAGCTACTATTTTCTACTTAACAATATGAGGACATGTTCACATACTATTGTAGATATTTCTTTTATCAGATCATAACAATTCTAGATTAATCAATCATATATCTTAATTTATTTGATTCCCCTTTATAGAACAAGCTGTTTTTTTTTTTCCCTAGTTAGTATGAACAATGTACCATTGAACAATCTTGTGATTACTGTAAGTGGGTATATTACTAAGCTAAAGGGTATATGCACTCAAATGGCTTTTGATAGGTATCTTCAAGCTGCTGTCCAGCAATATTGCACCACTCTACATCCCCACCAACGGTAAGTAGCATACCTGCTCCCTTACACTCATGGAATGTTGTAGTTATAAAGAAAAGCTATTAAGTCAGTAGATACAACATAAAAAGTAATGATTCAACCCAGATATAGCTAGGTTGAGGCAGGTACACCATACTATTGTCATCCACATCCCGAAGAACTGAGGATTTGTAACTGAGAAGACTTAGATGAAACACCGTGTAAAATCCATACCTTACTTCAGTTTTCCTGCTTAGTAATCTTTGTGAAATAATTCACCATAGTAGGAGTTTTCTTTTAATCAGATACCCCAATTCACTTGTAGATATCTTTACTTGTGTGGAAGGCAGGTGTTCAAAATAATTGATATTAGAATTCCATATAAACAAGCATTTGTTTTCAGTCATCACATTTATCACTGTTTCTAAGAGGGCACTTTATATTTCCAAGTTTACTTTGGCTGTTGAGCCTCTATAGAGGCTTACTCTGAAATTTGAAGACCAGAGTTCATACTTTGCTTATGTTCAAAGACATTAGGCAAGTTAACCTCTCTAAATTTCAGTTACATCATCTGTAATATGAGCTAATAATAGTATCCATTCATGTGAATATTATCAGGATTACATAAGATGATATATGTAAAAGCCCTGACCCAGTAGATGATTTAAAATACTGTGTTTCCCAGAAAATAAGACCTATTTCGAAAATAAGCCTTAGTTAAGATCATCAGCCAGACGGACACATTTAGTATGTTATGACGATGTTCCAGCAGAAGATGACGACTGTATTTGAATAAATGTAGATTGTTGTACATGAAAAAATAAGACATCCCCTGAAAATATGCCCTAATGCATCTTTTGGATCAAAAATTAATGTAAGACCCAGTCTTATTTTCGGGGAAATACCATAAGTATTGAAGTATACCTATCATTAATTTTAGTAATAATTCCTTATGTTTAATGTAGCCAATCAGAGTTAGTTATATTTTAATTTAGCATTGCCTATGATTGAAGACATGTTAACAAATCATAATTTTATTTATCCCTCAAAATTAATTATACCCTCACTTCTAGAAATTTATAAAATGTACACACTCATACATGTACACAAACATTTAATAGCTTAGTATAGTGTGATTTTTAATTTTTTTAATTTTATTTTTTAATTTTTAGTGTTTTAAAAAAATTTTTGATCTTAGGTAAAATTGACTTATAGTATAAGTTGATACTTGTTTGGAGGGAATTTCTACAAATTTATGAAGCAAATTTGAGAATGTGTTAATTCTAGAAGTGTCACTGTTAGTTAGGTTGTATTGATATTACCTATTTCTATTCCTTGGTGAGGAGGAAGAATTCTTTAATACTCTGTGTTGTCAGGATCCTTTTTAGGAAGATGAAGAACAGAATAGGAAATGTTCCATATGACAGGAACTGCATTGCCACATGATTTGGGGTAAAGTAGGAGTTACTCAAAGAAGTTTATTACAATTGGAGCATGAATTTCATGAAAGGCGGGGTTAGATGTAAAGGCTAGCTGTAGAAGCAGTAATATTGGAAGCCAAGTTGAAGCATTTTGATTTTACCTAAGATCACCAAAAGGTTTCAAATTAAGAATTGACATAATTATAATTATATCTCCTTTTTGAAAATTTTCTGTGGTTCGAGAATAGATGAGAGGGGAATAAAACTAGAAGTGAATACTGAAAGAGTTCCCACAGTGGCGGGAATAAAACAGTAACTGATTGGAAGCTGAGGTTGGCAACTCTCAAGTTTTCTGCTCTGGGTAATCCATAATAAAATTTAGTGGAATAGAGAACAGTTGAAGAGAAGGTAGTTTGGGAGAACAAAAATAAGTTCATCTTCGGAGTTAAGATCCCTGAGAGTGTTTATTGAGATAGGCTAATCTATATTGAAGAAATAAGCAAAGACTGAAATAACACAGCTTAACCCATAAGCATCATAAAAAACTGTCAAGAGTCAGATTTTACCCTCTTTTCAAACTAACCGAGATGCTGCAGTTACATTGATAGAAAGGATTTCTGTGTCAGAGACAAAGGACATTACTACTCACAACACAGCAGCTATCATGAACTTCAGGTTCACATGTGTTCTCTTAGCTCCACAAGCCACATGGGAACAGGTAGATGTAGTGCACACAATGTGTTCTTGTCACAGCAGAAGAACCCCAAGTTTGGGAAAGCCCTCATCTTTTAAAAAACACTACTCACTCCAGCTAACCCTTCCTACAGAGGCAGATATTATATTTATTATTCTGGTCAGTAAACAAAACTGCCTGCTACCCAGGGGGAGATGCTATCTCCATTTTCCAAGGCTGTTTGCTACACAAACAGCCTTAGAAAACATAAAAGAGAACAAAAACTGTCCCGAGACATATGGAAATATCAGAGATAATTTTCACCAATATGAGTTTATTTTTCCTTCATATTTATACATCATCTCTTCAGGGCAGCCCTCTTTTGAATGGTGATTAGAGTGGTCAGTCTACTTCCTTTTTGTTGCAATGACATCTTTAAAGAAAGAAACTTTTTGATTCCCATGCAAAAGAATGATGGAAAATATAGATGATTTTGATGTTTTATTTGTTATCCTTTGTTGGTTCATGGTGGGAGCTTTTAAGTGGGAAAAAGAAGTCATATTTTGCCTGCTCATCTTTAAAACCAGAGACATTAAAAAAAAATCACAGGCATAAAGTTTAAACTGTGACACTTTTCAAGGCACAGACCACTGGAAAAAAGTGGGGACTCCCGTTAGGCAATGCCAAAACTCTCTGCAGAGTACCCCAAAGTGACAGGGAATTTATCCTGAGGTGAGAGGCCATAAAGTTTCATGGACAATTAATAGTTTTCATCAGGGTCGAGTGATGTAGAGCACAAGTGAGGTTGTAACAGTTTAACACTTTTGACCTAGTCTGCCAGCAATTCATCACAAATTGGTTGTGTAACAACTGTGTGAAGGGAGACTATTTCTTTCCCTACCTTGATTATAGGAGTAGGGAAATAGCAATGACTCGCTGTCCCTTAGAGCTGATGGAAAGAAGCATTAGACCATGTGTATTGTGTATTGACCATGTGTATTGCAGCCACTATTGAGTGGAGCAGACAAACCAGAGATTCAGACAGAGGTTACTAACTGCTGCTGAGAGGACCGCAACCAACAGCGACCCGCTCACTCAGGGAGTCCTTGTGGAGGTCGGCCTGTCAGTGCCAGTCAAAGTATTTCAAATTGTTTCCTAGGCTTGAATACCTCACAGATTTATCTCACAAGGATATAATCACATCCACTTAATTAAGCAGGATGAGCAAATTCGTTTTCTTTTAAATCCATTTTTGAGTGCTTAAATCGCTGGTGCACACACACAAGCCAAAACAGTTATAAATGAGTTTTTAAATAATTTTTATAATAAGTTGTCCAAAGTAAGACAAAACCAAAAACAAATAGAAACGCTCAACCCTACCACTCTCAGTCCATAAACCAATTTACATGCCTGCAAATATTTTCTCAACTCATCCTACACTAAAAATGCCATATCAATTAAACTTTTGAAAAGGAGTAATGCTATATGATGTTCAGATATAAAAATTGACAGTTGAACGCAATTTCCTTTCCTTAATCAATATGATGTATTCATGTGTTGTATCCTAACTACTTCAAAATAATTTGAGGGAGATTTTTAAATTACTCATTAGATAAAATGGAATATTAGAAGATAAAATTATAAATATCTTTGTGAAGGCAAAAGAAAATATTTGTGTGGTATGTTACTTGAGATGAGTTAACTACTTTGATAAGAGCACTAATTTTAATTCCAATTACTATATCTTACATTAGCGTGATGCGTTTATCACCAATAAATGATGCATTTATCACCAAGATTGATATATGCTTATAGTTTGAGTCAGGGTTCTCCAGAGAAAATATAAAGAGACTTATTATAAGGAATTGACTCACACAGTGATGGAAGCTGAGAAGTCCCAAGATCTGCTGTTCCGCAAGCTGGAGGATAGGAGAGCAGCTGTGTAGTTCCAGTCCAAGTCTAAAGGCCTAAGAACCAGTCCCAGAGCCAGCAGGTTCCAGACCCGGGAAAAGCAAATTTTAAAGTCCAAAGGTTCGAAAAGACCAACGTCCTCCTCAAACAGTCAGGAGTTCCCTCTTAACTCAGTCTCTCTTCTACCCAGGTTTTCAGTTAAAGCTCATCCATAGTAGGGTGGAACCAGGCACTAACTAGTGGTCCCAGCTGCAATGCATATGCCGCCGGCAATTCTCGTCATCCACAGTGCCCTTAGCCCATTCTGGTTTCTGGGCCATGTAGGTTATGTAGGCCAGCCATGTAGGTCACCAGCAGAGGGTTCTGAGGACCACAGTGCCTCTGCCGAATTGCAAGTTCTGGTCTACCCTGAAGCAAGATATCGCGAGATCTCGGAAATGCTGCCGGCCCAACCCACTGCTGGTAAGAGAAACCTGGGAGCCCTGATTGGCAGGCCCTGAGATCCTTAAGGCAACGGGACTAGATGGGGTGTGGTTCTCATGACCTTTTCTGGTCCTGAGAAAGTCGTTTGTCCTGGGATAATAAAGATATTTTCTGCTTTTTTTTTTTAAACTGTGTGTTTTCTATATGTTGAAAAATAGCTTAAAGGGCATTGTATATAACATATCCATGGTTTATTTTCTTCATAGAAAGGAAAACAAAACTATGAAAACTGAGCTCATTTTTTATAATATTCCTAAGGTATTTTTCTTGCAAGAACGTATATATAACTGTTCTTGCCTTTGGCAAATGCAGTGCAAATGCAGGGACATTTTACATATAGTGTGGAAACAGGTGCTAATGCCTTCACAATGGTTCATCAACCGTCTGGAATCCCCAAAGATTTATTTCTCCAGATACTTGATTGAATAAAGTTTATTATACCTGGTAAACTTGCCTGTTTCTAGAGTGTTTTTATAAGATCCTTGAAATTTTCTTTGATTGCATTTTAAAACTGTATTTGAAGAATAAAGAAAAGCAAGCTACTAAGAAATGAAAATGAATCATACTGCTTTGAGGGCAAAGTGGAAATAGGAGCAGCATACTAAGAACAAAACTTGAGCTGCCATTGACCAAAAGAATTAAAATCACAATTGCAGGTCAGGAAATAATTATTTTTTGTATTGTACTGGATTAAGGGCTTTTTAATGATTGCTAACAAATCAAACCACCAGCAATATATAAATTTCCCATAACCCATTAGTGAAATTTGTATGCGCACACACACACACACACACACACACGCGTGCGCACCAGTTTAGAAATTATAACCAGTTCACAGTTATAGTTAAAGAAAAAATTGTCTTATCTGGTTAGAAAGTGTCCTTAATTCTTCTGGGTCCGTTTAGAAATATGATCAAATGTGTGAAAGGTAAAAATAAGCAAAATTTATTTGACTGAATTTTATCTGAAGTATGAAACAGATGTTTAAATTGGATATTTTCTGCTTTTTTTTTTCCCTGGGACAAATGAGTGAGAATAGCTCTTGAGGGAAATCCATCTCCAAAATGCATTCATTAGGGCTTTACTCAAGTGCAAGGAAAGAAGATGAAGTGACAAGACAATTATAATGCGGGCTTGAAAGGATTTTTTTCCATTTTACTAATTATGAGACTAATTTACCAATGTTCCATCTATTACTAGGCCTAGAAAACTCCTGATTACATATTACAATAAAAGAACAATATTTTTTGGAGCACATTTGAAGGTCTAATTTTGAATTGAAGAATTTAAGAATATTCATGTTCAAAGTAAAACCTGACATATATTGAGAGAGAAACAGAGAGCAAAAGAACACATTCAGTGGTCACTGTGGTTAGGCAAAAAAACTGCTTCAAATTCTCTATCTTCAACCAAAGCTAGTTAAATTGTATTTTGAAATTTTTTTAATCCTATCAACCTTTTGTCCACATATGTAACAGATTATTAACGCTTAGCTTGTATAGTTGAGGTGATGATAAATAAAGTAAGTGCAGAGCGTTGGTACCTATCTAAAAATAGATATTCAGTAAATACCATTCATGCCCTTATTCCTTTAGGAAACTCAAAAATTTAATGGCAAGATTCTGTCCACTTTAACCACTCCCCAATATGACCATATCCCATTATCAGGCAAAACACCTATATCTCTAACTTTATGATTCTCAAAGGCTGCAACTTCCCTCTCTGAGCAGAACATTCTGTCCTTTTACTCTGTAGCTTTCATTATCATTGAAATTGTTGTAAGTTCTCAGTTTTTTAAATTACGCTTTGCAAAATAGCATTAAGCATCAATTAGTGTCAGTCACTGGGCAGGTATTGGCAAAAATAAAGAAAAAAATTAAAAGCATAATGCCTGAATTACATGAATGCACGTTGTTTCATTAGTTACCTTGGACTTACTACTTAACCTATCAAAACTGAAAGTTTTGAAATTTTAAAATGGGACTAATAATACATCGCTTGGCTACATGAAAATTAAATTAGGGAATGTACGTAAAACTTCTGGCGTATAGTCAGATTTTCCTTATTATTCCTGTTATTATTAATACTGATCTAAGTATTTCAATCATGGTAGCACAATCATTCTAATATATATATATATATATATATATATATATATATATATATATATATTTAACTGAGAAAACACAGTAAGGCCATATTTATCTTTCATTTTAAATGTTTACTGTCCACCTGCTCATCCACTTTTTTCTTATCTATCAGTAAATCATTAAACATATGACCATGTATGGTCTAATTATCTAGCATTTTAACACTGCTGTACATTTTCCAGAAGAACAATTTCTAGGAAGCAAATGTAAAGTTGCAGGAATACTAAGTTGGAGGTGTTTGGCATTTCTCCCAGAAGTGCTACAAATAAACACCTGATCACTTTCTCCTTCAGAATCAGTAGGTTTAAATAGAATTCTATTTAGGTCTTTGAATTGTAACATATGTTAATCCCAAGGAGAGTCTCTGCATGAGAGGAATATTAGCAGAATTTTACCTTGGTTATTACCAAGATAACTTGCCATTTTGTAATAAATGTGCTATAAATCGCCTGACCTTTGGGCATATACACCTATAGGAAAGTATCCTACAAACTATGGTTTGATAATCTGCGACCAATTATTATGTATTAAGGGGTGAATAACATTGAACATATTTTCATAATTCATGTTTGGATATATTATATACAATATTATTATCATATAATCAAATTTTACTTTAAATATTTTAAATTTACCAGCATTCTTTTTATTTGCAAGTTGTGTCAAATAACAAAATTTATTTGCAAATTAATATGGCTTAAAATATATTTAAAATTAAAATTTCAACTAATGATTGGTAGATTAAAGTTTTCTGTATCCTTCTCAAGTGTTTCCAATTACTTTTGATATCTGTAAAATTATATTTTAATTATAGAGATTATATAGAGATTTTTTTCCTAATGAAATTTATTGTCTTAGGGCTTCAGGGTTTAACAGTCATATCTATACTTTAATGTACAGAACCAGAATCAACAAGAAAGCAAAAAAATCTATCCCTGTCTCAAGGCATAAAATAGAGGTGACAGGCTCAATGCTTCAGTCCTAAATCTACGGTTCCTCTTCATACAAAAGGGGAGAAAAATAAGTAGGGAAAAATATGGAGGAGGGAAGAAAGGGAATGAGGGAGAAACAGAGGGAAGGGGGGAGAAAGATAAACATTGAGAGAAAACCTGGTAAAGTACTGAGTGCATTTCCTTTCCCTGGCCACAGTTTTAAATAAAGAAACAGGCATAATTACAAACACTGATCTGTTAAAACTAATCACGACCTGACATGTTCAAGTCATTGTGTTTGGTGTTACTGTTATTCTTTCTTTCTTGGTAAAAGAACTCTTGTTTTGGGTTGTCATAGAGGAGGCTACTGAGCATGAGTATGGCACCTCCTCCTTCTCTGCTGGTCCATAGGAGTGGCAATCAGATGTCATTGTTTTATATAGTCCCTGCCAGTCCCATACTGGTAAATTAACATCTTGAGTTCCCTTCATAGCACTATCATAATTCATCTAAAACTATAAAATAATAAAATGGAATAATTGTTATAACTTGTGTGGTTTCCATGTTATCGGGGTGGGAGAGATTAACATACACAGTGAAAAAATAGTGATATATGTGTCAATTCAAATAAATGTGAATGTAAGTTTTAATTGTTTCCTCTTTGCAAACTGGATTAGCCTACATGGTTGTGATCATAAGACAGGCATGACTGGTTTTACCAATATGGACAGTAGATAACTCTTTCTTGAGCTTTTGCCCTGCTCAGTTAAAATATCTTCTGAATTAGATATTTTAGAAAGGAAGACAATTATCATGAGTTGGAGATGGCAGAAGACACAGTTGCAAAATGCGGTGTTGATTAACCTTATAATAACCCTAGGAATTAGCTGCAAATATTGTATCCAATTAAAAATAAAGAAACTGAAGTACAGAACTTTTAGATATTTTTAATCTAATGATTCTGGGAGCACCCTGGATAAAAAATTATTTTGAAAACATAGCCAGATGAAGGAAAACATCTTAAGTTTAATGGTATATTATTATTAATGTTATTATGACATACAGATTCTTGCTATAATTTTTTTTATGAGAAGGAACAATGACCCTCTGGATTATTCAGTTTTTATCTACAAACCTTTTCTTTTATATCTCACAGAAATATTCCTTGTGATAAATGCAACGCAAATAAAATGTATCTATAAGGGAAATTGAACTTGTTTACTGAAATTATATATTTTTTCTTTTCTTTTACTTATTAGTTTCAAGTATATAAAACAACATGGTGATTAGACATTTATATAACCCACAAAGTAACAACCCCAATAAGTCTATTACCCATCTGACACTACACATAGTTATTAGAATATTATTTTATTCTCTAGGCTGTGCTTTACATCCCTGTGACTATTTTGTAACTGCTAATTTGTACTTCTTAATCCCTTCACCTTTCTCACCCAGCCCTCCAACCTCCCCTCCCCTCTAGTAACCATCAGTTTATTTTTCTCTGTATCTATGGGTCTGTTTCTGTTTTCTTTATTTGTTTATTTTCTCTTTCAGATTCCACACATAAGTGAGATAAAATGAGATAATATGTATTTGCCTTTCTCAGTGTGACTTAGAAATTATAAAATATTTTTAAATGAAATTGAATGTATTCGCCTGAGTCATAAAATGAATTTACTGACTTTAGCTGAGATGTAGAAAATGAAAATTTGCTCTAAACCAGAGTCACAATATAAGGTAAGATATATACATCTACCCATAGATACATAAATATATTTGTGAAATATATCCATACATTTGTTTACATATATGTGTTAAATTCAGATCGTCCCAACTTAATATGGTTCTACTTACAATTTTTTGACTCACAGTGGTGCGAGAGCAATACATATTCAGAGATCACTGTATTTCAAATTTTGAAGTTTGATCTTTCAGGGGCTAGCAATATTCGGTACGATGCTCTCTCATGATGCTGGACAGGTGCAGAGAGCCACAGCTTCCCGTCAGCCACACAAATCACAAGGGTAAACAACTGATCCTCCACAGTGTACTGTCTTGCAAACATTTTTTGGTTATGATGTTTTCTGTTTTTGCATCCCATCATGTCTCCTGCTTCTGGTGAGAAGAGGAAGGCAGTTACTCTTGAGATGAAACTCAAGGTAATTGCTCAGCTGTAGGCTAATATAAGTGTTCTGAGTGCATTTAAGGTAGGGTAGGCTAAGCCATGATGTTCCATAGGTTAGATGTATTAAATACATATTTGACATAGGATATTTTCAACTTATAGTGGGTTTATCAGCGATGTAACCAATCATAAACCCAGGAGCCGCTGTATGCCCATTGTATCTCATTTCAAAATACCATGTTTCGTTTTAGTTTCTAAATAGCGAAATAACTGAGCCAAATCCTACCCTGCTCGATCAGGCAGGGGTGAAAATATTCCTGGTGAAAATTCAGCTCGAGACTCTACATCACCCTCACCAGTGTTTACGGGGCACCCAGAGATGTCTCTGTGTTCACAGAAAGACAAATCCTCCCTTTACAGATTGAAGGGATGATTTCTGGGAAGGCCACCACTGTGTATAGTGCTACCTCATATTCCCTGGCCTGCCACTACAAAGTGTTTTCAAAAAAAAATTGACCCAGAAGCCTACTAGTTGAAAGAAAAGAATATGGATAGCAAAATCACAGAAGAGAAAATAAAATGTGTTAATTATTAACACATGAGCAACATTTTTATTATATTTATTTTCATTTCTTCACTGATTATTTTCTTTAACCTTTGTAATTTAGTTTCTTTTTCAGTGTGCTTCCCAAAATGTTATATTGAAGGTAACTGAAGACCTTCTGAATTGAATACTAAATCTAACCTTTTCCTAGATCTCTGATCTTTCCAACAATGTTAACCTTCTGACTGTATTTCTGTAATTTTTCCTCTCTGGACATTTGTTGCACAGGAATCCTACTTCCAATGATTTGTCCTTTTCTTTCTCTATCTTCTCACTCAGGACTATGATTGATTTTACCAATCTTGCCTATCTCTGTCTATACTAATTTATCCCATACCATTATCTCCAGACCAAGTTCAGTCACAAATTGCAAATTCCGAATTCCAATTGACTTCTGCTGTCAATGTGTAAATATGCTAGTCATTTCCCTCTTAAAAATGAAAAAAAAAAAAAAGTGTGTGTGTGTGTGTGTGTGTGTGTGTGTGTGTGTGTGTGTGATAAATAACTGGTGAATTTGAATGAAGTCTATACTGAAGTTCCTTGAACTATCCTTGCAACTTGTCTGTGAATTTAGAATTATATTAATATAAACATTTATCAAAACAAAGAGACATCAGTTGAATTTGTACTTTTCTCTCACACATTTGTAAATGATTTTCTACACTTCTCCTAACCTGGATTTGAGATTGTACTTGGTAAAAACCAAGGGTCCCACATTAGTTTGTTCATTTCAAATACTGTGTTTTCCATTTACAACTAATATGATCATTTCCTATGTGCTAAACCTCTCTAAATTGTATCATTTCTGTAAAATAGGGGTAATATTAGTATTTATTTTATAGTGCCATTGTGAAGATTAAGAGAGATGGCCCATATAAAATGGTTAATTTGCAGTTAGAGTATAAGCATCAGTTTATACAATTATTAATATTGTTGCTATTTCCCTCTATACCTTCACATCTATTCAGTTGCCACATTTATGAATCCTTCCTCTGCAATGCCATTATTCCTTTCCTTGATGTATTCACATTATATGGTTTTATTCTGCAGCTGTTATTGCAAAGATTTTTATTATTCCCTGCCTCCAAACCATGTTATTTATAATTGTTAGATTAATAGGCATATACTACAATTCAAATTGTGTATTTTCCCCTGCTGATGAGCCTTTATTATTTCCCCATTACCTTCCCAATATGTCAAGGGCCTCACCTTGGCACTTGAAGCCTTCCAAAATATGGCCTCAATATACTTTATACTGTTATTATTGTCTATTAGTCTCTACAGTTATCTAATAGTAGAGTCTGACTACCTGAGACCCTACAGACAGGTTTTGTACTTTCCTGCTACACCATCATTCTCATGCTGGGCTGCACCTATTTTTTGTCTTGTCTTTCCTCCCCACTTAGGTTTCTTTTGTCACAATCCTTCCAATAGGTGTTATATAAAGTCACATTAAGGCAACTGTTGTATAAGATGAACCCCAAAGTGTCAATAGGTTTACACAATAGCTTATGTCTTATTCATGGGAAGCCCCAATAGGGAAGCCCAGCTTGGAAGGTAGCTTTCGTATACAAGGTAACTCAGGGACTCAGGCTCCTTTGGCCATGTGGTTCTGTCATTTTCAATTCATGATTTCCAAGGTTACCATGCTCATTTGCATCAAGTCAATGGAGAGGGAAGGAATGTGGAGGGTTGTATGGACCAGACCTGGAGTTACACATATCAATTTTGTTCTCATTCAATTGTCAGCAACTCAATTACATGGTTACTCTTCACTTCAGTGGAGTCTGGCAGGGGTACCTCCTGGCTGTGTATCTCCAGGAAGAAGAAACAAGTCTTGGTAAATATCCTCTGCCACACTATGTTTTGGGTACCTTTCAAATATTCTCTCTTTTTTGAAGCTCTTCCTATATCTCCCAAGAAGATGTCATACATGATACACAATACATAAATGGGAGCACAGCAACAAATTTGCATTTCTAAATTTGAAGTTAGTTAATACAAGATGCTACTGCTGCAAATTTTGTGTTACATTGTTATTAAAGTATATTGTAAAACAAGATTATGCGTCCTCTTTATGGGATTTGCATAGAATAGAATATGTATTCATCTGTATAGAACAGAATATGGATTCATACCAGATGGCAAAAGGATGAGTTAATTAATCTCTTAAGGTCCCATGTGACCTTCTAGTTCTAATGATTTAAATGCTTTTGAAAAAGGATTTACAAGTGTCATTTTATTTTCTACTGTGACAACATACACAACCTGTGTCAGGTTTTTAAGCTTTCCAAATGTCAATACACAGGGCATTTGCAAAGAGTGGATGTTTCAAGCAATGCCTACATTATTTTACTGAATTAAATGCAACTAAATAAAACTGAAGAGAGTACTCTCCCTGCATCTTATTATGGAGAAGTAAACCCTACTGCAGTTTAATAATCAAAATCCTATTGCCCAGACTTTAAAATTATGCTACGAGAGCCATCTGTATTGCAAACTCATTCAGAAAATGTAGAATATAATGGGCCTTACCAGACAATGCTGCACTTGGTGTTTTCACTAGCTCCACAGATAGCTTTCTCCCAATGTTGCCAGGCAACAGCAGCTCGTATAAAGAGATTTCTTGTTCATAAAATATACCTCATTGGTAATACAATGAGACTCAAGACATTCACCACCTGTACAGGTGGAATTACAAGTAAAATAACATTAGTATAATTTCAAAGAAAAAATAATCCATGCACACATTTTTATTTAAAACTACGACAGTAACCTTAGTAGAGAGACCTGTAGTACGAATGAGAGCTATCACATTAATGAAGAACTTTTCAAATTTTGTAAATAATACATTACATGAACAGGAAATAAATAGAAGACAAATTGATGTGGTGGCACTTGTGAAGAATTATCAGACTTATAGTTACAATTAAAGGGTATTCCATGCTGAAGGATGCATGGTCTGACAGAATTTTGCATTTGGTAAGAGTGCAGTTTCCTGAACAGTGGAGTACAGATAAATGAAATACAATGTAAAATATAGAAAAAAGAATTTTTACTTCTCCGTATTTGGGGGATAATGATACTATGAATACATAACTGATATGTTATGGGAGATATTTGTCAAAATATCACATAATTGAATAATCATTTTAAAATGATTTCTAGCAATAATTAAAAATATAAAACTTTCCTATTCTCTCTCTCTTTCTCACTTTCTCTCTCTCTCTCTCTCTCACTCACCCATGTATGCTTTGTTTGCATGAAAATTTGTTCATAGAAAAACTTTATAAATAGTTAGTTTATTTTGCATATTTCTAGTTATGGGAAATGTTACATGTCCTTGTTAGCTAAAGAACTGCAGAAGGAAATAGGTCACTTGAGAAAAGGAAACAGGGACTCGAATGTGAGCCAGAAAAATACAAATATAATATGTTGAATACTATTCTAAGTACAGAAAATAATTTTTAAAAATTTTACTATGACTACTATATATTTATAGTTCTTAAAATTCCTGATATATTTAAGCACTTACACATATTTCATTATTTAGATGCCAGATGTTCATATCTCGCCTTTCATTTTCATATGTACACAATTTCAAATTCAACTATCTTCACCCCATGTTCACCCATAAACTTACTCTTCTCAATTACAATCAGTTCTCTGTTATCCAGCTTTTCAGGGAACTGTTATGCTCTCATTATTCAAATTTTCTGGCTTTCATCTACATCATACATGGATTACTAATTTTCAAAGTACTGTACTATAAAAATTATTTTAGCGTTAAGTGATAATAAGTAAAATGACTACTTTTCATCTGTATAGAGTTTTACATTTTTACTTCATTTAATCATTTATTAAAGCACAGAATATGCATGGCAATAATTCAGTGTGTTTAAAGTTGCTGTCTTTTTCATCAGAAAGCATATAGTATATTGGTTTTACATAATAAGATTTAAACTAGAGTAAAAATTACAAAATATATATATATGTATATGTTCAATGTAGAAAAAGATACATTCTTCAGAGTGATTTATCACAATGACATCTTTTATATTATTGCAGCATCAAATCATATTATCGGTGTTTGATGTCCTGAAAGTTACATAATATTTTATAGCATTCTTTGTGTTCTATAGTTTCTCAGCTTTGTTCCTGTCTATTTACAAATGTCTTTTGAGGACAGTGAGTAGGTAGAAAATTTTAATTTTACTGAGGTATGCATTTTAATTTTCAAAAATTTGAAACAGGTATGTCACTTCATTGGCAAGCCTAACTGCAAAACTCACTTCTGAGCATTTATATCTCCATGACGCATAGTGGTTATAGTGTAAACTCGAATCCATGTAACCCACAGTGTCACATAGTGCAGTAGCTATTATTTACCCTCATTTTTTTGTAGCTGAATAAAGCGGGGAAACTTATATTGCAAAGATTATGGGCTAAATTATTTGTGAATATTGAGTCTATTTGAGACTTCCACTTTCAGTGTGATAAAGTAGTTGGTACTTGAGTGACTGTATACTGAGAACAACTAAAAAGCTGGATAAAGGAGAGAGAAAGAGGCAGAAAACCTAGACTTAAGGAGCCAAGATCCTTGAAAGAGTATGCATGCATTTCCTATTGCTACTGTAAAAAATTACCACAAATGTAGGAGCTTAAAACAATACAAATTACTACATTACAGTTCTGAAGATAAGTCTAAAATGAGTCTTGTGGAGATAACATCAAGGTGTGTGCAGACCTGTATTCCTTCTGGAAGTTCTAGGGGAGGATCAATTCCCTTGCCTTTTCCAGCTTCTAATGGCTGCTCACATTCCATGTGTAGTGATTTTTCAGCAATCACATCACTCTAACTCTGATTCTTTCTTCATATATCCTTCTCTGACTCTCATACCTGTCTCCCTCTTTTATAGACCCTTATGATTTCATTGAGCTCACCCAGATAGTCCAGGATAATAGCCCCATCCCCAAATCCTTAATTTATTCATACCTGCAAGTCTCTTTTGCTGCAAAAGGAAACATACTCACAAATGTCAGGAATTAGGAAATGGACATCCTTTGAAAGCTATTATTCGCCCACTACAGAAGGAAAATGGCACTGAGATGAGGTTGCATGCACCACTGGTTTTCCCTCTCTTGTTATTGGACATTCTGCAACACAAAACACAGTCAGAGTCTAAAGAATCACAGCCAGTTGCATAGAGGATAAACAGAATTAGGCAACTTAGAGTTCTAGCACCATCGTTGGGCTGGATAGACAGACCAAATTTCTGTGGTACAAAGGAAGCCAAAGCCAGGAATTAAGGATCCAATATCACAAAAAAGGAGGCTGTAGAGAAACAACTTCAATATTTTGCACACAATTTTCTCTCAAGACATAAAATGATCCTTAATGTGTGTTTGTGTAGAATTAGAAACCAATTAATTAGAGGAAACCAAGAAGCAGACAATTGAAAAAGCGTTAAAAACTGTTATAGACAGACCCTGAGCTTACCCCTGCTCTATGATCCTATGGTCTGCTATTCCTGGTCTTGTCCAAATCCCTTCCCTGAATATGGGTGAGATCTATGACTTCCTTCTACAAAGTAGAATATGGCAAAGATGAGATGATGTCACTGTGATAAATATTTTATATTCTATCAGATTTATCTTATTAGCAGACCTACTCTAGAGACTCTCTTGCTGGCTCAATGAAGTAAGTGGTCATGTTGGAGATTCCTATATGGTAAGGAACTTCTAGGAGACCTGAGAGAGTTCAACAGCCAATGGTCATCAAGGCTGGGCCTTTAGTCATATTGCCATGAGGAAATTAATTAGCAATCTGAACAGGGATAGAAGTGGATCTCCCTCAGTCAAGCTTCCAAATAAGAATATGCCTGGTGGATACCTTGACACAGTCATGTGAGACCCCGAATATGACCAACAAGCTGTGATCAGAATCCCAATCCATAACAACTGTGAAATAATAAATGTGCATTTTTAAATATCCCTTATTTTTTGAGCAGTTTTTGGTGTACAGAAAAATTGAGCAGAAAGTACAGAGTTCCGAAATATACTCTCACAGCCCTTTCCCCATAATATTAACTGCCATTTCCCCATAATATTAACACCCTGCAGTAGTGTGGTGCGTTTGTTACAACCAATGACCCACTATTGATGTATTGCTATTATTAACTAAAGTGCCTAGTTTTCATTAGGATTCAATCCTTGTGTAATATATTCTATGGTTTTTGAGGAAGGTGTAATCATATGTGTCCACCATTATACTATCATACTGAATAATTTCACTGTCTAAAAAACTCCCATGCTTTATCTATTCATCTCTCTCCACACCCACCCCCTAGAAACCACTAATCTTTTTACTTTCTCCATAGTTTATTTTCTCTTATCCGGAAGTCATATAGTTTGAATTATATAGTATGAAGCCTTTTCACATTGGCTTCTTTTATTTAGCAATATGTGTTTTAAGTTTCCACTTTTTGTGGCTTGATAGCTCTTTTCTTTTTAATGCTAAATAATATTACTCAGCATTCATGTACCACAATTTGTTCATCCATTGACCTTTTGAAGGACATTTTGGTTTTGGCAATTTATACATAAAGTCGTTATAAACATTTATGTACGGCTTTTATATGGATATAAAGTTTTTAAATCACTTGATTAAACACCAAAAACCACAATTGCTGGATCATATGGTAAGAGTATGTTTAGTTTAGTAAGAAATGGCCAAGCCGTCTTCCAAAGCAGCTGTACCATTTTGCATTCCTATCAGCAATAAATGACAATTCCTGTTTCTCCACTTCCTTACTAACATTTGTTGTAAGCAGTTTGGATTTCACCATTCTAATAAGTGTGTAGTGGTATTTCACTGCAGTTTAATTTTGTAATTATCAAATGACATAAGACGTTGAACATCTTTTCACGTACTTATTTATTATTAGTTTATCTTCTTTACTGGGGTGTCCCTTTAGATCGTTTGCCATAATTCAGTGGAGTCATCTGGTTTCTTTTTATTGAATAAATGTGTATTATTTAAGCTGTTAATTTTGTGGCAACCTTTGTGCAACAATAGAAAATTAATATAAAACATAAGCAGAGAATGTAATAATCTTAGGGTGTTGTAAAACAAAATGGATTTGACCGCAAAGCTATAGGCCTTGAAATAAACCAAGGAATATAGCAGAAAGTTATCCCAAAGAAGTAAGAGGAAACAGAAAATTGACCAGCCTCTACTAGATCAGGATTATGAGTGAATAAATGATGTGACTGCAAAAAGACAATAAATCCTTCTAGAAGAAAATAATATTATGAAGATCTTTAATACAGAACTTTAATACATAATATCCATCTTTCAATTGAGAAAACTATTGAAAATTAGCTTAATCTAATCAATAGGCACACCTTGGTATGTCTCCTTCAATAATTTTACATAGGTTCACTTAATTGTATGCAAATTTATATACAATGCATAGAATTTGCTATTCAGTGTTTTAAAAAAATACATGTAATAACTTGCTTATTTTTATATTAAATATGGATGAACTGCCAGTTATGTACATATACATATAGTAACCCAGGGTTATGTCTAACATAATAATCAGTGTAATAAGAACAGAACCTAACACAAAGGAACTGATGTGACTTTGCAATAAAATATAACTGAATACCAATCATGTATGTATCACATTTTTATAGTTTCATATTATTCCACAATATATGTAATGCATTTTTTTCAAACATTTTCCTGTAGAATTACTTAGTATATATTTGTATTTTTGTAAAGTTACATCTTATAATATCTTTGTAAGGGGAACGAAAGAAATAAAAAGTTTTGGCTATATTTATAATAAAAGCAAAATTATGGCATGACAAGTTTTACAATATTTCTTTAAAGATTGATAGCTATCCATGTGGTTGGCTTTTCATAATTTGCACATGTAAGGAAAATTGAATTAACATTTTTATTTACTCAAATGTTAAATATTCTACCAGTGAAATAATCTGAAGGAAAAAATAACAAAACAATATTTGTTTCCAGTCTCATCCTTCAAGAAAAAGATACATTTTAAGGAGTAAAATATGCACAGTAAAGCTGTGCTTCTGGGTGATTTTGTCTAAAGAGAAGGTAAAAAAACCATTGCGTCCTGGGCTAAGACTGGTATGAAGAATTAATTTTGCCTTTAGAACAGCACTGTAAAGTAATTATTGTCATTTTAATTTCATCAATAAGAAATATGAGACTTCAAAATCCTAAATAAATTTCCCATTAACCACACAACCATTAATTTAAGAGCTAAGATTTTAATTCAGCTCTTTCAGACACTAAAGGCTATGCTATTTAAAAATACGTAATCCAATGTCCCTGTTGAAGATAATATAAAAGAAATTATTTGTTATCCCAAAAAAGGAATATGCCACCAGGTTGGTTTCAAGGCACTTTTTGACCTGGCTTCAAAAATCTTCATAGAGTTATTCCTGGAGTATTCTGTTGGTGAAGCTAGTCAATAATACCAGAGCAGATTCAAAGGATGGTAAGAATAGACTCCATCTCGTGATGGGGAATTAAAAGTCAAAGGACAGACAGATTGATAATTCATCTTGAAGACAGGCTATTATACACTCCACGTCCTGGTTACTGTGGTCAATGGGATGTTGAGACTGGGGATATAAGGAGAGAGGAAAATAAGCTCTGGTAGTATTTACTCACCTGTCCATTCCTTTTGATCATGGGTTGCCAGTAACTTTCTTCTGCCTTCTTTCACCAATGGGCATAACTTCTGTTGACACCTCTTCTACTTCTGCTATGTGTCTTCCTGGGTTCTTTTAACCCCTTCCAAATAGATTTCAGGTATTGCTATACCTTGAAATTTGGGAGTAGAGTTAGGGGAATCACTATCTTGTTGTTTTCTCTTAACCAAGTACCATGCAAGATACAGGTTTTTATTACACTTTAAAAATTCTCTTGTGCCCCGTCCAGTGAACTTCACCTCTTACTGTATTTTCTAAAGTAAATTTAGGGTACACAATATAATGTTTTGGACAACCAAACAGGGACAGTCTGACAGGGTCTTTGACAGTTTAGAAAGTATTTTATAATAAAAAGGGGTTATTATAATGTTGTGTAGCCAGAAATGGCAAAATTATAATAATGCACACACAAAGTACAATTTATTGTGGAAGAGCTATGTGTAGAGAATAAAGATACATTTTTAATTAGATAAAGCACAGTTATATGACTCAGGTAATCTAATCATTCACTCTATATCATAACTTTTCATCAAAAGTAGACTCAATTTTAGAAAGAGAATATCCTTAACTTTTTATTAATTAAAAAGATTACTGCATCTTTAAATTTCCTTATTTATTGAGGTTTTCTATTGAGTGTGTGTACATCATCTTATAGAGCACAGATCTGATGGAGGAAAAGTAACTGGAACAGTGTGAGTTAAAGACAAATAGTATCCACAGATGAATATAAAAGCTGTTAGAACAAGCTGCTTTTTTTTATTACTATTTGTAATGATAAGCGAAGTAAAGAAGGAGGAGGAACACATGCTAATTAATTAATTTATTTAATATCTCATCAATTTATTTAGCAATATGCAATAGCAAAAGATAAAGTCAATTTATAAAATGTGCTAATGACAGAAGGTAAATGTGGTTAAGACTAAACTACATACATTGATAGCAATGTCATGTCAAAGGAGTGCACATACATATAAGTTTAAGAGATACCCAACATGTGTTTACTATTGATAAAAAATCACTGGCTAAATACACAAATAACATCAGTAAGGAGTATTAAAAAGCAGTAATAAGCTCTATGGTATAGTAACTATTACAATAGATGCCAAAAGCTCACCAAACCAGGATGGAGAACAGCAATGGAAAAGTCATAAATCAAAACCTTTCCAGGTCTACAGCTGAGAGAAACTCAGTCTCACACACCACTGTTTGTTAGTCCCCAAAAATACTGCTGTTGTTGGCATTGTTGTTGTTAGAAGTCAAAGCACCTCCCGATGCCGTAAGCTACAAGCTATATATAAGTTTTCAAGGTGTTAACAATCTGAAGAATGTTGTTGCCATTGTTGTTGTTGTCGTTGTTGTTGTTAGAAGTTAAGACGCCTTCTGATGTTGTAAGCTGCAAGCTTCATACAAGTTTTTTAGATGCTAACAAGTTCTCAAGAAGGCTAACCTTGGGGAACCACACTGGAAAGGCTGGGAACCAGCCAGCCCTCACCAGGTTCATGGCTGAAAGTCAGGACATCCCCTGGTGTTGTAAACTGTATGTTGCTGGAAGTCTTCAAAATGTTAGAAAGATGAAAAATCACCAATGACAAATGACCAAATGATGAAATAATAATTAATTACACTGTCAACTGGGATCTGTCATATATATGTATGTATGTATTTTCCCCCCAAAAAAATGTACCTTAGAGCCAGGCTCTTTGTTCCTGCCTCCCCCTCTGGGAATGGCCAGTTCCGGGAGGGTCCAGCATTTACTGATATGAATGCTGCCCATCCAGAAGAGGGGCAATTCATCTGGATAAGAAACATCTACTATTCCTGCTTGGGACCAGCAGCCCAAGTTCTTCCAAAGCCTGGCAACGTGCCTGTCACATCATCCTGATATGACTTAGCTACTTCTTCACTTCATCTGTTGAGAATAAACAGACTGTGAGAGAAACAGACTGTGAGAGAAACAGACAGAACAAAGACGGAATTTTCTCAACCCCTGATCAAGAATTTTTTTTTTAACGCTAAGCTAACCATCACCTCATAACACGGACAGAAGAACAAACACCATCTCTGATCTCCCCTGCTCAGGAGAATGAAACCCAAAAAGCAACATAATCTCATATCTCCCTGCTCGGGAGAATGAGACCAAACGGGGAATTTACTCAACTCCTGATCACAGCACAGAAATTACCTCACATACAGGAACAGATAAAAGCTAATAGAAAATTGCTCACATCAACCAATGAAGGCAAATTTTCTTCAACATCTAACCTCCACTATTGCAGAGAAATAAATTACCTCAACATTTAGCAACTAAAAGCAACCATTTTGTCTTGCACACCACTTTGTGAATGAGAAATCCTGGAAGGGTGCAGTGGGCAGTTCTTGCTTGGACTTTTCATGTATCAGATGTCGCATGGGGCTACAGTCATCTGAAAGCTCAAATGGTTTGGGTTGCAAGATGGCTTACTCAAGGGGCTGGCAGTTAAGGCTAAGTGACGACTGAGAGTTCAGCTGGAGGTATTTAACAGATTATTTACACAAGGCCTCTCTAGCATGGTGATCATCATTTTTACATGGTTGATGGCTTTTCCTAGTGAGAACATCACAAGAGAATCAAGTAGTAACTATATATCTTTTTAATGTCCTTGGAAGTTACAAAGCCTTACTTCCACCATACTCTGTTGATTGAAATGCTCACAAGAACAACCAGAATCAACCAGAGGAA
This sequence comes from Rhinolophus hipposideros, assembly GCF_964194185.1. Lineage (NCBI taxonomy): Eukaryota > Metazoa > Chordata > Mammalia > Chiroptera > Rhinolophidae > Rhinolophus > Rhinolophus hipposideros. The sequence continues at coordinate 64,530,281 of NC_138052.1, read as the reverse complement.
GTATGGATGTCCTTTGTTCCTCTTCAAGGAGAAGAATGCCAAGCACTGGCATGAGCTGAAGGGTGAAAGTTTAAGGGTCATATAAGTCTCATAGGGTCATATAAGGGTCATATAATTCATTTTGAGAATGTACTCCTTGATAAGGTCCACAGAAAATCAAAGACTTTAGAAGATGATCTGTGATGATTTGGGTTTTAGAAAGTCAATGTAGATGCCTCAGTTTTAAGAAGCCCAATTGCAATTATATGATAGTGTTATATTACTGAGTTTAGAAAAATGCTTTGTTTTATTTAAATATAAAATGACTTATCTGTTTTCCCTCCCTATTTGCATGTTAGTTACTATTGCAGAGTAACATGTTACCTTAAAACTTAGTGGTTTAAAACAATAATAGTTATCTCACAGGTTCTGTGGGTCATGAATATGGGTGCAGTTCAGTTAAACTTATGGCTCAGGGTCTCTCACAAGGTATCAGCCTGGACTGATGTCATTTCAATGCTCACCAAGGAGGAGCCACTTTCCAACTGGCTTGTGTTGCTGTTAGCAGGATTCAGTTCCTTCGAGCCTTTGGATGCAGGGTCTCAGTTTCCTATTAGCTTTTGGCTGGAGGCTATTCTCAGTTCTTTGCCACATATGTACCTCCATAGGGCAGCTCACAACATGGCAGCTTGCTTCATCAGTAATAGCAAGCCAGAAGAGTCAGAGAGAGAAAGGGAGAGAGAGAGAGAGAGAGAGGTCACAATCTTTCATAACTTACTTTGGAAGTGGCAGGACATCACTTTTGCCATATATATCTATATCTATATCTATATCTATATATCTATATCTATATCTATATCTATCTATATCGATCGATCGATCGATCGATCGATAGATAGATAGATAGATAGATAGATATAGATGTCAAACAAGTCACTAGGTATAGTTTACAGTCTGCAGGAAGGAATCCTGCAGGCATAAATCCAAGGGAGCAGAGATTTTGAGTCTCCTTAGAAGCTGCTATCAGAATTTATATTTGTTGGCCAAGACATGGAAACAACCAAAATGTCCTTCGATAGATGAATGGATAAAGAAGTTGTGGTATATATACACAATGGAATACTATTCGGCATTAAGGAAAGATGATATAGGAGCATTTGTGACAACATGGATGGATCTTGAGAGTATAATGCTAAGTGAAATAAGTCAGACAGAAAAAGCAGAGAACCCTATGATTTCACTGATATGTGGTATATAAACCAAAAACAACAAAGGAACAAGACATACAAATGAGAAAGAAAAACTCATAGACACAGACAATAATTTAGTGGTTACCAGAGGGTAAGGGGGTGGGGGTGGGTGATGAGGGTAAGGGGGATCAAACATATGGTGATGGAAGGAGAACTGACTCTGGGTGGTGAACACACAATGGGATTTATAGATGATGTAATACAGAATTGTAAACCTGAAATCTATGTAACTTTACTAACAAATGTCACCCCAATAAATTTAATAAAAAATAAAAAATAAATTTTTTAAAAAAATTATGTTTGCTTTCATTTGAGTAAGATTTCCATATTTTGTTTGTATACCATTAGTCATTAGTTTTAACTGTATGATGTATCTGAATTGCTCTTACTTTGTTTTGTTTTATTTCTTTTTTATGTTACTTATTTAAGTTTTTATATTTTGCTTTTCTTACCATTCATTTAAAAAATAGTACATTTCTGTTAACATTTTCATCAATTTATTTTAATTAATTTTTTATTACTTTTTTGTTTACTTCATATTTTTCTTGACAACTAGTTATTTTTCTGCTGATCTTTTGTTCTGGTAGCTTTATACAAGGCAGGCAAGGAACACAGTGAAATAATGGATATTTAAGAATAGTCCATCTAAGCAAAAAGATTGGACATATAAGGGAATATGTTAGTTCTACAGCTTTCCTTATTTTGAGCTTTAACACATCTTCCAAATACATTTATTCCTACTTTCTGAGTGTGGAGTCATCTTTTTTTAAAATTTTCACTCATAAGCATCTTCTGAATTTTACCAAAAAATTGACAAAGTATTAATCCTTACATTCATCTGGCTAATATTTCCTACAGCTGTGTATGCTAGAGGCCTCAAATTTTTCCAGTGTTCTTGTTTTCTGTCTACCCTGTTTTCTGTCTACCCTGCTTTCTTTGGATGACTAATTCCTGCTTAGATAGGGTCTGCTCCTTGTAGGCCTTTAACTTGGAATCCACTGTAATTCTACTGGAGCTGTGTTGATGTGTGGTAAGGTGTGGGGGGAAAGGAAATTTCTGTAATTGAATGATTATGACTGAATGTCAGCTGTTAAGTGGGCCTGTATCCCTGGGTTGTAAACTTTATAATTGTTCCTCACCTCTAATTATACTGCAGATGGGAAAGCTAGAGGGTGTTGGACAGAACAGGAATAGATTTATGCATCTAAAGATATCTGATACTTGAAAGGAGTAGATAAATATAAGGAAAAGGTGGAATTTTCAATAATGATGCTTGGGCATTAAGTATCTGTAAGTTTCTTGCAGCTGCCATAACAAGTTATTACAAACTTAGTGGCTAAAAACAAGAGAAATTTATTAATTCAAAACTACAGCAGGGCCCCACGAGCTCTGAAGGATCTAGGAGACAATTCTCTCTCTCCTCTTGAAGCTTCTATTGGATTCAGGTTTTCTTTGGCTAGGAAAGCATAACTCCAACTTCTGTCTCTTTTTCACATGGCCTTCTCCACTGTGTGTCTCCTCCCTCTCTTCTCTAGTAAAGATATATCATTGACTTTAGAGTTAAGACTAATCCAGAACTATCTCATCTCAAGATCCTTAATTTAATTATATGTGCAAAGACCATTTTTCCAAATAAGACCACATTCACGGGTTCCAGGGGATAGGATTTGCACATATATTTTGGAGGAATCATAATTCAATCCATCACATTATCTATATAGGAAAGAAAATAATCTCTTATCTCACACTATATTCCAGGGTGGATCAGATACTAAATTTCAAAAAGAAAAATACAAACCTTTTAAATCATAAGAGACTATATTTACAACTTCTTAATAGGATTTTTAAAATAATATTTAGAATATCTAAATATAATAAACATTGACAAATTTAATTTAATGATCATATTCATCAAAGGACAATATAAAAAAGTAAAAAAGAATCTGTGTCCATACTATATTGAGAAGTACAATAAATTAATATGAAAAAGTTAAGCCTCTAAAAGATTAAGAGAAAAAAAGTATAAATGGATTTCTGACAGAAATAGAAATATATAAATGGACCATGAACATTAAATATGTTCAAATTTATTGGTAACCAGCAAAGTACAAATTAATACCACAAGGCAGCATCATTGCATATTCATTTGATTTGCAAAATAAACATTTGAAAATACCAAATATTGATAGAATATGGGACAATGTAAATTTCCACATATTATTAATGGGGATGTAAATTTATACAATTTCTTTGGAAAATATATTGGCATCACCTACATATGTCATATGTATATATATATAACCTAGTAATAGTAAAAGTTACCATGGGGGGAAAACAGCTAAAAACAAATATATTGACAACAGTATTGTATCACCTTGGTAGAAAAAGAAAACCTCTTTTTATGCACAAAATTTAGTTTATAGGTGAACTAAACTCAGGTGTGTGTATACATGAGTGTGTATGTATGGTACCAAAAAAATGTATATATATTAAGAAAGGAAAAAAGCTGTATTAATTGTAATACTCAATATATACTGATAAAAATAAGATAAATACAAGCCACATTTGACTTCTGCAGTTAAAAGAGGTGTTCAAAGTGGTTACCATCAGTGTCCAGACACTTCTGTACACAATGAACTACTGCTTGAGCATAGATAACATCTCTTAAAAAGTGTATATATTTTTTGGAATATATATATATAAATATGTATATGTATATATATATATGTATATGTATGTATATATATATATAAATATACACACACGTACATATACACACAATAGGAAATTTGTCATAATTTACGGATGTAGAATAAATTAATAAATATTAAATTCAATATATCAAGAGGTATAGAAACAAAAGGAGAAATTAAGACCAAATGAAATAGACTAAAACTTATGATTCATGAATTAACAAGTAAAAATAGGAATGAACATAGTAGGCACCAACAAATATCAAGTTATTTCCAAAGAAAAATGATACACAATCATACTCAATATGCTAGATAAAGTAAAGAGGTTAGAGCAATTAGAAATGTACTAAAAGGTGTAAAATAAAAAGCCATGTAGCATATGAATATTTTATTCAGTAGCAATGAGGCAACCCAGTGAGGCTGTCATCTGGGAGCTGGCATATCTTTTCGTAAATCTTAAATCAGACCTCTTAGGTGACTATTACACCTAAACAAAAACATAAAGCTTCATGTCTGCTGTATCTAGCACCATTTTTAAATGTGAATATAAACAATCTCCTATTATGCATATATATATATATATATATATATATGTATATATATATATATATATATATTTGCTTCTGTTATAATTTTCCCAGGAATCACTTTTGTTTTTATTTTATATCTTAAAATTCTTAAATCTTTACTTATTGGATGTAATATATAATTTTATGAACAAATTTTATAAACACAATAACTTGAACAATTGAATTCAGAGAAGAGAAATGCTCACTAACATCCTAGTTAATTAATTGATTAAATGTTGAGGATTTTTGTTTTTTGCTGGAAATAAAAGCACAATACAGGTAGTAAAACAATAGGAACAGAATATCCTCATGCCATATATGAAATTCATTGTGAATTACAACTTTAGAAAGATTTAAAATGTATTTTAAATAGCGAACATTGACATTCTGAGCTATTTCGTTCTTTTTAAATCCAGATTCTTCACAGCCTGTAGCAGCATTTCAGAAGTACTACAATTTCTGCCAATAACATTTCACCAAAAAATAATTTCAGTCAGCATTATCACTCAATGTAACCAACAGAAACGGAAATCCACTTCAAATGTCCTTCAAATAGCTAGAAGATGAATTCAAGGGGATGGGAAATGTAAAACTCAGAAGATGAGACCTGACTTTGATACTTACGTGGTCTGATAGAGTAATTTTGTCTCTATATAGATCTCACTGTATAAAAAAAAGAGGGGTAAAGGAAGCTGTAATGTGTCACCTTATCTAAATAAGGTACCTGTCATTTCTGGAATTCTGTTTAAACGATGATAGATGTTCTTATTCAACAAAAGAAACTTTTTTTCTCTCTACAAAACAGATCTTTTAAAAGAAAAATAGTACAAGTAATCTACATTTTTTTTTGCAGGAGATGCAATGAACAATGGAAACTTAAGACTTGATTAAAGATAGCCCAGAATTTAAAGGAAAAAATACAGACCACCAATCATGAACCTACCAAAGGGGCAGTTTCCTTTAATGTCAGTGTCACATTGACTTATTATTGGGCTTTTCCCACATGTTGTGCTACCATTAACATTTTTTCACTATATTATATTTTTTATACATTTGGTCTATGCGATATTATAATTTATAATGGAAAATATATATTTGGTCCCCATCACCTTATTACACAGAGATCCTAAAACTCTTTTAACTTTCTAAGTGATGAGAAGCAAAAGGTGTCTTTTGTTATGTTAATAAGATGACTTTTGGAAAGTATTTAAGAAGGAGGACTGGTTGCCCATAAAGCCAGCTGTGTGATTTCAAGCCCTACCCCACTGACTTCCCAGCAAGGGGAAATGGACTGGAAATTGAGTTTGAGTTCAATAACCAATGGTCAGTGATGTAAGCAATCATGCCTAAATAATGAAGTCTCCATAAAAACCCAAAAGGACAGGTTTGGGGGAGCTTTCAGGTAAACACATGTAAGTTCTAGGAGAGTAGCAATCTTGGTGTTGGAGAGTTTGAGAGGGCATGGAACCTCTGTGCCCTTTCCCCACACTATGCAACTCATTCCATCTGGCTGTTCCTGAATTATTTATTTTTGTGATAAACCAGTGATCTAGTAAATAAAATGTTTCCTGAGTTTTCTGAGCCACTCTTGCAAATTAATGGAACCCAAGAAAGGAAGGGGTCATGAGCACCTCTGATTTATAGCCAGTTGGTCAAAAGTATAGATAACAACCAGGACTTGAGACTGGTATCTGAAGTTGCCATTAGGGGGAAGGCCGTCTTATGGGACTGAACTTTTAACCTGTGGAATCTGATGGTATCTCCTGACATACAGTGTCAGAATTGAGTTGAATTCTTGGATAAACTTGTGATGTTGTGTGGGAAGACTCTCCTCCCACTATCCCACCCCAGACACATTGGAATTAGTCCAGGAATTCAAGAGTTTACTTTTTCTGCCTTCATGGAATTTGAAACATTTATTTATTTATTTAAAACATTCTAAGTTATAAAAGTATAATTTTTTCACTTGCCTAGAGCTGGGGGAAAAAGTAGAGAAATTTTGTTAAACAACAGGTGAATAGTACTGGGAGGTCTGTTTTGTTTTGCTTTTCTCTAGCTACTCCTCTTATTTCTGGTAACAGCATCCTACCCAAAGTGAAAATTAATTAGAGTTCCATTTTCTCAACCACATGCCACTGTAGTGATGATTAAAATATACAGAAACGATCCAAAATCTGACAATCTTAATTCCTCACCTTCATGCCTCTATTAATCATAGTCAAAGGTTCATATACAAAACAATCCAAACCCAATAGTTACCTCCTTTGATTTTTCTAAATTGGAATGTGGATAGAGGGCAGGACAATTGGCAAGGAATATAAGCCATAGTTGTTGTAGCATAATTTTATCTAAGCAAATTTAAGACAAATTTCAGCTGCTTGCAACTAGATGCCTCAAGATTAATACATGTATTCAAAACTAAATTCAGATTTCTGGGGCAGATCCAAGATGGCAGAGTAAATACTGTGCCTGCTTCCTTCCATGAACACATTAAAATTACAACTAAATCATAAAACAGTCAACCTGGAGAACCATTTGAAGTCTACCTGAACAGAAGTTTTATAACTAAGGATGTAAACAAGAAGCCAAGTCAAGACTGGTAGGAAGGGTGGAGACATGAAGCAGGCTGGCCCCAAACCTCCATATGATGGTTGCGATCAGAATAAATATCTAGGTCATAGAGGTTTTGCCTGGAGACGCAAGGAACCCCAGTCCTACACCAGGCCCCCCAGCCCGAAATACTGGTTCCAGGAAGAGGAACTGTGAAAAACAGTGGGGATTCAGGTGATCTGTGTGGGATGGAAGGCTGTGGGAAACCCAGATGTCATCTTAAAGGGCATGTGTACAGAATCATTCATTCACAGGCACTCCACTTTGGGCTCCAGCAGAGAAATGGTGACTTAGGGGGCATTGGAGGCACACGGGGGCAGATTGAGGTATGTGGTTGTGGCTCTAGGGCGGGAAGACAGTTGTCATTTTCCCTGTGTGGGGTCTTCTTCCCATGCAACATTCAGGCAAGTGACATCTTTCCTGTTTGAGCTCTTCCCCCACAGGCCAAATCTGAATCTAAATTGGTCTGGTGAACTCCACTACACCCTGCTGACTCCCTGGGACCCCACCCTACCCAACTTCCCCAATGCTTGAGTCACTTTCTAGAAAGCAACCAGCCCCACCCGCATTGCACTCTTTCTTGGAAAACTACTAGAGTCCGTGAGCCCCAGATGGACAGCGAATGGCCTCAGTGGGTTCTGAGACTTTTGTTGAGTAGCTACAGGATCAGCACTGGCACCAAACCAGAACCTGCATTAACCTGCTGACTACGGTTCTCACCCTAGTGACTCCTTGAGATATTGCATCACCCAAATTGCATACCACATGAGGCTTTATCAGTGGCTGAACCTTAAGTGAGCCAGCAGGTGACAAAAAACCTCAAGGTGTCCTGACTTTTTGCATAGCAACCCCAGGTCCAGTACTGGAGCAGATGTCCTCAGTTCACAGTGTGGCCTCTCCCACATACCTCCAGATTTAGCACAGGCATCAAACAACTGTGGATTGCTTTGTAATTCATATCAGGTAGTTCTCTATTAATCAAAGGCAGTGAGTGACCTAGGCCTGCAGCTGAGTATCTCCCAAGAGGCCTCAGAACCAACATACTTGGAGGTTGGCCTCAGACTGCAGCAGAGCACACTCAATTAGCCCCACAAGTGGCATGTGAAAAGGGCAGTCTCAGCAGTCACCAGAGCCCACAGAGGAGAATCCTACTCAGTGGGGTAAGCCCCCCACACGGCAGCCCTTAATTTATGGAAGTGGCCAAACCCCACAGCCAATCATCCTGAGGATCACTTCCACCCACTGATGTGCCAATAGCTATCAAGGTTCAACTATAAAAGGAGGGCACACACAACCCACACAAGGGACACTCCTGGAGCACCAAGAGCAGGTGACCAAGGAGATTGTGCCAAGGCCTCACAGGGCACCTACTGTATAAGGCCACCCAACCAATATTGGGAAACATAACAGATCTATCTGCTACATAGAAACAAATGCAGAAAGGCAGCCACAATCAAGAAAAAAGAAACATTTCCCTCCCCCCAAAAAAAGAAAATGAGAAAACACCAGAAAGAGAACTAAATAAAATGGAGGAAAGGAACCTACCAGAGTCAAAGTTCAAAACAATGGTTATGAGGATGCTCAAGGAACTTAGTGAGAACTTCAACAAAGAGATAGCAAGCATAAGCAAGGGCATGACAACCATAATAAAAAAGTCAGAAATGAAGAATACAATAACTGAAATAAAAAATGCACTAGAAAGAATCACCAGAAGACTAGATTAAGCAGAGGATTGAATCAGCAATTTGGAAGACAAGGCAGTAGAAAGCACCCAATCACAAGGGCAAAAAGTAAAAAGAATCCAAAAAAATGAGGTTAAGTTAAGAGACCTTTGGGACAACACCATGTGTAACAACATTCGTATCATAGAGGTACCAGGAGAAAAGAGAAAGCAAGGGGGTTGACAACCTATTTGAAGAAATAATGACTGAAAACTTTCCTAACCTGGTGAAGGAAATAGACATACAAGTCCAGGAAGTGCAGAGAGCCCCAAACAAGGTGAACACAAACAGGCCCACACTAAGACACTTTACAATTAAAATGGCAAAGGTTAAAGACAAAGAGAGAATCCTAAAAGCAGCAAGAGAAAATCAATTAGTTACCTAAAAGAGAGCTCCCATCAGACTATCAGCTAATTTCTCAACAGAAACTTTCCAGGCCAGAAGGGCTTGGCATAAAATATTCAACGGGATAAAAAGTGAGAACCTACAACCAAGATTACTCTACCCAGCAAAGCTATCATTTAGAATCAAAGGACAGATAAAGAGCTTCCCAGACAAGAAAAAGCTAAGGGAGTTGATCACCACCAAACCAGTATTGAAAGGAATTTTAGAAGGACTTATTTAAGATGGGAAAAAAAGATCAAGAGTATGAATAATAAAATGGCAATAGCTATATATCTATCAATAATTACTTTCAATGTTAATAGTGTAAGTGTTCCAATAAAAATAGGGTGGCTGAATAGATAAAAAAGCAAAACTCTTACACATGTTGCCTACAAGAGATTCACTTCAGATTGAAAAACACACACAGACTGAAAGTAAAGGGATGGAAAATGATATTTCATGAAAATGGAAACAAACAAAATTGGGGTAGCAATACTCATACCATACCAAAGGGACTTTAAAACAAAAGCTATAACAAGAAACAACAAATGATGCAGTAATCCCACTTCTGGTATTTATTCAAAGAAATCCAAAATGCTACTTCGATGAGACATGTGCATTCATATGTTTATTGCAGCATTGTTTACAATGGCCAAGATATGAAGGAAACCTGGATGTCTGTTGATTAATTAGTAATATGGAATATAGCTGTGTAGACTTAGCATACCTGGTAAGAGATAAAACAGTGGGCACTGATAAGTTGAAACCTTAATAAATAAAAAGGGCAACATAATATATAGTTATATATAGTGAATGAAAAAATGGGTCACATATTAAAATTGACAAGCTCAGGGTAAGACAGTGTGGCAGTCCCTACAAATTAAGAGATGGAAAGTAACCACATAGGAGTCCAAACATAAAAATTTCTAACTAAAAGTGGGTCACAGCAAGTAGTCATATCTTAGGCCTATAGTTTCCTTGACAAAGGTCAATCTTTATTTACCTTTAGAGAGCCTGCTTATTTTACATCTAAGATAACATACCTATGAAATATTAGAGTAATGTTTTCCCTCTGGACACATGACCACAGCAGAGCAAGAGACCACAGAACCCCTCAACTGTTATCTTATTTCCTGAACACCTATCTCTATGTGCTATAAAAGTTAATCATTAACTATCCTGTACCCGCCAACGCAAAAGAAGTATGTTTCACTCTGTTTTACTTTTTTTCAATTCCAGAGATTCTCCCACTTTACTTTCTCCCACGCCCTTAATCTACCACCAGTATATTTCATGTAACACTTCTAAATCTCCTCCTTTGATTCTAATGTATGAAATAAGCAACAAAACTGCCATTCTGTGGAGCATTTCCTCAATCCACTGAGATTTTTGCTTCCCAACAATTGTCATTAATTTGGCTCAAATACACTAAAAATTTTCTACAGATTTGCAAATTTCTTATGTCGACAATGCTAAGTATGTTGGAATACATTTACTCATTCAGGATTCTGATGTGATTTTAGCCTTAATATTTAAACAACTTTTTACTTCAGCTAAAGGCTTTAAAATACTATACAAGATCTGACAATTAAGTTCACGAACCTGTTGCAATGATGTTGCCAAACTTTTTTGATATCAGAGGGATTATTTATTATAACCCCTATTATAATACCAACTGGACAAACAATTAACCAAGTTTATTATTTGGAAGTGCTGACAAAACTGTAAAAAGTTAGACGATGTGAACTTTTCGCCAACAATTCATGGCTCTGGCATCACGACAATGCACCAGCTCGCACGGCACTGTCTGTGAGGGAGTTTATAGCCAAAAACAAAAAACTATGTTGGAACAACCTCCCTATTCACCTGATCTGGCTCCCATAACCTTTTTTTACCGAAGATTAGGGAAATAATGAAAGGAAGACATTTTGATGACATTCAAGACATCAGGAGTAATACGACAACAGCTCTGATGGCCATAGATCCCACTTGGTTATAATGTATAATTTGTTTTATACAATGATGAACTCAATTACTAATATTAGTTAAGGACATTTGTTCCATATTCATGACCATATTCATGGTTTATAGCTGTTTTTTTTTTTTTCTTGTTTATACTGTCATTGTCTGGATTTGTTATCAGGGTAATACTGACCTTGTAAAATGAGTTGAAAAATCTAATTCTTCTCAAACTTTAGATAGAATTCTCCTAGTGAAGCCATATGGGCCTGAAGATTTCTTTTGGGATGAGTTTCAAATTACAAATTAAACTGTCTTAATAGTTATAGGACTACTCAAATTATATATTTCACTTTGGGTGCATTGTAGTAATTTGTGCTTTTTGAGGGATTGGTCCATTGTATCTAATCTGTTGAATTAATGTATGTAGAGCTATTCATAAATTCCCTTATTATGTTCAAGACATTAGCTTGGAAAAAGAGTTCCAAAATTGCTTTGAAGCGTGGACTAGGCGCTGGCATCAGTGTATAGCTTCCCAAGGGAAGTACTTTGAAGGTGACCATAATGATATTCAGCAAGGAGGTATGTAGCACTTTTTCTAGGATGAGTTTGCAAGCTTAATTGTCAGACCTCGTATATATTTACAGATAAATGTTTTCAGATTTTTGGGGGTAGATACCCAAGAGAGGGATTGTTGAGTCCTATGGTAATTCCATTCTTAAATTTTGAGGAACCTCCACACTGTCTTCCATAGCAGCTGCACCAATCTGCATTACCACCAACTGTGAATGAGGGTTTCTTTTTCTCCATAGCCTCTCCAACATTTGTTATTATTTGTTGTTGATGATAGCTATTCTAACCAGTGTGAGGTGATATCTCATTGTGGTTTGTATTTGCATTTCTCTGATGATTAGTGATGTTGAGCATCTTTTCATATGTCTATTGGCCATCTGTACTTGTATAAATGTTGTATTACAGAGCTGTACCCTTGAAACCTGTGGAACTTTACTAACAATTTTCACCTCGATAAACTTTAATTTAAAAAAAAGAATGAAGGATGTAACACTAGTACAGATTGTACAGGTACTAAAAGGATAAAAAGGGAATATTTTGAAAAACTTTTTGTCAACTTGTCAACTTAAATAGAAAGTACAAACTACCAAAACTCATTCAGAAGAAATTGATCATCAAAACATCTCAAGTGGAATTTATACAGTTTTTAAATTGCAAATTTCTTTCCAAAAAGAAAAATCAGCGGTGAATTTCATCAAATACTTAAGGGTGAAATAATACCAATTGTACACAAATTCTTTCCAAAAACTGAAGGGTATGAAATATTTCTGAATTCATTATATGAGGCCAGCATTACTCTCATACTAAAACCAGTCAAATATATTACAAAATAAGAAAACCACAGACCAGTTTTATTCATGAGAAAAAATCCCCAACATAAACCATATGCTTAGCTCTGCTAAGAATATTTCAGGAAATGTGGCTCTTCTCTGATTTTTAAATTTTCCAAATCAATAGAATTCAACAATCTAGATTTTTTTGTAAAAACACATAAATTCAGTACAAATTAAAATTTGATAATTGGTATGATTTAGTATCTTCTAATTTGAGTTACATTTATTTTTTACAGAATCTACTTTTCTCCCTGTGCCACTCCATCAAGTTTTTTGTTTATCAGGGTTTTTTGTTTGTTTGCTTAGAATTTTAACCAAATGATTATATTTAGAGAAAGCTGGCTAAATTGTTTATGATTTTTTATTCATTTTATAACTGAATAAATGGTCTCTTAACTTTTATTTACAATATATTAAGTTCTAATATTTCAAAATCCAACTTAGTGTGAATGAAATGCAGTGAAAATGAATAGCGATGGCATATATTTGCATTACTCATTTGAGAAACTATGTGAAGCATTTTCATATGTTTAAAAGAGCTGGAGAAATGGTGTGATGTTATAAAGTTGTCTATAATGGCACTATTCAGTAGAAATTCATAATTATGCAAATAACATAATTCAAACATTTTAATATTTTATTAATAAAAATAAAAATAGATGAAATTTAATTTAATAATGTATTTTATTCAGTCAATATTTCTAAAATAGTTTAATTTCAACATGTAATTATGTAAAAATAGTTAAAAAGTTTCCTTTTGTGCAGGTGGCTATAATATTGGTCAGCAGAAAACTAAATAATTTATGAATATGAATTCATAAATATGCTTCTAGTAATAATAGTTTTAAATAAAAATATACAAAACTCAATTGTCATACTTCAATAATTACATATCGAGAGGCAGTATCTAATAATTAAGAGGCTGCTGTCTAAAGCTAAATTGACTGGATTCAAATCCCACATTCAGAGTTTACTATTTGATGACCATGGGCCTCAGTTTACTGTCTGCAAAATCAAAATCAATAATGGTAACTAACTCATAGGTCATTGTGTGGATTAAACAAGTCAAGGCATATGTAAACCGCTAGATTAATATTTTACTCATAATTAGCTTATGCTAGTATTAGTTATTATTATATTTATTTATGAATACAAAGTATTTCTCCCCTGAGGACTCTTAGTACATACAATAACAAAAAAAAACCTCAAATATCAACTTAAAAAAACAACAAAACTATTACCTCTTCAAATGTTACATATGAAGAAAATAAAACTGAAATGCATAGGGTATTATTATACATTCTTAGATTTTTCTAGTCCTTCAAATAATTTTAAAGCATACTTTGCCTATATCTCTTCATATTTCTCTTTTTCCTCTTCTTATTTTTCCCCTCTGAGGAATATTGCAAATGTTGCACAAACATTCTGTTATTTCTGCCATAATAAGTACAGAAAATTCTAACAGAACAGGTCCTTGAAAGTTCAAGGAATAATTTGTTCAAATCTTGTCTGGAATGTTAGGCTCTGGAAAAGAATGACATTAGCAATTCTATGGACAGTTTGTTCAGTCATTCTCTGTGCTAAACTAAAACATAACTAGCATTTGTATTTATTGAGATGGCTTGTCTTATTTCAAAGCCCAGGTGCTGTAACTTTTAAAATAGTATATTCAAAGCCTTTCTGGGCTATCAAATAGAAGACATAGATAGGAGTGAGGGAAATTTTTCCTTATTTCTGTTGTTGACATTTTAAGTATTCTGAGTTTGGTAACTTTTAGAATATGACACTTTGATGTTCACTTAGCTGTTTTAAATGGCAATTGGGAAATTGAAAGTTATAGTAAATCGTGTTATTTGATTATAATCCTCACTGTCTCAACTGATAATTTATTAGACTAAAATATTCCTTAAAACATAAACTGGGAAATACTACTTTAATCTTTGTATTCCTAGCTTGATAGTCTTTTGGAGGTGAAATTATTTGTAAGAATGTCAACTGGTGAGTTGGGAACAGAAAAAGACTAGGAAAATTAATTTGTGGTCTGTGACAGCTAAGATGAGCAGTCCTAAAAGGATGTGATGTCAAATATTACTTCTTGCAAAGTAATTGTGTAAGTAAAACATTGCACCTCAACAGAAAGATTAATTTTGTATTTAATTGTAATTTGGATTTATCCTCACATATATAGGCAGTTGCCACCAAAATCACAGATGAAACAGATGAGAGTGGTGTTACTATTTATTACAGAGATGCCTTTAAAAAGTGACAGTTTATGCAAAAAAATGGAAAAAAAAAGATGATCAAAGTTTACTCTGCTGAAATTTCACTGGAATCTCTTCTACCTCCCTTCTCCTGGTACTGAAGCATAAGCTACTCCACAGAATTTCAGAACATCTTTAAGAAATATAGGATATATTTAATAAGCATCTTCCTTAGCAGCAATGAATCTTGGATTGGCAAATGTCATTTCACTGTGGAAAATAAATCTACTTCATAAAAGTAAAACCAGATTCTATTCATTTATTTAATCTTTAGAGGAAACATCACAATTGCAAATTATATTTTTAAAACAGCTTGTTAGCAATTCTTAGGATCTGGGATACTAGCTATTTTTTGTTATATACATTGTCAAAAATTAATGTGTAACAATGGAAATGAAAAATCAATGCAAAAAATTGCCGATTAAACGAGAAACCAAATAAAATTATATTTTTATTGCCACACAATATTTATATGAAGAGTAGTTATAATCCTTGCAAAAATCACGAACCCCCTTTTATTCTCTACCCAGAAAAACGCACTCAGCTTTATGCATCCAAATTCTTGCATAAAATGTCAAGGGACTCAATCACAGTCCATCCATAGACTTTATGTTGAAATTACTAGTTCTGCTTAAATGAGGAAGAGATGTGTTTGTATCTTTATCAGGGAAGACAAATAAGCACAATTCTCTGAGGACAGACTGTTGTGACTGGATAAAGCTAAATTCACTGCAATCTGCACTTTGTGATACTTCAGTTGATATATAATAAAGCAGTTAATATGTCAAATTTCTAAGACCTTTTGTCAGGGAGAAAATATTTTGACTCATCATAAAACTGCAGTTGCTCACAGTTGCTATAATTTGCTTTAATTTAGTGGGAGTCTAGACACAACAGCCGTATGACAGATTTTTAATGGCCAGATCCTTTTCACACTGATATATACATGTTTTCACTTTATTTCACTTGCATAAAACTATCTGGCATATTATTCTGAGGGCAATATTATTGTTAAGTGTAAGGTCTGCCACCCAGAAATTGTATAAAAGTTTATAGAGAGCCATACGTTTCTTTACAATGTGGCAATCTGAGAATGTGTGCTCATAGACTGTAATACATTTACTGGGTCTTCTATAGTCATCAGAAATTTTAAGAGAATCATAATTAAAAAGTGAAGTTTTAAAAGCAGTTGTGATAATTTTGCATACAGCCTAGTCAGACAGTTTAATATCTGGTGCAAATTTTCTCCTCTGCACTTTTGATTCCAGTCGTTTAATATACCCTGTGTTATGCTCCCTGAGGTATAAATATAAATTCACAGAGATTACACCTGTGACTCATTGGACCAGAGCTAAACGGTATAATTTTGAAAGTTTGTCTTTGGAACCCTTTTATTCTTCCACATCCCTTGCAACGTTCTATCTCTGCATTCCTCAACCCCTTCCCTTCCTCATCCCTCTTGCTACTTCCGTTCTGTGCAGTAAAGAAGGTTCCCACTGATACCAACACTATCAATTTCTACCTGGATGACTGTGAATACATTGCATCAACTCTTTAAGAATCAGTCTGCTCTGTTGTAAAAAGAGTAAAATAATGTCAGGTTGTTAGGAAGATAAAATGAGACAATGTATGGAAGAGAGTGTCTCGCACATATCAAGACCTAGAATTATATTTCTGCTGGAAAAAGTTTTTAGTTAACAAGACATATGAATTAGAACTCATATAGGGTTATATTTACTTTTGAACAGAAGCTTGTTAAAACCAAAGGGATTAAGTTTCAGAAAGAAATGACTGAACGTAGATGTGTTGCTGTAAGGGCCCTTCTCAGTATCCTCTGACTATACCTTGTTTGGTCCACTTTTCCAAAGGCTTGTTCCAGAGATGGGTCTAAGTAAATAATGGCTGAAATTGTCATAAAAATAGATTAATAAATATATTAATTTTTGAAACTTTTTATGTTTTAAATGGGGACGCGGACTGGGGACGGGACCGAGGGCGAGGGCGAGGGGGACGTAGAGGGAGGGAGGGAGGGAGGGAGGGAGGGAGGGAGGGAAGGAGGGAGAGACAGAGAAAGATGGACAGACATGCGGACGCGGGGGACCGAGGAGACATCTGGTCGACCCGCAAGGGACCGGGACCGAGGGCGAGGGGCAAGGGGACGGGGACAGGGACAGGGACAGGGACGGGGGGGGGGGGGGGGGAGAGACAGAGACAAGGCAGAGAGAGACAGACAGACAGGTGGATTGGCAATATTCAAAATTGCATCCTTTGAGAAATGAGGAAAATGACAGTTTGCAAAAATCTCAACTTAATTAGAAACATTAGTAATCTAATTACAAAATAATTAGAATATGTTTACCATATTTCATTAGGTTTGCAGAACAAATTTTCAAAAAAGAAAGGGAGAGACAACTTAGTATAAAAATATTAATATATACATATATACTCATTGATATATTTTACACTGTTATAAATGTGGCTAAGTATTATGCTCACTGGCCTTAGTTGGGTAAACTTTTCTTTTCGCAATCTAAATTCTTACTTGCTTTATCCTAACAAAAGTACTGATCGTTCCAAGTAATTCTGGAAGATATATATATTCCGGAAACATATGAAAAAAATGACTGTGGAATTACTTATTTTCTGTAAACAACAGATTAAAGGGTATCAGCAAACCATGAATAAGACCTATAAATTTTCAGTGTAATTTTAAATGTAAAGCTTCAACTAAGTGCCAGAATATTTTAAATCTGCCCAAATATTAAATCCTACAGTACTACGTCATAGATTGCATTATTTTTTCAGGTTTTGCTATAATGAGGATGAAGGAAAATATTAAAGAAAGGTACACTGAAACACAAAACATACAGTACTTATATATTTACCTGTGAAAACTCATTTCTAATACCTTTTCAGTAAGTCTGTGAAATACAAAAAAGCAACAGCTCACGAAGCATATTTTCAATCATCTTGAAATGCCCTTTACCCTGGTAATTTACTTTCTAGTTCTGCATGCATTTTAAATGACCACTTTGCTAAAAAGTGAAAAATGTTAAAAAGTAAAATGAACATATCATGTTCTAAAGAAGAATGTGGAAAGAAATTGGGGTCATTCAAATTATTGGTAAGAGGCTTATAACTCATAATGATGATCATGACAATGAAAAGCTGGCAAAGGAACTGGCAAGGAACCATGTGCAAGTTGATTGTATAAGAATGATGCCATTCCCTTGATTGGGCAGCACAGACCCTGTGGAAGCACTTGTTACAGCTGTAAGTGACATTTCCCAGTATCAAGTCAGAACATAAACCAATCACAAATCATCATAACAACAAGTGATCAGAAATGACAAGTTGAAAATTTTTAATAAGGCTCTTATTGTTCCCAGGTTTTAAAAAAAAATATATCCTTTTTGGTCTCTAAGTACAAAATTCACATTTTTCAGAGTATTCTAGTTGCCTAAATATGGTTTCTGTTCCTATTTAGATGAAACCTAATTTATTGTCTTTACCTTTAAATGTAGTGAAATTTCTACTCCGCTTCCCCAAGTTCTGTTATGTCTACCTTTTCCCCAATAGACTTACATGTTTTAATACTTACTGCAGTGGTATTTGAGCTTTAAAGTTCCCTCTGCTGTGACTGTGGAAAATAAATAATAAAAAAACTGTTTCAGTGCACATTGCAAATAAGGGTATTTTATTAACTTGGGTTAAAACAATCCTCTTTGGAGTTCAAACCATACAATAAGACCTATAAATTTACAGCATCAAAGAACTACGCCAAAACATCTGCCTGAGATAAAATAACTCCAATAACTATCATTGTACAGGACAGTAACATGAGGCTGAGAATGTCAAATAGTTTTCCTAGGGTGTTAGAATAAAACTTCAGTAAAATCAGAAACAGAAATGTATGGGAGGCATGAGGAACTTTCTGACTTCACCAGTGCTTTATTTATCTCTTTTGATAATAGGCTTCCCTTGTTTGAATACGAAATTATATAATGTGTCATTTCTGAAGTGTTGTTCAGATAACAGAAAACTCAGAGGTAAATGTAATGCTTAATCACAATAATTATATTAAGATTTTGGTGCCCTATATTTTGGTAGTATATTTCTAATTTATTTGGTTTTAATTTGTATGTGTGCTATAATACATCATTTCAAATCTTTTGAGAAGCAAAATGTGGAAATAAATCCAATGGTAGCAATTATACAACTTATTTTATGCTTTAATCAAAAATAATAAGCAATTGTTATTATTATCACCACCTACCACAAGTTTAAAATTTCAAACATATGACCTCTCTGTCCATTTTTTAGAAATAATAACTATATTCCAATAAATTTTCTTTTCTAAGTAGTGTACTTTCCTGTACATGGAGGAAAAAATGCTGAATTTTAAGTATAATATAATATAAATTTAAGTTTTCAAAGAGATCTGAGTGTTGAAATACATAAGAAAATCTTTTAAACAATTATTTGTATGCCTTTCATGGTTTTGGAAACTGCTGTCCTATTTTCATCCACTTACCTTTAGCCAAAATCTCTGCATTTATATCCTTTAATCCTTATTCATAAATTAGTACCCCAGTTCCTTAATCATATCTGAGAATCTTTTCGTAAGGCCCTTCAACTTTCCTGTTGTTGGATCTGTGTTTGAAATCAACATCAAAATTAAACAGAAAAATTTCTTATAACACAAATTCAGGACCATTTCTCAAATTGTTGGATTGTTTTTTCTCATTGCCTTTAAAACGTCTAATATATGTCTGCTGTGTTTGCTTAAGTCTCCTGGTATTTTCACTTATCAGGTATTTTCATTTACTACCAAAAAGTTGATTTGATTTCTGCCCTCAGTCTAATAATTTTAACTGTATTTTATATTGGTATCTGCCTATTTCTTAGGTTAGTAGTATTGCTGATTTTTTCACTCTGATTATTCTTCCTAGTCCTTCTGCTCTTTTTAAAATCTTATGCACATTCCTTTTTTTAATCAGTTGGAAAAGATTTTTTTTTCTCTCAGAACCTTTTGCTACTTTTCCTAGGATTCTTTAAGTAATATTGCTGAGAAATCTGATTTATACTGGTCTAGGTATGATTATGAGTGAAGGAATTTCTGAAGACTAGATGATTTTCACTGGTCCTCTGATTCTTACTAAAGTTAATTCAATACAGATAAGAGAAAGAGATTAAAGGGACTCCTGTATCATTTAGCGTTTGCTGTACAGCAAACAACCCCCTAAACTGGTGGCTTAAAACAATCAACATTTATTACATCATAATCCTGTGGGTGGGAAATTTTACCTGAGCTCAGCTGGAGCTTCTTTCCCTGCTCTTGCCTTGACTCACTCATACAGCTATGATCTACTGGTAGATAAGATGATCTACTGGCAGTTGACTGGGGACTTAGGGTATCTGGACCACATGTACCCAACAGCAGGCTACTGTACACTTCTTCAGATTACAGCTGTGTTCTAAAAGCAATGAAAAAGGGTGACGACCAAAGGCCGTGCTTCAGAAGCAACAAAAGAAAAGACCTGCACTAATGAGAAAGCATTTCCCAAGTAGGTGTGCTGTGTCACATTCATAAATATCTCCTTAGCCAAAGCAAGTCACGTGATCAAGCCCAGATTTCAGAGATGAAGAGTTAGACCCCATTCTTCATAAAAGAGTGACACACTCACATTACAAAGGGCTAAATCATAATAAATCATAATCTATTCAACTCTCATTAGCCCTCGTTTTTTCTTCCATTTCCGATTATTTGTCCTTATCCATTTAGAGGATACCTTTCATTGGTGATTCATTGAAATTCTTTCTGAGACTTCTTTTTGAACATGTTATAACATTTTCTAAATTTACAAGAAGCTAAGAGAATTCCTTAATCAGGAGTATACCAATTAAGAAACTATCTGTATAAAGCAAAAATGTTCTGCAAGCAAAGATTATTTGAAATGTGGCCCCAAAAATGTCTTAAATATTTAATCCATTGTATCCCAATAGAATCACCAAGCCAGAGCACTGCTTTCTATTTTCATCACACACACAAAAAATACTAAAATGCAATGCTGCTTTTTATCATTTAAATGCAATTTTGACTTTCAGAATTATGGTATTATTATTACATGACTGATTAATTGGTACTGATCACAGTTATGACATATCAAAATCCAAAAGAAAGGAAAAAGAGAATGGCTGTCTTAGATGGTTCTGTTAAGTGTTTAAATTATAAGCTGACATACATATCATGTGAGGGCATGAAGGTAAGGGATATGGCCCAAAACAGAAAGGTTTGGAGAAAACTAGGCATCTAGATTTGTGAGGCCCAAATAAATAATGTGGCTTTTAATATGAGAAAACATAATTTTTCTTAAAAAACAAAAAACAATGTGAGTTGATTTGATCATATTTTAAAAACTTATTTAAACAAACATATAAGGAAAAATCTAAAATTAAATAAATATTGAAAGTGTTGTTATTAGATTAGGCTTTGACACTTTCATTTTCTAGTGAAAATTGTCTCATCGACTTGTTAGAATGAATATGCAGCAAGTTTTTCTAAAGGTGTGCAAATAATATAGAGACAAAATTGCCTGTACAAAATTGATAATGATAGCTATTGGAATAAGCATTTGAAAGAATCTTCTTACATTTGTATTGTTCCAGTTAAATTCTCTACATTTACCTCCAGGTTTCCCTGAAAATAAGACCTAGCCAGACAATCAGCTTTAATGCATCTTTTGGAGCAAAAATTAATATAAGACCTAGTCTTATTTTACTATAATATAAGACCAGGTATAGTACAATACAATACAATACAATACAATACAATACAATACAATACAATACATAATACCACATCTTATGTTAATTTTTGCTCCAAAAGACACATTAGAGCTGATGGTCCTGCTAAGTCTTGTTTTCTGGGAAACACGGTATCAACCAAGGGAACAGAGAAAATGTGTTTACATTTTGGCAGTATTTACCTCATGTATTAGGGTTCTCTAGAGAAACAGAAACAAAAAGACACACATATAGGAAGAGATTTATTGTAAGAAATTGGCTCATGCAATTATGGAACGTGAGATGCCCTACAATCAGCTATCTGCAAACTGGAGACCCACAAAAGCTGGTTGGTGTGATTTAGTCGGAGGCTGAAAGCCTGACAACTAGGATCGTGGAGGGCAGGAAGTTAAAGATCTGTGTCATAACTCAAGCAATCATGCAAGAAACACCAAACACTTTCTTTCCCTGCCTCTTTGTTCTCTTTAGTCTTTTAATGGATTAGATGATGCCCATTCACACTGGGGAGGGCAAATTCTTTTACCGAGTCTACCAAATAAAATGCTAATTTCATCTGAAAATATCCTCACAGATATACCCCAAAATAATGTTTAGCCAAATATCTGGACACCCTGTGATCCAGACAAATTGACACATGAAATTAACCACTACAGTTGACTTTCACAAAGATCTCTTGGCAGGAATCCAAGGAGTAAGGATAGATACACTGTACATGCATTCATTTATTAACGATTTTCAGTTTTGTTTTCATCTGACTTCCAGAATACTATTTCTGAGATTGTGTAACATCTTTTCTCAAAATAATTAATATCATGACAATATAAATATAAAGTACAGATAGTATTATTTTCTGTATGATATAAAAATAGTTTACATTACCATGAATGTGAAATGTTTATGATAAAATATTATAAAGTGACTTTAATGTAACTTTTATCAATATAATTCATGAATATATAATTCTAGTATATTTATGCAAAATATTATCCAGTGCAGCCATTTTCAGGATGATTTAGACCACATACAGAGGGTGCCAAAAAATGTATACACATTTTAAGAAAGGAAAAACTCTATTAATATATACCAATAACAAAAGATGAATGTAAGTCACGGTTGACTTCTGTAATTACAAGAGGTACTCATCGTGGTTACCATCAGCCTCCAGACACTTCTGATTACAGCAAACTACTGCTTGAGCAACATTGACAAAAGTGTTAGCATTGCTTAAAATGTATATACATTTTTATGGCACCCCAGTATATTTCTTCCCAACCAACATATTTTTATAGTCCATCAACAGGAAAATTGGAATTTCACTAATATCCTTAGTCACTGGAAAGTTGTAAAATTTTGAATTTTCAATGTCAAATTATCAACAGACACACTCATAAAATTATATAAAGATATTCTTATGTATATAAGGATATCTTATACATATATCTCATAAATTTAAATACATCTATACATAATTATAAGGGAATGGAAATATACATTAATAATAAGCCATGAAACACAACTAATTCCTCTACATTATTTTGGGAATACTATAAGCTCCTGTTCTCAAAAACTGTAGACAGTAGTGGAAGTATAACTTTCCTGTCAGAAGTGAATAATGAGATTATTTTTGATATAATATATACTTTAACAAGGATTCAAAATGATATTTACCGTGGAGTCTTTATATCCTTAAGTACTCTCAATCTCTCTATATTACTCATTAAAAATGTATTTCATGTGACTAGAAGCAATTTTAAATAACCTCAAAAGACTAAGATTGTGTGGTTCAGGTTGTGTGGCATAATTTGAATTGCCTTAATTCACAGATAAGTCCTGTTTCCCAGGAGGGTACTTGTTTCTATTACTTGATAAAAATGATGAATCTATTCTATTAATTCGTATCATTGCAAACAGTAATTTTATCAGATAATGTATCAACATATTCTATGCTGTGCAACAAAATCCTGAAGGCAAAAAAGAGTGAAAATCTTTATTTAGCAGACTTTGTTCTTGCACTGACTTTTACAGTGACATGCAACTTAATCTTTTTCATCATCAAAACCCTTTGGCGAAACAGTAACTAAATCTCAATACATTTATAAAGACAGTTTCTATCCATCATATATAACAAAAATAAGAATAAAACCACAGTAATGTATTTGGTATATGGAACTCTTGGCAGTGAAAGGATATGCTTAAGAACATAAGTTTCTAGTATTGTTA
Source organism: Rhinolophus hipposideros (assembly GCF_964194185.1). Classification (NCBI taxonomy): domain Eukaryota; kingdom Metazoa; phylum Chordata; class Mammalia; order Chiroptera; family Rhinolophidae; genus Rhinolophus; species Rhinolophus hipposideros. The sequence goes on along the minus strand of NC_138052.1, from coordinate 64,506,422 downwards.
AAAGCTACATGTAAAATCATAAGGCATTGGGAAGAATCTTCTATAAGATTCTGTTAGAATCTTGTCTGAATGATAAAAACATAAGTTCAAATAAACGGAAAAGAATCTAAATAAGTCCAGAAAATTTCAAGTAGAGAGAGGATAAACACTTTGTTCAAAATGAAAAGAACATGGAATATGGGAATTCAGATGTGCAAACATTCTATTATTTAAAATCTTGAGTTACATCCTAAGACTTTCCAAGGAGTTGGCAACACTTCAAATGCCTTAAAAGACCAGAGAAATGGGCATAAATAAATGAATCCAGCTAGATAGAAGATGAAACATGACAAATGGCTCAGGATCAACACAATAAGAATTTGTAGAAACAAAATGGAAAAACAACTTCCTACTAAATGAAGGCAATTGTTACATTGCAAGAAAATGTGCCCATTGTACTCATATCTGATTTTTTTATGTAAAATATCCTATTACATTAAATATCCAACGTTTCAAATGCTGGTAAAAATGTACTATGTGTGTCAATATAAAACAAACCTTATGGTAAACAGTCTTGCCTTCTGATCTACACACTAAAAGTGGTGTGGGAATGATTACATGATTTAATATGAGAGTTTCAAGAATTTATTCTGATGGATTTTGTATAGAATTCTATGTGAAAATTATCCAACTCTTTTGTCGAAAAGAAAATGTTTTGGTTCAATTAATGTAAAAACATCACGTTTTTGAGGTTTACAAAGGCACAGAGAAGAGAGGAAAAACAGTTTAGGGATGATAAATTCACTAAATGTTTATTTGGTGAATTTCTGGTGATGCACATAAGATTCTGAGTTTTTATCCTACAGGATAGTCACAATAGACAAGAAATTACAATTCTTTGCAAATATCAATAAGCAATAGAATATTACATGTTCTCATGAGACGGGGCAGAATTGTGCTTGAAACAGGTGACTGGGGACAAGATGATGATGTTATCCTTTTGCTACATTGGGCTAACATTCTAGGAAACTTTATTCTATTTTAAAAACACCAAAATGTAATTTCCTAAAGAGAAGTAAGTGCACTGTGTTCTTTATAATCTCTGAAACTCAAACATGACTGGATTCCTATTGTGAGTTATTATTCAGTGGTTTGACCTATGCCAAGTCAATATTTGAAGGAAGACATCTGCACAAAGGGTAGAAGCATGTTTTAGATGGTATTCACTGAAATTGAATGGCAGAGATCTTTTCTGTTGAGCTACTGCCATGGCTTTCCTTTCTTGATAGAATTATAGAATTCTCTTGTAGACATATCATAATGACAACCTCAATGATGCTTTTTAATAGAAATAAAATTGACATTTACAATGGATCTACTAATAAAATTGCAGTACTATATTTAACAGGAATTAAGGATATAGTTTTTAATACTAGAAGTGGAGTCCCAATGGAGAAAAATGTATCTTTATATATTCTGAAATAGCATAAGGACTTTTTTTAACTTAAAAAATAAGTAACTTTACAGAGATTTAAGAAGAATAGGACAGGTAAGTCCTACATTCTTTTGGGCATTGGGAGGGATAGTAAGAGAAGCAGTTATCAAGGGAATTGTAGGTATCTGGAGCAGATTGACTCCATCCCTCAAGACCTAGAATAATAGAATTCTCATATTTTAAAAACAATTCCTTTTGCAATTGCACCAAAAAGAATACAATACCTAGGAATAAACTTAATGAAGGACGTGAACAATCTATATACTGAAAACTATAAGACATTTTTAAAAGAAATTGAAAAAGACGAAAACAAATGGAAAGGCATTCTGTGTTCATGGATTGGAAGAATCAACATAGTAAAAATGGCCATATTACCCAAAGCAATATACAGATTTAATGAAATCCCCATCAAAATTCCAATGGCATTTTTTAAAGAAATAGAACCAAAAAATCATCAGATTTGAACGGAAACACAAGAGATCACAACAAACAAAGCAATCATAAGAAAAAAGAATAATGCTGGCGATATCACACTCCCTGACTTCAACTTGTACTACAGAGCAGCAATAATCAAAACAGCATGGTACTGGCAGAAAAACAGACCAATGGAAAAGAATGGAAAACCCAGAAATAAACCCATAGAAATACAGACAGATAATTTTTGAGAAAAGAGCCAAAAACATATGATAGAGAAAAGAAAGCCTTTTCAATAAATGGTGCTGGGAGAATTGGACAGCCACGTGCAAAAGAATGAAACTAGACTGCTATCTGTCACCACACACCAAAATTAACTAAAAATGGATCAAAGACCTAAACATAAGACCTGAAACAATAAATTGCACAGAAGGAAACATTATTGCACAGAAGGAAACTTATGTCCGTAGGTTCAAAGAGGATTTTATGAATTTGACTTCAAAGGCAAGGGAAGTAAAAGCAGAAATAAATGAATGGGACTATATCATACTAAAATGCTTCTGTATAGCAAAAGAAACTGTTGACAAAACAAGGATGCAAACAACCAAATGGGAGAAGATATTTGCAAACAACCCCTCTGATAAGGGTCTAATATCCAAAATATATAAGCAACTCATACAACTCAACAATGAAAAGACTAAAAATTCTAGTTAAAAAATGAGCAGAGAACCTATATAGACATTTCTCCAAAGAGGACTTACAGATGGCCAATAGACATATGAAAAATGCTCAACATCACTAATCATCAGAGAAATGTAAATAAAAACCACAATGAGATATCCCCACACACCAGTTAGAATGGCTATCATCAACAAGACAAATAATAACAAGTGTTGGAGAGCCTATAGAGAAAAAGGAACCCTCATACAGTGTTGTCGGGAATGCAGATTGGTGCAGCCGCTACAGAAGACAGTGTGGAGGTTCCTCAAAAAATTAAAAATAGAATTACCACATGACCCATCAATCCCTCTCCTAGATATCTACCCAAATAATCTGAAAACATTTATTTGTAAAAATATATGTGCTCCAAAGTTCATTGCAGCTTTATTTATGGTGGCCAAGACATGGAAACAACCAAAGTGTCCTTAGATAGATGATTGAATAAAGAAATTATGGTATATATACACAATGGGGCACTACTCTGCCATAAAAAGATGAAATAGTGCCATTTGCGACAACATGGATGGTTCTTGAAATTATTATGCTAAGAGAAATAAGTCAGACAGAAAAAGTCGAGAACCATATGACTTCACCGATATGTGTGATATAAAAGTGAAAGCAACGAAGGAACAAGACAAACAAAGAAACAAAAACTCATAGATACAGACAATAGTTTTGTGGTTCCTGGACGATAAGGGGGAGGAGAATAATAGAAGAGGGTAAAGGGGGTCAGATACATGGTGTTGGAAGGAGAACTGACTCTGGGTGGTGCACATACAATGTAATATGTAGCTGATGTATTACAGAATTGTATGAGTACACTTGAAACCTATGTAATTTTACTAATCATTGTCACCCCAATGAATTTAAAAAAATAGAAAATAAAAAACTCCGCTTCATACCTTTCAAACCTAATGGTGAAGAATCTGGGAACTTCATGGGCCACATATTTATGCCAGACATTTTGAATTGTAAAACAAAGGATCAAGCTTGCCACTCACATTTTTAATATTTTGATATTTCTAAAAACAATACTGAATTTTATTTGGATGTCAGGACTAAACTAGAATACTTTATTTTAAATTATACCTTCTAGTTCCTAGACAAAAAAATAATGATACAATTGACAGTTCAAGAAAAATATGCTCGTATTCACTCGGTTTTCCAACACCCACTCTTTAATTCTTAACTTCAAATTAAAAAAATATATATCATCTGAAAAGTACATAGATTATATATTAGTTTATTACACTTAGAATCATCTTCAGAAAACAAAATATATAACATTATGACTTTGCCTATTATAAAGGGGGTACATCAAAATTAAGAATATAAATAATATGTGAACTTTCCTAAAAAGTACTATCAAAGTTACTTTCCAACAACTGTCTAATGTCCCACATATAGATTCATCAAATAAAATCCGTTATAATTTGCATTAGAGTACATTGCATTGTATTTCCTGATTCATTTCAATAAATTAACAATGAGGTGACAGCACATCATATTTCCTTTACATGCTTCAGTTTCCAGGAGGTGCAAAGCTTTAGTCTTAGCCTGTATTCTGATTTATTAACTGGTTGTTTTTCTTGTTCCTTGTTTAAATGATACATGACATATTTGTGACGTTTGGAGTAATCTACTTTCAATTGTTAAGTGAGTAAAAAAGAGGAAAACAATAAAGTGACTAATAGACAAATCTACTGTGCTTCAAAATAAACATGGTTTCAAGATAAATGTGAACATTGGACATAGGTGTTTCTATAGAAGGTAAAATTGAATTTCAAAATATTTTATTAAGACTACATATGAATTGTCCTGAGTTATTTAAAATTTAAAAGTAGTTAAAGTCAACCATCATGTACTAAATATTCATTATGTGGAAATTACTGTGTAAGACAGCTTTGGTGAATAGTCCAGAATCAGAAGTCAGGAAAAGCTGTTTCTATTCTGAAACTAGTAGGTTTTTGGCTTTGGTGAAACAAATTCTTTGAGCCTTGAATTAATTGGCTATAGAAGGTGGGGCCCTAAGCTTCCTCTCAGTTAAAAAAGATTACTGTTGATTTAGAGACATACTTTTTATTTTTGTAAGCTAATAAAGGTGATTGAGATATGTGTATTAATCACTATTACATGAAGCAAAATTTAAGTTTTAATTCTTAAAATAAAAAAAAATAATAAAAGATTTTGGCACACAAAGCTCTTTACCTATTAATTTTGACTCAGGAGTTCACGGAGTAAGAGATTTATCTGCTCTTTCAAAGATGGTTAGAATTTCAATGAAAGAATATAAGGGGTGGCCGGTTAGCTCAGTTTTAGAGCATGGTGCTAATAACACCAAGGTTCCCGTTTCGATCCCCGCAAGGGCCACTGTGAGCTTTGCCCTCCTAAAAAAAAAAAAAAAAAAAAAAAAAAAGAAAGAAAGAAAAAAATGCAGTAAAGGGCATCATGTGAACAATAAATAATATGAGAATGAGTACAGGAGTGCAAAAGTTACTGGGCATATTTTCAGGACTGTAATAAGAAATTCAAAGTTCTAAGAATTGCACACATTGAATTGCCTCCCACTTCTGATATAAAATAAAATACTAACATTAAAATGTTCAAAAATTTCTGATAATAAATATAATGTCTCTAAGTATATAATTATCATCTGCTATGATGGTGTCTTAAACCAATCTTAGTCTGAATACTTGATAATTCAGAAATGGAATATTAGTGATAAAATAGTCATATAGTTGGAACTGCTGGATGAATATTATAAATACACATAAGGATCTTTCATAGGTAAAATTTCACTTATTATTATAAGGGAGTAGACCAAAGCTTTGGGGAAAGGCATAGATACCCAAAATTAGAAACTGATGTCCAAAGCATCCATAACATCAGAAGCATTCTACTACCAGAAGCTATTGATTTATTTTTCTTAGTTCTACTACATTAAAAGTGTCACTGTCTCTGAATTCGCCCATTAAACCATTTCACATATGAGTGGGAAAATATGCCATTTGTACTAACGGGGAAAACTGGAATGAATAAATACATACATTTAATTCAATAACTTTTCTTTAATTCAGTTGTATAACCAATTATGTTTATATTGAAACAATACTAAAGTAAGACCTCAATGATGGCAAGCAAATTAATTATAAATCATAAACACACACACACACACACACACACACACACACACACACGGTTTGACAAGTTTGCAACTTGCCACCATGTGCTTACAATGGCAGAACTATACAAACATCTCAGTAAGTTTTCATAACCTTGGTATATCAGTGTCTCAGAGCTGTGTTCGTGTCCACGTGTGGTGATGTCTTGCTGAATGGCATTCATTATTGTTGAGTGTTTTTGCGTGTCATCATGAGAAGTTCTGAGCTTGAATTAGAGCAATGAACAAATATTAAAGTTCTTGTTAAACTTGGCAAAAGTGGAAGTGAAATCAGGGACATGTTAGTCCCAGTTTAAGAGGAAAATGCCATGAAGAAAATGGCAGTATACAAATGGATTAAACATTTTCATGAGGGGAGAGAGGGCGTCACTGATGAAGAGAAGTCAGGGCAGCCAGTAATGAGCAGACTGATGGAAACATTGTGAAAATTCATTGAATTGTGTGTCAAAATCGTTAGCTGACTGTGAGAAGCATAGCAGATTAAGTAAGTATTGATAGAGAAAGTTAGGAAAATCTTAACTGAAAATCTTGGCATGAGAAAGGTGTGTGCAAAAATGGTCCTGAAGGAGGTCTTGCATCACGACAATACACCAGCTCACACTGCACTGTCTTTGAGGAAGTTTTTAGCCAGTAAACAAAGAGCTGTATTGGAACACCATCCCTACTCACCTGATCTGGCGCACAATGACTTCTTTCTTTACCCAAAGATAAAGGAAATATTGAAAGTAAGACATTTTGATGACATTCAGTATGTCAAGCGTAATACGACAACAACTCTGATGGCCATTCCAGAAAAAGAGTTCCAAAATTGCTTTGAAGGGTGGACTAGGCGCTGGCATCAGTGCATAGCTTCCCAAGGGGAGTACTTTGAAGGTGATCATAGTGATATTCAGCAATGAAGTATGTAGCATTTTTTTCTAGGATGCATTCATGAACTTAATTGTCAGTTCATATATATTTATTATTATTATTATTATTATTATTATTTTATTATTATGTCATAAAAAAGTATGAAACCTTGCCATTTGCAACAGCACAGATGGATCTCCTTGTGGGCACTATGCTAAGTCAAATAAGTCAGATAGTGAAAGACAAATAACTTACAATCCCACTATAGGTAGAATCTAAAAACAACCCCCCCCCCCAAATAACCAAAACAGCTCACAGATACAGAGAACAGCATATTGTTGGATGCCAAAGGCAGGCGTGAGGGTGAGCGACATAGGGAATTGCAAACGATACAAACTTCAAGTTTTAAAATAAATGCCTAAGTATCTCTGTTAATTCCTAAGGACAATAAACATTTTTAATATTTATCTTTTAAGCAATTACCATGATGAATGGCCTGCATGTAACAGGTGTCTTTTTTAATTAGGACAACGCAATAAATTACTCATATACAGTTAATAGATTACTCTTTCAAAATAAAAAGTAGGAAACTTTTATACTTTTATTTTATAACAAGCAGCATATATACTGTGTTTCCCCAAAAATAAGACCTAACCGGAAAACAAGCCCTAGCATGATTTTTCAGGATGACATCTCCTGAAAATAAGCCCTAATGTGTCTTTTAGAGCAAAAATTAATAAAAGACCTGGTCTTATTTTTGGGGAAACACAGTAATAAGTCTCCTTCATACAATGCACTAGGGATGATCACAGATATAACTAATGCATTGTTTCTACCTTTTGGGGTAGAGTAAGTTATAACGACATTATCTATGAGAAAGATGTACAAATACCATATCACCGAAAGTCTGGAGTTTAGCCTATTAAGCTTGGTTAACTCTACCATGGCAATCACCTTTACAAAACGTGTCTGAAAATACTCTGTTAATGGCTTTCACCTTATCCTCTCTTCTGATTCTTGCCCATTTGCTGTGTGTAAATTTAACTATTTCCTTCTCTATAATAACTTTTCTTATCCCTCTGGTCTCCTATTTGATGCTCTCTTTCCTACAGTTCCTTGATTTTTTCCTTTATATTTACTTATTTCATTTTATCGTGTCATAGATAATTGCTTTACATGTAAAAAGTGAGAAACGTTTAAGAAAAAAAGTTACATTTGGAAATTAAACTATACACATTGAAAACAGATGACACAAACCTATAAAGCTCTTGAAAATATCCATATTCAGAAGCTCCAGAAAGTATTCAGCTAACTACATTCTCCTATAATAAAGACTGCTTTCCTTCAGGCAGAGAATCAGAGCCAATTAACATTTATAATTCAATTTCTCTTAAATGCATACGAGTGTTATAGCATATTTTCCCATTTTTCATAGGGATTACATATATTTTTTAGAAAGCTTGGTGAACATAATAACATTGTTTCTAAAAGATTAATATATTCCCATTCCCAATCATAATATCTACAGCTGAACATTTAATCTACAACTGAATTTTTAATTTGGGGGCTTATAATAGCAAATACATCTTTCATTCTAACAATTATTACATTTTTCTTGGTATTACAATCTAGTACATTCAAAGACTAATCACTGGCAAGGGACATTGGACAAATGAGATGGTGAAAATCTTCTTCCTTGACATTTAGATATAACAAACAAAACTCAGTTTAAGTAATTGTGACACATTTAATACCATATTTAGAAGACTGATACTTAGTAGTTTTTCAATTGGCATTTGCAAACAGACCAAAGTTTTATCTCTCTCCTTTTTTTAAGTTTCCTTTTGAAGAAATAAAATTTAACTAAGATAAAACAAAACCAAGAATGTAAAATAGGAAAATAATATGTTGATTATTGAGAAGAAACATGTTTCCATGAGATAATTTGAATTTTTTCTAGGCAGGTAAATTTTATAATAAATATAATCAGTTGAACTTATTGCTGATAACTGTTTTTGCTACAACATATATATTGTCTTAATTATTGTAGAAATCACTGAAAAATTTTCAAACAAAATATCAAGGTAGTTTACTTGGTACAATATTTATTATTCCTTTTGTTGTTGTTATTCAATTCTACTCAATAAAACAAAATTATAAAAGAATAGTAAAACAAAAAATAATACTAGTTGTAACTGTGACATCAGATAGCTGTACGCTTGTAGCTTAGCTTTTAGAGACATTTTTATCATACGTTCTGAATCATGTGAAGAAATATCTATTACAGATGATTAATACTCAAGTTATAATACAAATAATGTTAATTTAAATTCTCTATGCTCATCATTGGTATTAGTTTTTTTTTTTTTTTTTTTTTTTTTCCCTTTCCAGGACTTTAGGCCATCTTTTTAAGTCTGGTCTATTGTCTAACATACGTATCATTGGCAATTACAGGGAAGAGACAAGAAATGATAGGCTTAAGGAAATATCAATACTACATGAGAAATAGAAAGGGAGAAATACAAAAGGAATTTTTTGTTGATAAATTGGTATTTATATTTACTGTATTTTTCATTGTGCCTGCATATGACAATATATTTACAATTACAAATACTAGCTGTATATCATTCCTGAATGTAATTAAATCCCTCTGTTCCCTGCATGCATTTTACACAACTTTCATTCATGACAACTCCACATTTGAAGGTACTATTACTATGCACATTATTATATCACAGTCATAATTTTTTTCTAAATAAGTTCTTCAAAATGGCCAGAATCCCATATCTGTTTTCTGCTATTCCCAGTATTTCACAGTAGGCTCCTATTTCTCTATATGTGGAATTATCACTCTGGCGAAGACTGGTAGGATCATCAGTTGAAATTCTCTGAAGAAAATTGGGATTATTATTATTATTATTTTTTTTTTTGTAATTCAACTAGAGACATAGATTTGGAAATGGAAAGAAAAAAGTTAGTCTTTATTTATTTGTAATGGTCATTTAATAAGGGAAAATAAGAGATACTACATATTGTAGTCCCTGCTACTCAGTCCTTGAGCCGATGTAGTGAAAATGCAACAAAAACCTTTACTCTCTAATTAATTTTATCCAAATTATATAAATGGATATATAATGACACTAAGAGTTGCACTTAGAATGTCCCCTTATATATTTAATTCAAATTAGTTCTAATGCATTCAATTCAGAAAACATTTCTTGAGGGAATATTAATTTCTAGACATTGATTTGGGGATTGAAAGTTAAAAATTAATTTTGTTCCTACTCTCAAAACCTCCCATCGCTTCAAGGAAGCCAGATTCAAGAGCAATGACAGCAGAGCAAGAAAAAGAATAAAATCAAATGTGAATTTAACAGGTGTATATACACAGCAGTATATTTCACAAGAAGTATATTTCAAACACGAGGGTAACATAAACAAAAGCACAAAGGTGTGAAGTTCCGTGGCCTTTTAAAAGAAAAAGAAATAGTCAGGAAATCCAGATCATTGAAGACAAAGACCAGGAAAAATCTTTCCAAAATATGTGTGTATAAATATAGGGTGGTATATGTTGAAAATGGCCTGTACATCATGGTTAGAAGTTTTATTTAATTTATTCTCTATTAATGGAAAATATGAAACTCTAGTAGAGGGTGAGTTGGATAACCATAACTTAGTTTAGAAAGAAAACATTAAGGGTCACTCTTATACAATACAGAAAAATGAAGTTTAAAGACAGCTATGAGATAAGAATGTCATTCAGGAGACTTTTGCAAAGCCAAAATGACATATTAGTAGTTCAGGAGCGTCAATAGGTCTCATCCAGAAAAATGGTTATGAAGCCAGTGTGCTCATCAGAATATCGTAGGGAGCTTTAGAAAATATATCCAGTTCCCACCACAAAGAGATTTAGTCGATAATGGGGCTTTGCAATCTGTAGTTGTAAAATTTGTCCAGGTGTTTCTAATGCAACCAACCAGACATTAGTCTTTAGCCCAGGATTTGAGAACCAATGAACTAGCGTCAAAAAAATCAATTAGCAATACTGGTGTAAATTATTAAATTGTGAAACATTGTAAGGCTAAATCTATATAGACAGACATAGCCAATTAGCACCACTTGCTATAAATGCAGGACCAAGCCCTTGTCTTCTCTGGCCTAAACTAGGAAAGGGACTATGGGGATGGAGAAGGGTTGAATCTAAGAGTTAATGAAGAGATAAATTCAGCAATTGTTAATCAGTAATCAAAAATGAAATAATTGAAAAAGAGAAATCAAGGATGATTCCTTGTTTCCTGTTTTAAACAGCTAGTAGTTGAAGGGTGGAGTTAACCAAGAAATAGAAGGCAGAAGGTGTGCCTTGAAAATATCTGCAACCAAAAACATAACTAGTGTCTAGTAAATTTGTGAATATAAGAGAAGGGTGAGGGTCAGGCCTTGAGAGAAGAGATTGATGAAGGAATATCCAGGAAGCTTGAAAAGTTGGTAAGATATAGGATTAGGGGGCCAGTTGACTGGTTATTCTGACAAAGGTACAAAAATATCTCATTTGAAACACAAAGGGGAAAAATACAAAACACTATTATGCATATATATTCAGAGATAAACAGAAAGGAAATTGGGTGATTTTGGGAGAGATTTTCTCAGTGAGGTACTTAAAGCACGTGTTCTCAAATGTTAAGTATGTTTCAGAATCTCTAGGAGAACTTGTTAAAACACATATACTGCCAAGCACCACCCTCAGAGATGTTGATTCTGTATGTCTGTGGCAGAGTGTAAGAATTTTCTTTTCTAAGATGTTCCCATGTGATGCTGACTCTGCTACTTCAGGGCTCACATTTTGAGAAACACCAGCTTAGACTATGGGACATCAAAGCTTGAGGTTCTGTCCCTGTTGCTTTGGGTCTTTCAGGGTAGAAGAAATGTTTCATAATCCACCTTATAAGAATCCCCTGGGCTGTTAAAAGAGAGGTTCACAAACCTTCCCTCTGAAGATACTGATTGCTAATAATGATTCTTATGATTAGTGATTTTGGGGTAGTCTAGAACAGGGATCTATAAACTTTTTCTATAAAGGGCAGATTGTAAATATTTTTGACTTTGTGGTCTCTGTTACAACTACTCACTTTGTCCTTAGAAAAAGCCATAGAACAATATGCAACCAAGTGGGCATGGCCGGATTCTATTAAAACTTTATTTATAAAAACAAGAAGGCCAGATTTGGCCTATTGACTGTTGCTTTTCTCCCTATTTTAGAGTAGAGAAGATTAAAAGATCTTTTAGGTTAGTGTGTTAAATAATTTCTCAATGTGATTGTTGAAGTGGACATACCATTCAAAATAATATATAGAAGGCAGGAATCAGGTGCTAAAAGTAAGCAATGAATATGGGTTAATAGAAAACAAGAATGGAAATAGAATGTCAAAACTTTAATAGTTTCAATAGAAGAGAAGCTTAAAAGAGAAATAAAAGGGGGTCAAGAAGAGGCCAATTCTTGCAAAACATCAACTAGGAGTATGTGAGATTTAAGGGAAAACATGATACTTCTTTTATACAGCCTTTGGGGAATCAAGGCAAGGGCAATGGAGGAATCATTCTTTTTATGTAATTCATTGTGAGTTCTTATAAAACAAAAAGGTGAGTTTAAAGTGGAAATTAGCAAACCTGGGACAAGGGACAGTGAAGGGGGAGGGCACCCTAAATTGAAATGAGAAATGAGAAAGCGAAAAGTACAACTAAAAGCAAGGTTGCTCTCTTTGATGTGAGAGTGACACTTTGGGCTTATGGAGTAGAGACCGAGAAGCAGAGAGGACACAGAAGATATTAAGTGAAAACTATGACTAGAGGACACCAGTCTCAAATAATATGTTTGTGTTGGTTCTTTTTAAGATATTTGTTAATATTAGATGCCACTCAATTTTGTGAGTGCCGGATGTGAACAAGTTTTATCTGAGCAAGTTTATGGAAAGTGTATTCTATTAGATTTTGGTAGAGAAATGATAGAATGAGAAAATAATCCAGGCAAAGCAAATCCAAATTTAATTTAGAAACTGTACATATCTAAAATAGTTCAATTAAAGGGGCATTAATAATTTGAGTAGCTGACACTGAGCATCTGTCATACACTGACAAGATACGACTGTAGGAAACCAAGTGACCAGACTGCTTAAGGGATTATACCTCAAAATGAAATAGCTTATAATACATCTTATAAATTTATTTTAATATGATAGCATTCATTTTGCATTATACACAGTTTTGTGATTTTTATGAACATGCCAGTTTAATTGTATAATTATAGTTTTTGAAATTATTATTTTACAGGCTTTGCTTCCCAGACTAGACAATTTATTACCTGATATTAGACTACAGCTTTCAGTCACCTGAAAAATAGCAATACTAGATAACAAAGTTATTCTTTCTTTCTCAAAACTTAAATATCTAGTTAAAAACTACCTTAAACTTTGAAGCTATTATGATAAAGAACAAACTATTACTCCAGATAACTTTCCTGTACTTTCCTGTCACAATAATTATTAGCATAGAGCAAAAGTATAATCCCAAGTGGCTCTTTTTATCATCTTGTGTTTACGATTATTATTCTGTGTGAATAATAAAGTACATTTCAGTTGGCTGGTTAATTATCATATTTGGGGCATATCTAAGAATGATAAATATGATGGTATCAGATGAATTACTTTTAGGGATGTATATGAGATTATATTTATACCCACACTCATGTTTGCATTTGTTTGTCCACCTTAACAAAAAAAGGAATCAATAGGGATAATATTTTATTTTCGTTCCAGCTGTGTTGACCAGCAACGATCAATTACATTTTGATAAGTCCTTTTTAATACAGATTACATTGTTTGAATTGAGTGATAGTCACTCAATTTCATGATGTCCTATTGCCATTGTCAGTCCATTACAGATAAGCTTAGGAATAGATTCTAGGAATAAAGAAAGCCATGTCTTTGCTTATATATCACCTCCCTTCCTTTCTCTTTTTAGTATAAAAATCAGTAAATAATAATAATAAGTAAATAATCACTAAGTAAATAAATTAATCAGTAAATAATAATAATAATAAGTAAATAAATAATTAGTACATAAAACCACAAAGTGGTGCAGCATTGTAACAACAATTTTTGTGAAAATTAATTAGGAGTGCAGATACATAGAAAGTAACACAAAAAGTGAGTTTGACTGTTCTTTTGTTAGTCAGGGTTGAATTAAAGCAACCTTGATTTGTTTGCTAAAAATGATCATTTCTCTCAATAGAGCTAGAAATACAATTAACTTAAGATATGGAAAGTTATGTTTTCAGAGACTAGAGTAAAACTACTCCTAATACTCAGAATATTGAAAATATATGCAGTCATCCAAAGAAGATTTTTACCTTTCTGCTTATTAGTGCATTAAAAAAATGTGATATTGAGAATTTTACCATAGCATTGCAAAGGTCACATATGTACAATGAGTTTGTCCCAATTGCTATCATATGCCTACTCATTTAAGCATCCAGATATAACTTCCATTCATATTTTCTAATTATTGTTTTACCTATTCAAATTTTACTTTTGCATTAATAATCTGGGACTTGAGGAAAAGGGATGAAGATACAAATCATAGTTTGGAAGCATTTCAGTTATTTGTCAGAGAAGCTTAAATCTCTAAAACATATTTAGAAAGAGAAAAACATTTCGTTGAGGGTAATTCATAATTTTATTAGAAGAAGAATGCACCTCTCATGTCTATGTTTGCATCGTCTTTTAGAATGGTAATAAATATTGAAGTGGCATATTTAAATACCTTATGGTGGGTTATTGGTAGAGTTTGGCATATGTTGCATAACAACAACATGTACATTCATCATGTCTGAATGGCATGAGTAAAGCACCTACCAGTAGTACCACCGCCTGCTTAAAAATCATAGAACAAGAGGCATGTAGAAGAGAAGAGGGGGAAAAATAAAAACTCTGATCATCTAAAATGACGGATACAATATTTGTTCCATTTTTCCTCACTACTTCCTCCATCTCTCCCTTCTGGTCATTCTTCCTCCCACTAAATGGTGAGATCCATGCCATTGGTGGCAGAGGAGAGGATCTGAGTCGAGTGTATTAGATTAATAAACTAGAACACAGATTAAGACAGCCAGAGAGGACACATGAGGAGTATAGGTTCTAAACAGGCAGAAGGCACAGCATCATGATGAATGACCAAACCAGCGCCAGAAATGATGCGTGGAGACCGAAGTAGTTGACACTGAGAGAAGTCTCCTCACTCTTTTTAATAACTTCCACACACCCTCAATCTTCCCATACCCCTGCTTCTTGCCTCGACTGAAATTTGACTGCCTCCTGAGGATACTACATCCCTTAAAATAGCCTTCTCCAGGGGAGGCTGCTGATTCTCAAACACTTTTGCTATATCAGGATTGGGGAGTAAGTTGATTATGTTCCCTGAACATGAATCAATGTAACTTGCAGTTCAAAGTTCTAACTTTCTCATTTCTATAAATAAGGTGAGAAAACAATTTTCCTTTGAGGTTTGTGCAATCTGAGTCCATTGCCTTCTCCCATTCTATTTCTATAGGGAGTCTGTTCCTGATCACTACCAACCTCGTGGAACCTTTCCCTCATTTACTAATAACATTAGCAAATAGATTTCAATCTTCCACTCCTCTGAACCTACTGTGTCATTCCCATCATCCCTACCATCCCCATAGACGATCAATTGCTTGGACTTCTTATTTTCAATTAGTTTTCTTAAACTACTCTATAGCCAAACCTAGAATTTGTTACTAGTGAAAAGTGCACCATACGTGAAATCATAGTTTCAAACATCCACCTCACTAGCACTTACTTTTCCTCTAGTTTATTAGCTCAATTAGCTGCACTGATGAATTTCTTCTTTCACTGAGGTCTTTGACCTCACCACTTTTACACCACCCATCAGTTCCTTCCTGGGTTTACTTTCCTCTTTGTACAGCCTTGATTTTGTATTCTATCATATCCAGCATTGCAGATGCTTTTAATTTCTGACTTTCTTGCCTTCTGTTTTACTTGCACTAAATGAAACACAATGCATTTCCATACCCACATAAACACAATTGAACTTTGCTGGAGAAAATCATAGAACAAATACATCTAACTTGATCTTTCTAAGTCAGGTTTATTGAGCTACATAAACTATAATGCATCCTTTTTTTGGAAGTACTATTCTATGACTTTAACAAATGTATACGATGTAGCAACCACTGCCACGACCAAGGTATGGAAAATCCCTTTCTGCTCCTTAATAGTCAATCATCTTCCCCCACCTCCAACCCTTGACAAGCATTTGAGAGACAAAATATATTAACTTACAACAGCCAGATTATATATAAAAATAAAACTCTGGCCCACGATCTGCAGCAAACAGTCCAGGAAGTCAAACTACAACCTCTGTAGCAATCAGTGAGGTCCAGAACAGCGAGGACTTGATCAGAAACTACCAGCTTCCCCAATATTTGCCTCTGTTTTCAACATAGAGCCAAACATACAAAGCCAAATATACTCCCTTAACCAATCACATAGGATTCCAGCTTCTAGTTAGCCCACCCCCAGCTTTTGAATGACAAAACCTCCAATCAGGGCATACCTGAAACATCTTTTTCTCATGACACAGATCTCCAATTTCCCTGTCCGCCTCGGAGTCTCTGCTAAATGCAAGTAATAATGGCTGACTCCCTTGCTATAACAAGTTCTGAATACATAGACTTTACTTGTTCTCATTTGGTTGCTCTTGTTTATTTTCAGAATTTTCCTTGCAGTCCCAAGACACTGTGGCAGCAGACACCAGCTTTGACCAGGTGCGGTATATGCCAAGGCTTCATGCCTTGCTGTTGGAGGCTCCTTAAAGCTGCATGGACATTGTAAAGTAGGTCTGAAATCTGCTGTCTTTGCGTTAAGTTCTTTGGCTATTTCTTCTCATTTGATATCTGGGTTTTATTATTGCTTTACCTTTGCTTGGCATTCTTAGTAGAAGTAGGTCGCTCCTTTTTATGTTTTTTGGTGTCCTTTTTGTTATTGTTTTGTGTTGTGATGTCTCAAAGTGTTTTCTGTCATAAGATTGAAAATCATAGAATAGGGACACAGATATAGATCATATAAGCCTTATTGTTCAAGCTGGCCATGTTGACCAATGAATTTGATGTTCTCACCAGATTGGATCCACTTGGACAAACTTTTTAGTGAGTCACCAATAAAATCAGAAAGGTTCTCATTCATCTAGACTTTGTCCTGATAGTTCACCTTTCAGCCACAGAGAGAGTTCTTTCTGGTTTCCTTCTTGCCAGAAGGCACAGATTTTCTGTGTGCAGTCAGATGTGGTCAACTGTCAGGTGGGGGTCCGAGACACGAGCACAAGCATCCTACTAACTACATTCCTACTGACTATTGACAGCTCTCATTGGGTCATCAAAGTCTAAAACCTTTTCTCCTTTAGAAACAAATATCTGCTTTTTATATGTACTCATCACAATACTAATTCTTATGACTCTCTTTCAAAATGGCATAAATTCACTGAAGATGATTTGGATTCTCAGTGGCAACTCTGGGGAAAATTTGATTTGAACAAAATAGTTCATTTCAGTGGCTTCTTAGACGAGATAAGGAATAGATTTTTCATGCCCAATGTGCAGCAATTTTTGACTGATATGCAGAGGCCTCCAAATGAAATTCTGAATCAAAATTTGCTTTATTAAAAGATGTTTTTAACCAAAGCTAATGAGTAATTTGATCATCTTAAAAAACAGTACACTAGATTCATTTTCCTAGTGAGTTCTCCCCCTCCTTCTCCAATGACTTCCTTAACGCCGGCTTTTCCTTTTCCCCTTTATCTTTCTGATCTCTCTTCTTCTGGCTTTTATTGTCTTCTTTGTCTTCTTCTTTTCAGATTCCTCATTTACCTTTTTCCCAAAAAATCCAAAATAACAGTTGCCTCTAAAGATTCATCCCTCTCATAAGCAAGATATGTAGGTAGTTATAGAATTTAAACCTTTCCTAAGGTACTCAAGTTGAATTATGAGCTATAATTAAAGACTTACCTAAACCCAAACAAAACCATCAGTATTCATACAAAAATTTTGAATTTTTGAAGGGTGCAAATTACTCAAGATTCCACAATCTACTTCAATTTGCACATGTTGGACAGAAAATCAGAGGCTAATCCTTGGATGGCAAAAGGTGATTGGACTGACCCAGAAAGGGACCTTCATGATGATTCCTCTTTCCACAATAAACCAAAAATCAACCAAAAAAAAGAAAAAAAAAAGAAGAAAAAGTAAAAAGAAAGAAAGAAAAGAAAAGAAAAGGGCCCCCCCAAATAAGGCAAAGCTCTTTAAAGCCATACCAAAAACATTTACAATAAAAATTAACTAGACATAATTCAATAATTTAATTGATTCAAATAATTTGATTGATTGAAATTATCAATAATAAAGAACAGATGAAACTACAGGAAGTTTTTGAGATTGACTGGAAAATAATTTGTGATGACATTTGAGAATTAAAATGTTGATATAACAGCAGATCTTTTATCTCATTTTGTCAATGGAGCTAATTCTGAAATCTGATACCTAATTAGTAAACAGAAATTAGATTGGGAAATTGCCTCTTTATCTTAATTGTAACAGAGAAAATTTTAAAAGGGCTTCAGAGCAAAATGAGACCGGTCTTAAAATAAACTGTGGCCCTATTGATCAAACATGTAGGTGGCCCACTTTTAAAAACCATCTGCTGACAAGAACACTTGTAAATAATGTGGACATAATGGATACTAGGAAAAATAATTGTCCCATTCTTACAAAAAAATAACAAAGACAAAGAAAAATATTTCAATTCAAATTAGTGAGAGTGCCCTAAAAATGAGAACTTGCCTAATAGCCTACGTTACCCTTAAACATTAAAGGTGAATTAACTATAAGTATAGATGGTTACTCTCATTAATTCCTGGTAGAAATGGGTTGCTACTCTTTGTACATTAAACCTACCACCTTTGCTCAACCTTTGTTTCAGAGTAAACAGTGATAGGTATCGCAAATAACCCAAAAATTGTCCATCTCTTCTAATCCTTAATGGTAATCCTTGACTGAAACAGTGTAGCCTTTGACCAAAAAGCATTTCCTACTGCTTTGTGATATCACCCTTGCAAATTTATAAGGAGAGACTTTGCAAGTGGTACTGTGATAGTAAATGCACACCAGGGAGACAATTACTTGAGGTTCCAGAGGACTTCTCTACTCATAATCAAGTGAGTTTATTGTAAATATAGCTTGTCTCCTCCATTGTATTTGATATATACCCCAGGCAAGGATATTGACACTGTATCTAACATTCTGTAGGCTAAAAAGTCCACTAGCATAGAAAAAAGTAATTGGCATGACCTATAAAAGTTCAGATAAATCCTATTAAACCATTTATCAAACTTCCCTACTATCATGTAAAACAGCGTTAAAGAAAGGTCTCAAACCTTTAGTTGAAAGTCCTGTGTCAAAGGTCTTCTAATATCCCGTACTAGCTCTTGTAATATTTCCATTCTGCCAGGAAAGAAACCAAATAGAAAGAAACCTAATGATTTGTTTAAGACCTTGGAGTCATCAACAAATATATTATCCCTCACTTCCTGGTAGTACTTAACCCAAATACCATCAATTCCCTAGCATCAATTCCCACTGACACCACTTGCTTCACTGTGATGGATCTTTGCTTTACGTCTTTTAGTGTGTCTCTTGACCAAGAGGATAAATACCTTTTACCCTCACCTTGAGGATAACAATATACCTGTATAGTTGTGTCCCATGGGTTCACAGAGGCCCCCTCATCTTTTCTCCAGGTCTTCATTTAAGACGTAATAAATCTAAGTTTCCCTTGTTAGCTACTTCTGATATCATATATAGACTATTTTCTACGTTGATCAGAGAACAAGGAAGCTTATAAAGAGATTCCATTTACTTGCTCTCATTTCTAGCAGGAAAAGGCCATAAAATTTCACAAGATAAATTACAGTCTTGCCAAGATACAATACATTATTTAGGTCATGGGCTATCCAACAAGAAAAATAACATTGTTCCCTGATAAAGAGTATCCAACTTATCCTAGATCCCTTACAAAATGATAATTACTAGGCTATCTAGACTTAAGTGATTATTGCAGACAACAAGTGACAAATATATCTGAGACTGTAATACCTCTTTATGAATTGACAAAGTCTTCAGGAACAGACCCTCCCCTTTGGAAACCCCAAATAGGAACAGGGCTTCCGTAATCTAAAGAACTCTCTTCAACAGACTCCCTTCACATATATCCCTAACTGCAAGAAGGCATTTATTTATGGCTATATATATATATCCACTAACTAATACTACACTATCTTGATTTATTATAGCTTTATAAGACAGTAAGATTATAGTAAGATTAGAAATCAGGTAATGTAAATCTTCCAAATTCATTCTTTTTTCAAAATCATTTTGGCTTTTCTATTTCCTAGGCCTCTCAAAAAAATTAGATACAATTTGTCAATTACTTAAAAAAATCAAAGAAAGAAACAACAATACTAGTTTTTTTTTTTACCATAGTACATTTTATTTATTTAATTATTTTTATTTTATTAAAGTTTATTGGGGTGATAATTGTTAGTAAAGTTACATAGGCTTCAGGTGTACAATTCTATAGTACATAATCTATATATCACATCGTATGTTCACCACCCAGAGTCAGTTTTGATACAGACTGCATGAATCTATAGATCAGTTTGGGGAAAATTGATATCTTAACAACGTTGATTCTTCCAATCAAAATATCAATTTTAAACTAACTGATCTCTCTGGATTCCTACCAAAATTCAAGCAGAAGTCTGTCTAGACATAGACAAGCAGTTTCTAAAATTACATGGGAAGGCAAGGGAACAAGAATAACCCAAAATTTTTGAATAAAAATTTTGTTGAAGGTCTCTCACTGCCTGATTTTTATATTTATATAGTTCTAGTAACCAATAGAATATAGTATTGTTCGGTGGTTAAATACATAGACCAATGAAACAGAATAGAGAATTAAGAACTAGACTAACACAATTATAACTAACTGATTCTGACAAAGGTAAACAAACAATCCAATAAAAGAAGAATAGACTTTTCAACAAATGATTCTGTAAAAACTATTGGACATTCACAGGTGGAAAAAAGAAAGCAAAGAAAAATATATCTCAGACAAAGAAACAAATAATAAATCATAGACACAGACAGCTATTTAGTGATTACCAGAGGGGAAGGAGGAAGGAGAGTTGGTAGAAGAGGTTACAGGGGATCAAAAGAGGTGATGGAAGGAGAACTGACTCTAGATGGTGAACACACAATGCAATATATAGATGATGTACTATGGAACTGTACACTTGAAACCTATATAATTTTACTTACCAATGTCACCCAAACTAATTTAATGAAGATTTTAAAATATTAAAAAGAATGTATGAGAGAAGGAGTGTAAAGGAGAGAAATGCTCTAAGGCTCTACTGAACATATTTTTCATGAGTTAATTAAAAAAAAAATATTCTCAACCTAAACCTCACACCTTGCAAAACAATTAACTCACAAATGGGTTATAAAACTAAATGTAAAACTTAAAACTGTGAAACTTTTAAAAGAAAACATGAAAAAATCTTTATAATCTATAGTCAGGTGAAGAAAAAAATGAAGAGATAAATTAGACTTCATCACTTAAAAGATGAAAAGAATAAAAAAGAAAAAGAAAAAAAATCCACACTGGGAGAAAATATTTGCAAATCACATATCTAGATTTGTGATTTGTGTATCCAGAACAGTACAAAAACAAACAGCTCAATGAGAAAATGGGCAAAATATTTGAAAACATATTTCACCAGAAAGAATGTATGGATGGCAAATAAACCAATAAAAAAGCTCAATACCATTATCCATAAGGGAAAAATAAATTAAAGTAATGATGAGTTACCATTATACACATTATAGAATGACTAAAGTAAAAAAAAAAAAAAATACTGATACCAGTGCTTGCTGACAAGGATGTGGAGCAACTGAATCTCTCATACATTGCTGGTGATAATGTAAAATATTACAGTCATTCTCATAAACAGTTTGACAGTTTCATATAGTTATGCATTTACTTACCATATGACCTAGTAATCACACTACTGGGTATTTATTCTAGAGAGATAGAAACTTATGTTCCTACAAAATCCTGTACACTAATGTTCATAGCAGTTTTATTTATGATGGCTGAAAACTGGAAACAACTTAAATGCCCTTCCACTGCAGTACTTCTATGTAACATAACACTACTCAGCAATAAAAGAAACAGCTATTGATACAACTACTAATGTGATATCTTAGATGAATCTCAAGATGAACCTTGGATGTATCTTACTATATATAATAATCCAAAGATTGATGGGAATTGAGTGATGGAAAATATCACTGTTGTTATTAGGGGTTAGGATTGGGGGATTTGTTGGGATTATTAAGGAATAATGGAACAGAGTTTATTCGTGGTGATAGAATAGTTCTGTATCCCGATTGTGGTGATGGTTCTGCCAACCTGCGTATGAGTATAGTTGCTTACTGTTAGTTCTTTCTTAATTGGGAGGAATGGCCACCATACATTCTGCTACCAGGACTCTGCATTTTAAAATCCTTTGCCTCTAAAATGCATGGATTTTGTTTTAACATAGTTTTTTTTGTTTGTTTTTGTTTGTTTGTTTTTTTGACTCATGAATGTTTGTTTGCTTTCCCAAGTTCCTCAGTGTTTGAGAAGGCCTGCCAGCCTCCATTATGTAGTTTAGGAATCTGGGCTGGATATTCTTAGGTTATACTTAGGTTCTACTATATTCTTAGGTTATACTATATTATATTTAGGTTATACTATATTATACTATACCATATTTGCTTCAAAGTGCAATTGCTTAATTATTTTCTGGTATTGAGCATGGCCTTGGAAAGATTTGAGGATAGAATGGATCTTCCCCTTTAGAATCATTTCTTTTTCTTTGCCAAGATTTTTAAATCAATATATTATTAAATATAATATTGCTCCTTTTGTTTTGTACTCTATCCATCAGAATGTCAAACTTCCTTATACTTTCTTGGCTTTATCGTTTTTTAAAAGATTTTCTCCAATTATTTTATTATTTTGGTATCTTTCCTTTGTTTATCAAAACTATTTTCTTCTATAAATATTTACATCTATTCTGTATCTCACTGCTTCTGATTTATTTATTAATTCTGAAACTGTAAAATTTTGGTCCTCGGCATGCTTCAGTAAGTTTAAAATCTCTAAATTAGTCACATTTTGAGCTCCTTTTTTATAGGTTTGATGTTATTATCATTTAATTTAACATGAAGGAATTTTGAGAAATTACCTTTCTTTAATTATATGTCCAACTTGTATGGGATTACTCTCTGTTTCATAACAGTTAATAGCGATGTTGAGTTTATTTTCATAGACATGAGACATCTATTAACATCTTTGGTAGACAGAATCCAGATCTTCCTCTAAGAAAGGATTTGCTGCTCAGCTCTGGGGAGCACTGTCACTGGATAGCTTTTATTTGTCAATGTGCAGGATTTACATTATACCAAAATTATACCATTTCAGAATTAATAAATCAGCTCTGCAGAGATCTGCCTCATTGAAGAACACACTTCAGATATCCTCACTGAGTTGAGTGAGTCTTTGTAAGATTTCATCAGGATTCAATTTCTTCATCTTTCCAGTCCTAATTCCTCTTACTTCCCTTGACTTCTTATACCCCAACCACCATCTTGGTATCTAATTCCAAGTAAGCATTTAATCTGTGACAATATTTTTGGTTCATTTTTATAAATTAACTCCCACTAACTTGCCAATATAGTTATGTACTGTTCTGCTTATTTCAATGTCAATTATGAAAATATATACACAAACTATAAAGGATGGTAAAATTATATCTTTTTTTTTTTGCCTCATCATTTTTATGTTCCCTCATTTTTACCTGCTTAGTTTTCTATTTGTTACTCACAAATACATCCTCAGACACTAAAGAAAACTTACCCATCTCCATTAAAAATAATCAAATATAGGAAGTAACCATGATTTTCCAAAATTATCATCTACCCTCATATTTGAGTGATAGCTTAACTGAGTATAGAATGTGAGATTGGAAATCAAGTACTTCAGAACTTAGAAGGTATTTCTTATTTTATTCTGATGCCTGGCTATACAGTTGAGAAATTAAGCTTATTCAGATCCTTTATCCTGTATACATTCCCAATCATTTTCATTCTGAAAGACTTCAGAATCTTTATCTCTATTTCTGAAACTTCACAATGCTTTGTATGGACGGTTCTTTTTACTCATTGTGTAAAACATTCAGTAGATTCTTTCATTTAAAAAAACACTTCTATTAGTTCTTTAATAATTTTCTTTTTCTACTATCTCTTTTGTAAACTTCTATTATTCAGTCCCAGGACCCATCCTTTTATTCCTTTATTTTTAGTCATTTTTCAACCTTGTATTTTCTGAGAGTTTTTCTCAAATTTACCATTTAACCTGCAAAGGATTTATTTCTACTCTCATATTTTAGATTTTCAAGTGTATTTTTATATCTAAATGTTATTTTTGTACTACTGAAATTACATGATGCATTGCCTATCTCCTAGAGAATATTGATTATTGTTGTTTTTAGATTTTTTCCTTGAATTCTGCATTGTCTTTATTGTCTCTGAAATAATTTTATTTAATGATTTTAGTTTCTATATTTCATAAAAGTTTTTCTTAATTTTTTTTTTTTACCTTATATCCTTACTTACATTTAAGAAGGAGGAACTTAAAAGCTAATTGGAAGTTCTGAATTCTTGAATGGGATACTTTGAGTCTTAGGATTCAAAGCAAATTGATAAGACAGTGAACCAGATTTTCACTGAGCAATGACTAATTTCTCCACATAGGGATACTATAAATCCATGCATGGTGGGCGGCATAGGGGTGAATCCCCATGCCAGCATTATGGGATCTATTGAAGTGCAGAGAAATATTCTCACTAGAGAATATGTAAACTTAGTATTCTGCATCTGTATTTACAATAGCATATCACATTACCCCCATCACTCCTCACCCAAGCCCAGGCAGCCCAGTACAAGGAGAGACACACTCCATATGCGGGAAGAAAGGTAAAATGCACATCTGGCATTACTATGAAGCCCAGCAGCAGTCCTACACCAGGCCCAGACCAGTCCACACAGACCCAGCTTTCAGGCCAGTTTCTGTAGCTCAAGTATGTCATGTTATATACTTAAATATACACAATTTGTATTTTAAAATAAATTAATAAATAAACAAATAAATAAACACTGGCAACATGTCAAAATATTGGAAATTAATAATTTCTGTTTATTTAATTATATTTTAAATATATTTTACATACTTTTTAGACTTTCATAGTGCTAAAATATGAAAATATGAGAATTTCCAGTTATGATAGCAGAGTAGGTAAATGTTACATTGTATTCTTTCACTACCACATGAAAATTACAACTAAACTACAGAACAATCATCATATCCTGATGTTTACTTGGACAGAAGTTTTATAACTGAGGATATACAGAAAACGTACCAATGTGACTGGTAAGAAGGGTGGAGACATAGATTGTGTTGGTCCCAAACCCACGTGTGGTGGTTAAAAATTGGTAGATATATCTAGGCTGCAGAGGTGCTCCCTGAGGAGATACAGGTCCCTGTCCCACACCAGGCTCCTGAACCCACGGTTCAAGTGCCAGGGAGGTAAGTCCCACAACTTCAGCCTGTGAAAACCAGCAGAGATTGTGGCTTAGTGAGAGGGAAGGTGGTTAGAGTCCCAAGCTCTCCTTTAAAGGGCCCATGCACGGACTTACTCACTGATGGACTCACTCACTCTGAGATCCAGTGCTGGGGCAGCAGCTTGAAAGGTGACAGGGACATACAGGGAGAAACTGGCTGCAAGGCAGGGGGTGGAGGAGCAGCTTTCTCCTAGACAGAAGTGCTGGCAGAAGCCATTGTTTCTTTTCTGAACGCTCTCCCTTCCCAGCATGCAGACATGGGCAGCCACCACCATATCTGAGTCTCCATCAGTCAAGATAACATCATTCACCCCACCCTGGTGATGCACACACACACACACACACACACACACACACACACACACGTATATAATGAAATATTACTCAGTCATAAGAAAGAATGAAATCTTGCCATCTGCAACAACATAGGTGCACCTAGAAGGTATTTTGATGAGTGGAGCAAAGCAGGCAGAGAAAGACAAATGCCATATGATTTCACTTCTAAGTGGAATCTAAAGAGGAAAATAAATGAACAAACTAAACAGAAACAAACTCATAGATACAGAGAACAAACTGATGGTTGCCAGATGGGAGGGGTGTTGGAGGTGGGTGAAAAGGGGAAAAGCACAAATTGGTAGTTACAAAATAGTCATAAGGATGTAAAGTACAGCATAGGGAATATAATCAATAATATTACAGTAACTATGGTGTCATATGGGTACTAAGTCTATTGATGTGATCACTTTGTAAGTTATATAACTGAGTAACCACTATGTTGTTTACGTGAGATCAATATAATATTGTATGTCAACTACAATTGAAAAGTTTTTTTAAATATGTAAAATATATAAAAATTCTTCTGCAAATCTTATTCTTTGTGAATGTGCTCAAATATCTAGAAGCTCCATTTAAGTAGTGCTATTTCTTTAAAAAATAGATCACATATTGTGACTATTCATATGAATAATCGTTATTTCACATCTTTGCTCACTTTATAAGACAATGTTTTGTTTACTGATCTTTTGGAAAATCAAAATGTATTATACGTTTTAATATATGTGATATAGTTATGATATCAATGACTATAAAATCTTATGATTCTACAATATTTATTTTCTTAATTTTACTCTATAGGCTAATTTGCTGACTGTTACAGATCTCAGATATTATAGTTTTCATTTTGGCTATAGACTCCAAAAGTATAGTTACTTTAAAATTATTTTGCGAATGTATGAAATATTCAAGTGAGGCATGCTATAAGTCATATAAAAATGTGATCTTGTTAAGAAGAAAATTCCAAAAAATTAGCAAACCAGGTAGTGTGTTAATCAGTGATGTTTCTCACAGTATTCATTAAACTCCACCTTCCAGATATATTATAGAATTTCACTCTCAGCTCCCTGGAGTTAGATAGAACTATGCAAATAGTTCTAGACAATGAGTTTTGAGCAGAGTGTTATGTATCATTACTAGCAAGAGTAATATGTGTGTTCTGCATACATGTGTGTATGTTGTACATCCATGCTAGTATGTTCTAGAAGATAACTCAGTTTATTCTGATTTATATACCATGTTTGCTGACAAAAAAAAGTTATAAGAAAGAAAACTAGCAGATGTCTAAGTTTATGGCATTTTATAAAGTGTACCACATCTGTAAAGAAAATCACCAATTTGAAGAGATCGCTCAATAAAAAAAAAATCAATTAATTGGTCAATTCACTTTTTGCAATTAAATACCAGCTGTTACATCTGTTCCTCAGAGGAGGCTTTTTTGATACCCCAAACTCATCAGACCTAGTTATTTGCCATGTGATAAACTCACCAAAGACACTGTTCTTTCCCCATCATAATACTTTGACACACCATTGTAATTATATCTTTTTAATGTCTGTTTCTTTTTCATGCTATCATGTCTAGATGGACAAGAACCAGTTTTGTTTATTCATATGTGTATCCCAAGTGCCTACAAACTACCAGCACATAGTAGTACATTCTCTCTGTATTTTTGACTGAATAAATTAGTACAGTAGTAAACTCTTGACTGATTTTTAGCCAGGATTTTATTAGAACTCATGTATGACAATTGATTTCCATATTGTCAATGGCGGCTTTTACCTTACAACTGCAGAGTTGTGTAATTGTGACAGAGACTGCATGGCTCTGCAAGGTCTAAAACATTTGTTATAGGGCCCTTTATAGAAAGGGTTGATTGAGCTTTGCTCTAAACAAGTTGGAACATGACAAGTCAGAAGGAAGAACTAAGTCAAATTCACTGGGGAAAGTTGAGAGTGAAAAACTGAGAGACTAAGTAAGAGCACCATTTGTAAAAGTCTAGGGATGGATGTGAATATGTAATTTAGGAAAAGGCAGACACGATACACATTGGCAGTACAAAGAACATACAAAGACAAGTGCAGTATAATTGCCCTATCAGGCTTTGGGAAAATGAATCTATGGTACGTAAAGAAGACTGATTTAAAGGACAGAGGTACTGTGGAATTAGTAGTATATTTTGTTTCTGGCCTAGGATGAAACTTAAAAAAAAAAAAAAAAAAAAAAAACTTACCACATTAATTTTCCTTGTGATATCTAAAATATATTAATACACCTTCTGTCTTCTAGCCTTAATACCTTTGATCTTTATTATTTCCTCTTTTCTTCTATCAAAAATGTGTGTGTGTCTGTGTGTGTGTGTGTCTATGTGTGTGTGTGAGAGAGAGAGAGAGAGAGAAAGAGAGAGAGAGAGAGAGAGAGAGAGAGAGAGAGAGAGAGAGAGAGGGAGATTGAGAGAGAGAGGTTACATACAGGTAGAGTGTTCTTGTTTGAATATTAATAGCATCTCATATTTGCTCTAATAAATTAACATTTCAATCTTTATTTACTTGACAGAGAGCGCAAGTAACAACAGCAGTATGAAAGTAGAAAGCAGACATGTGCTGACAAGGAAGAAATGGGTGGACAGATTTATAATCCATCAAGATATGCATAATGTCTCCTACTCCATAATATATGCTAACACCACCTGTCTGAATTAGGCAAGTTAACAGCTTTCCATAAATATAGTTTAACAAATGCTATATAACATTTTCTTAGCCCTTTTTTACTGATTAATTGGAAATCTAAGTTACTTTTTTTTCCACATAAGCAGCAGACTCTTTTTGTGAATTTGTTAATTTGAAGTATGTTGCTAAATTCCAGCACACTAAAAAACAAGATATATTAGAGATGTCAAGAAATTGAAAGTTAATGTTGGAAACAGAAATGTAAATAAATACAAGCCATTTATTTAGGTAGTAGTATAGAATTAAGGCACAAGCAAGAGACTGAGTGATGCTAATAGGACCAGGGAGTAAGGAAAGAAAGTTGTCAGAGGTTGGGTCAGGTTTCTTAAAAGAAGTCCAAATCTAACTTGTGGGACTAGTTGTCATGTTCAAAATCTTGAATTCCCAAGATCTTAGAGTTGATTTCTAAACTATCTATTAAGAATGTGTTTCCATAAATGTACTATGCACATCCTATTAAAGTTGGGTATTTACGAATTTACTTAATCCAACATGATTGAAGATTTTGAGTTTAAGTTCAGTTTCCTAAACTCGAGGGAGAGAACAGATGCCTCCATTCACTCAGGGTTCAAATCACTGTTCTCTAAGGCAATATCGACTGAGGGGTTCAATTGCTCTTCTAGACATCTCCCAAAGACAGAGTTTAATGATTTTATGAGATTATATATAGCAGAAAATAACTATGATCAAATTATTTTAGTTGTTTCCATGTCTTGGCCACCGTAAACAAAGCTGCAATGAACATTGGCGTACACGTGTCTCTATAGAGAAATGTTTTTATATTTTTGGGGTAGATACCCAGGAGAGCGATTGCTGGGTCATATGGTAATTCTGGATAAAGAAGTTGTGGTACATATACACAATGGAATACTATTCGGCGTTAAGGAAAGATGATATAGGAGCATTTGTGACAACATGGATGGATCTCGAGAGAATAATGCTAAGTGAAATAAGTCAGACAGAAAAAGCAGAGAACCCTATGATTTCACTGATATGTGGTATATAAACCAAAAAGAACAAGACAAACAAATGAGAAACAAAAACTCATAGACACAGACAATAATTTAGTGGTTACCAGAGGGTAAGTGGGTGGGGGTGGGTGATGAGGGTAAGGGGGATCAAATATATGGTAATGGAAGGAGAACTGACTCTGGGTGGTGAACACACAATGGGATTTATAGACGATGTAATACAGAATTGTACACCTGAAATCTATGTAAATTTACTAACAATTGTCACCCCAATAAAATTAATTAAAAAAAATTATTTTACATGTCTATTTTGAAATTTCAACCAGGATGTTTCAGAAGAAAAAATAAAAATGATATTTTTTTCTCAAACATTCAGAGGATTTAGCATTTAATCAATACTTTTTTTTTTCAGTTTTGCTAGAAATGCTTCAATAAGATGATAAAATTTAAAAGAAAAAGTTTTGGGGAATATAACTAAATTATAATATTAAAATGTTTTCTCACTGTAGGGATGGATAGAAATGATTTAATCAATTTACAATTTTAGGCAATATGTACTTGTTTCAAATACCCCAAATCACATCAAATTGGTAACTTTAAAAGACCTTCAGAGACTATGGAAAGCTTTTCTAACAATTTTATTGGGAAACATAAGCTGTTTTAATTTGTGTTTTAAATATGTTGACTGCAGATAGGACCTTGGTGCCTCCCTCCAAAGGAAAATTTTATTCAAAGACATGTAATTGGGAAATGTAGTTTACATTATTTATTCATGTACATAAAAATTGTGAAAGTGTTAGATTCAGAAAAGTGACAGAAATTTTTTTGAGAAATAGCTAATTTTAAGTGTGCTTAATAACTATTACAGAATTATTACTATGATGTTTTAAAGTATAATACTCATTCTCATTTCCTTTAAGTGTAATTATAGAAAACATGAATGGCAGATAAAGCCAAAACATATTTATGTTAAAATAAATAATGAAACAAGACAGAATTTTAAATATCTATTACCTGACTGTGGAAAAACAAGGAAAACTCACTTAAGAGAAATGAGAGCAAAACTAAGGTGATATTTTTGATGTCCAACCTTCAAAAAAAACTGAACTGAGTGAAAACAAAATGGCTGTATCTAAAACAGCTCAGCATTAGACCAAATCCTTCCTATGGGGGAGGGTAGGCACAGTATACACAAAAGGATGGGTCCTGTCTGAGTGCCTTGGTAGGGTCTCCTCAGTAGAGTTATCCTATGAGAGCGCTTATAAAACTTTAGCTTTCACTTTATAACTTTCAATCCAGGTGGAAGAAAAGAGAAATTCTCTATGTACAAGAAGTTTATTTCATTTGTTAAGGTATTTAAAGCCAAAGTTACCCAAAGTTTTTTTTTGTGTTTTTTTTTTTTTTAATGTTCGATTTTGTTCCTGTTTCTTAACAGAATCTTCTAATAAAAAATAGAAGCAAACTTTTCAGATCTCAGATATATTATGTATGATTCAGTTTGAATTATATTCTAATTTATACCTTCAATATTAACTGGAGTAAATATATATCATGTTCAATATATAATAATGTGAGTACAAAGAGAAATGAAAATAGTGATCATATTCAAGAAGTTTATAGTCTACAACTTTGAGTTCTATGTTTTACCAATCATATATTACCTTATTTCTAAAATATGAGGTTTAGAATGATAAATTTAAAGCACTCATCCAGATATTAAATTTAATTATTGGAATGCAACTGAAGTCTCCTCATCCTCAGCTTGAAGGGGAAATACTTGCCCCTTTGTAAAAAATGTGAACACAAGCATATAAAATATGTGACTATAAATTATGTTTTATAGACCTTCATTATTATATACTAGCAATGGAATTTTAACTGGCTTCAAAAACATAAAATGTGAACATAGAAAAATATCAAAGGGCCAGTTTCTAAGACAATTTGCCTTCAGGTGGAACTGAAAATATTTATTAAGAAAACTACGACAGTATATACAAATATTGAATCAATCATGTTATATACATTTGAAACTAATATAATGTTATATGTCAATTATACCTCAGTAGAAAACTATTAAAGAAGAGAAACTACTAGACAATATTACCATTGGCAATATGTTATGGGATTTATATTGAAGTCACAAAACATGTTTTTGAAAGAGTATCTATAGTTTATATAGTTCATTTACACTAGCAGTTAGCTCTCTGACTTATTCATGCATAAAACATCCTCTAAGTGATTAAATCAATTAGATATATGGACAAATGGATTGTAAAAATACATTTCATATAAATTAAAGGCAACATTTTATAGTTCCAATTTGAAAACTCAAGAAGTAATTATTTCTCCTAGTAGGTAAATTTGAACTGCTAGGAAGCCCAGAGCTAAAGACATGTTATTATGTTGTCTAAGTGACCTGTGTAAGATGGTAAAATTTTGCACCTCTATGTCTCTTCAGAAACCTTTAAAATCTTCTAGGAAATAATTCAAAAAATAATATGAAGCTTCAGTTGAAAATTAAAATATTGTCTGTTTCAGTTTCTCACCTTAACCTAAAAAACATTTTATATGACATTTGATTGTTTTCCACAGGAACTAGCATCATTGTACAACCAAATTTAAAATGTTGCTTTTAAAATACGGTTGAAGATTATTGTATGGAGATGTCTAATTGTAACACAAAATATGCTGCCCAGAAAATTGTGGTTTGAAGAAATTTTTTCTCTTGTGATTCTAAATTCATATCGTATCATATGTGTGAATTAGGTAACCCTTAAAACAGATTCTAAAACTGGTCCAGCCACTGAAAGATTTATAATTTAAAATTTTAAACACTGTGTTACAAATTCTTTATGGTGTTTTCTTTAACTAGTCATGCTTAGTTCATTTAGTCCTTGCTTCTCTGCTGAATACTATTTAGTTGGTAACTGAATTTGTTTCAAGTTATTTTATATCTAATTATAAAATTCTCTATAGAAGGTGACTTATACTAAGTATTAAGCATTAAGGTGCTTTCCAAAACTTTATAATGACGTTGGAATAAATTTTAATTATATTTTAATACATTTTCTAGAATTCTGTTTTAATACTAACAGATCATCAAGATACCGGTACCAGTTTGTTGAGTCAATGAGTAAGGCTTAGTGCCGAGACTGTTGACAAACACAATGGAGAAGAAAACAAATTGTCTTTCTATCCACTAGTAAGTAACCTATTGTCTAAAAGAGAATATTAGACACATTCATTTGAATTCAAGGTAGATATTCATAAATACAAATGAAAATATATTAATAAAATTTATGGGAAATCCAAACATAAAAAGCCTTCCAGCTATAGTGATCAACTAAAGAGTTAGAAAGAAGGTTGTATTGAAACTTACCATTAAAGACAGGTAACAATGGACAAATGGAAAATGGTGAGGGAATGGAAAAGAGTTTCTCCAAACAAGTAAGAGAAAACAGGAGGACAGAAATCATGAGAAAATAGTTTGTTATTGGCTTATGCTGGCCTGGATTCCAGATTTAAATGAGCCCCATGCATATATTGGCCAGCAGTCAAAAGTGAGCAGGATAGGTCAGATTAAAGATCCATGGCTTAAGGCAAGCTTTAGTGGATGAACTTCATTAATGATGGATATCATTAACAACAATAAAACACAAACAATAAACCCACCATGCAGAGAATATGTGTGTTTTAGTCTTGGCTCTGTATAGAATGGACAAGAACAATAGCCTTTACTGAGATTTACTTTCCATAACTGCTCACTTATAAAAGTCTAGAGTTGGAATCCTTAATATTTTTGTCACCTAAAAACCATAAATCTATCCTAAGGTCTACAATCATTGTGAGTTAATTATTTCCCCAAGCCTCTACTAGAAGAAAATAATAAACCTCTCCTGAAGACATTCTTGAAAATGAGGTCTTAAAACACTCCTTCGATAATTTTTTTAAGGCCCAGGAGATTACAAATTTTAAAAAGTTACAGAACATCTGAATGAAAATTAGCAACAGTACAAATTACAGAATTAAACTCATGGAGAAAGCGATTGAATTTATAAGGTACAAGTTTATAATTGAGGCATGCTTAAAATATTTGGGGAAAAAAGGAAATTGAGAAAACAATGAAGAAAAATAAATTACAAAAGTTGACCAAATTTGAAAAAAACCAACACAAAAATACTTACTAAAAATAAAACGTAACAAAAAAATAAAATATAAGTGATTAGACACAGCTAAAAACAAAAGTAACAAATTACAAGATAGCCTTCATAAATGTATCCAGAGTGCAATACAGATGGACAAAAAATAGAAAATGTGAAAGTAAATTTAAGAGACAAAGATAGTAGAATTCCAGTTTGAATCCTAGAAGGCAAGAAAAGTGAAAATTCTGGTACAGAAATATTAAGAGAAAATGACTTAAATTTTTCCAAGCTTTATTTATGAGATATATGCAAAAACACTATACCCAACACCTATACAACTATGGAATAAACACACTAAATTTTTAGAATAGGGAAAATTAAACAATTGTGTGTGTTTGTGTGTGTGTGTAATTTTTATAAAGCAATGAATGGATTGATACAAAACTTACATTGGGGAAGATGGAGGATCTAATCAAAGGGATTGGCCACGAGGGAAAAGAGGACTTTAACGTTATGGGTAATATTAAAACTAAGTGGTAGATACGTATTACATGCAATGAATGTTGTTATATTATTCATTAAAATGGATATAAATATACGTGGAAATATATGTAACACCATAAGAAGAAAATTATAAATCTTTATAAAGAAATTTAAACATTAAAAATGATAGAGATGTTAAGGGATGGGAGACTAAATAATGGAAAAACAGTAATTCTCAAAAAATAGTGTTAAATCTCAATGAATATAGTCGAATTTAGTAGTTTTATGTTACATACCAAGAATTTTTTTCTCCTCCTCATGAAACGGCTTAAAAGGAAGAAACTAGTAGTTTGCTAGAGCTGCCAATATGCATGTTGTGTGGGTTATGGGGTTGGAGCTTTCCACAAAATACCAAGCAATTCTCAGACAACTGTCTGAGAATTCAGTTCAATTCTGATGTTGTCTACCAGAAGACAGCATTAGATTCCAAAAGTTAAGGGCTCAGTCCAATAAAACTGCCCTTCCCTCCACCCCAATTCAGACACCAGTCACAAACCCAAGCTGTTAACTGCTTCTGACAGACTGGCTGTAAATCAAAGGTTCCAGCAACCTTCTCTATAGGTTCAATTAATTTGCTAGAGTGACTCACAGAACTCAGAGAAACATTTCATTCATTAGGTCACCAGTTTATAATAAAAGAATGTCACTCTAGAACAGGTCAGGTGAAAGAGATTCATAGAGCAAGGTATGGGGAAAAGATGTGGAAGCAAAGATGCAGAACATTCACTAACAAGATATAATGACTGTGTAATTTGCTAAATCTTTTTTGAGACTACTGAGTTTCATAGACCTCTTTTGGACAACTGTGTGAATTTGTGTATGAACTTACTTGATATAAGCTAATATTAGAGAATTATTGTTAATTTTTGTTAGCTGTGATAATGGTACTATTGTTATGTATGAAAATACATGTAATTTGGGGAAAGCCATATTGATGTATTTTCAGGTGAAATTTCATGATATCTACAGCTTATTTTGAAGTGATTTCATTAAAACAATAAAAATATTTATATGCATACATGATTTACATACAGATATATCTATCTATCTATATATCAAATATGGCAAAAAGTTAGTAACAGTTGAACATAGGCGGTGGATATCTATCTATCTATCTATCTATCTATCTATCTATCTATCTATCTATCTATCTATCTATCAATCTATGTGTTCATTTTACTATTCCCTCATTTTTTTTGAATTCTTGAAATTTTTCATAATAAAACAATTGGAGAAAAACCTGAATGAAATTGTACTCATCATTTGAATCCTTCTGTAGGGCAGCTGAAGATGCATTATATTTTCCTTTCTTCTTTTCATTTTTCACAATAAAGATTTTGCTACATATAACATAATACTGATTACGTGAACATTTGCAAGATAATAGTTCCTGTGACATCAAAGTGTCATAATAAATAATGGCTACCAAGCAGTTTTAATTTCCAAATAAGTTTTGTAGAATTAATTTTTAAAAGTCAAACTACTTTATTAAATTGAGAGTTTTTTTAGTGGTACCGTTGACCCTTGAACAATGCAAGGATAAGAGATGCCAACCCCCCACATAGTCAAAAACGAGTAGAACTCCCCCAAAACTTAATTACATTAGCCAATATTGACTGGCCACCTTACCAATAATACAAACTGTTGATTAATACATATTGTGTATGTTACATGTACTATATACTGTATTCTTACAATAAAGTCAACTAGAGAAAAGAAAATGTTATTAAGAAAACCGTAAGTAAGAGAAAATATATTTATAGTATTGAAAAAAATCTGTATAAAAGTGGACTTATGCAGTTCAAATCCGGGTCAACTGTATTGTAAACTTCAGTTATAAGAAGTTTCTGGTATCTTTCCCCATCTTCTTCCTTCATAATATACCAAAAAACCTTATCAACAATTGATTTTCATTCCTATACAAATGTAGCCATCATGCTTCTGAGGTTGAATATATACATATTTTATCCAATTTCAGGATTTAAATACAAAAACAGTGCAGGAATTTTTAAATATATTTATGCCTCTCATCATGGTCTTTGATAAATTATATGATTTATTCATATAAAGCTTACCTTTATAAATGATACTAATATAAAGGACTTTTTCTTAGCTCTGATGCTTTGTGGTAATAAATTTTTATTTTTATAAATTTTATTGAAAAATCTTTTCTGATTACATAGATCCATTTTAATTACTTCTAATAAAAAAGATTCTCATAAAACTGTTTAAATGGAATTCTTCATCTTCCTAGATGATAGACAGATAGACAGATATTTATTCAAATATCTGTCTATCTATATAGACATAAATTTCCATCTGATTAGATCTAACATGTATCAATATATCAAACTTAAAATTGTGCTTTTAATATGTGCTGAATGCATTTTACTAAAAATGGACCATGTGATCCAGAGCTCTTTTATTTTATGTATAATACAGAGGACAGAGCTAGGATCAAACAGAGTTATATGGATTGTAGCTCACCATTAAAAAAGTTCTTTATAAAAGTACAATTTCTGGCACAGGGTCAGCTGCTTCAGGAAGTGAAAGCCCCTACACTGGAAGTGTTTAATCAGAGGCCAGATTAATTTATGGCATAGGTTTTTATCAAAGAAATGTATTCACTGAATGTGTGACACCTTCCAAAATTAGTGTCATGCCATACACACCCTTCCCCACCACCATCTGTATTCCTTACCCCATCTCCACTACCACCACCTTGGCAATAATCCACAATGATTTTCTATTACTTAATACAGCAAGTGTAATAAAGTGAACCAAAGCACTAGTTGGTGGGTACCCAGGAGTTCTGTTTCCAGCACTGACTCACTGTAGGTTTTCATAAATCACCATTCATGGCATTTCTCTCACTTGAGAAATGAAAGGATCTCAAAGGTCAGTGATATTTTATTGACTAACTATGTCTTGAAAATCTGATCTCTTTAAGCTACTGGGATTAAACGTTGGTATAAATCAGTGAACAAAATAAATATGTCCCTTACTCGTGCTAGGATTAAAATATATTGGGAAAAGAATGACACTAATCGGATAAGCAAACAAAAAATGTGTGTGCCTTAAACTTGAATTCAAATAGAAATAAGGGATATGGAGTACAATAATAAGATGTAAACAAACAAATTTTGTTGTGTTAACAGTGACTACTTTTCTGAAGAACTGAATTTTAAGATGAAATGCAAGAATGAGAAGAAATCAATCAGGTAAAGAAGATAAAGATGATGCCAAGCAGAGAAAAGTGCACATTTAAATGTCCTGAGACAGAAACAAAGCTGGATTTTCCCATTAACATAAAGAAGACCAGAGCATCTTAGTCATTGTGAGTGAGAGAAAGTGAAAAAGGTAATATTGGAGAGATTAGCAGGGCAAAGTCACGTAGTACATTCTAGATCAGGGTAAGGAGTTAGGATTTTATTCTAAGAGGATGAAGGCCATTAAAGGGTTTAATGTGAGGACTGACATATTCAAATTTACATATTTTTTTTTCCTGTTCTGCATAGAGAATGGATAGAAAAATTGACAAGAGACTAAATGGGGAGATTAATTGGGAGGCTATGGTAGTGAGCACCCAAGAAATAATTCCGGCTTGGACTGGAGTGTTGGCAATAGAAAAAAAGAGAAACGGAAAGATATATTTTAGAAGTTTAATTAAAAGGATTAGGATAAGTATTCTGTGGGTGTTAGGTTGAGACAGCTTTCAAGAATGACTCCCAAGTTTTTGACTTAAGCTAGGTTACTACCTAGCTTAAATGTGGCAAAGACTAAAAACTTCAGTTTTAAACAAGTTAAATTTGAGATATCTGCGAATCTCTCCAATATCTGTAAATTAAAGCCTTAACTCCTGTGTCTAGCTTTCCATAATCATCATCTCACTCCACTTCACGTATTATGCATACTTCCTTTTAGTTGCCATGTGTTTTCTCAGTGCAGTCTTTTAACTGTTCCTTGTAATTGCCAAACACATCTGTTTCTCTTAGACTGTCAGCATCTCTGTCATATCTTTTGGAATACTCTGGGTATATGTCTTCTTCATCCAGGTCCTCACATGGATATTTTTAAGACTATATAAACATTACTTGATTCGAAAAGATTTATTCTTTCAGACAGTTGCAGGTTGGGGATTCAAGTCCAGTTGCAGGTTGGGGATTCAACCACTGCTTTGTATAATTTGAGATAAATACTCCTTCTCCTGTCATGGTGATCTTTTTCACATGTACTTCAGCCTGGCAGTTCTATAGCAAGTATATGACTTCTGAACATTTTCAATGGTTACTCTCCAGGCCGTCATGATTGGTTTCTATTTGATGATCAGCATAGCTCAGAGGTGACACTAATTCACAGATAGCCTACTTCTAGCTGAGAGCAGCTTTTCTGTTGAATCATTTTGTACAGTAGCTTGCCAAGAGTTACACACATGAAGACTCTTCATAAATG
This sequence comes from Rhinolophus hipposideros, assembly GCF_964194185.1. Classification (NCBI taxonomy): domain Eukaryota; kingdom Metazoa; phylum Chordata; class Mammalia; order Chiroptera; family Rhinolophidae; genus Rhinolophus; species Rhinolophus hipposideros. Next base: position 64,467,743 of record NC_138052.1, on the reverse strand, counting down.
CTTTTGATGATGAAAGGATCTAAACCTTGTTTCAGGCAATGCTAAGTGTGCCTGCCATTTTCACAATTAGCTTTGCATTCAGCATTGGAAATAAAGTTCAAGCAAAGGGATTTTCTCATTTTACAGTAGTTTTAAAATGGCTATGTCTAAATTCTGGGGAATAAACCTCTAAATATAACAGTGTACATTTATCACAATTTTTCAAGCAATGAAATGAATTGAAGATTAGACAAACATGACAAAGCCACAAAGGAACTTGACATGATATATATATATAATAGCAGAAATATTTCTAGTGAAATAATTGCTCTGAATTATATCAGTTGTTTAGCCTAGCAGAGATAACTTGCAATTTACCTTTCAGGTAGTTTCTAGTTTGACCCCTATAGAAGTCAACATCTGTTTATTGAGAAATGAATATCAGTAAATCTTTCTGTTATTATGGTAATATCAGCTCCAATTAATTCCCTGCTGAGATGGAAATATAGGATCCAAACAATGAAAAACATATGTTTTAGAGAGACTGTTTGCCATCAAACTACATCAACAATTTAAATGATTAAAATGTTTCTACAAACAGCTTCTTCCTTGTCAGTAATGAATGAAACAGACTTGCTCCCCATTGTTTTATACATTTTTTGGTATGAACAGCTGTTAATGTCATAAAGGAAACTTATTTTATTTTATAATTAAAACCATATATTATTACCTCTTTTGTCACATATATTAAAAGAGACTCAATTATTTTAGTAGCCATCTTATAAATGAAATTCTCTCGTAATAGACAAATAAATCAGACCATAGACTACTGTTCAGGTACTTGTGTTTTTGCTTAGTTTGACTAAATAGCACATTGTGCATGAAATCCTTACTTTTTACCCTAATGAAAGAAAAAAACAAATCAAAATCATTTCTTTCTTGCAGGTGCATTATAGAAATTAAAGTGTAAATAGTTAATCAAGCCCTATCTATTTATACTGCTTGATGATTATGCTCATACAAATTCCTCTTAAAGTAGAAAAAGTTAAAGTTGTGTGCAATGCCTCTGCAATTTCACATCTCAATCAATAGCTTGAATGTGGTGTTCCCTTTGAACTGCTCTTACAGAATGAATTACTGATAGTTTAAATGTTATGTTTACATTTATTATTCTTTGACATAACGTGCAAAGCTGTTATGAAGATTAAAGCAGTAGTAATTGAAATTAGGTCTTTAGAAAGGACATTTGAACTATGAAAAGGAGTTTCTTGAAAGTTAGAAGAGAGGTAATATTTATCTATTTACAAGCTATATACTCCATGATTTAGAAGGTACCATAAAGCTTTTTTAAACTATGTTTTCCCATATTGACAATAGTCCATTTCTTGATAATAAGGAACAAGAGAATGAGTATGTTTACATTACACTCCAATGAAAAATATCATTATCAAGAAAACAAAAACTTATTGGTAATTGTTAGTTTCTGAGTGCTGCAGTCTTTTCTTTCCTATAATTCTCAATCTCTGGCAAAACCAAAAAATACCTCAACAATTTTATGAATTGATTGAAAACTAAACTTTGCTATTTTACATCACTACATTTTGGAGCACCTCCATTTCCCAAGATTTTTGTGCATTTGTTCAGCAAAATACAGATTTAGCTTTAGCAGTCATGTTCTAAGGACTTATTTACAAATCCAAACTTAAAATCAATGAAAAAATTATGTTAGAGCAGTGTTAACCATGATGCATGACATTTGCATTGCAGGAACATGGATTTAATCAAAGGAATAAGTACAGTAAACTAAACATAAAACACCTTCAGAAATTAATATTGAGACTATAGTCATGAAAAAATGGAATAGCTTATGATATTAGGTAACCAAAGAAAATGTCCCATTTGTTCTGCATGTTTGATTTCCATTTATAATGAAATAAATTGGATCTCTGGTAAGATTTGTCAATGGTAGAGAAGGTGGGTGTTCATTAGTAGATTCATAGTTCCCATCATATCAAGAACTCTGAATTGCATATAGATTCCAAAATTATACTGAAGTCAATGTGGTTGGTTGAAAAAAGTCTTATCCTTTGTGTCCTGCTGCTGCTAAAACTTTTGCAAAATCATATTTCTAGAAATCCAGAATATTTAAGTCCATTTTTCTCTAACGAAACAATGGTACCTAGTAGAAAAATACAGATATGGCCATAGGCTATTTTCATGACATCAACTAAAGTATTAGATTTCATTCAGCCTTGTTTTCTCATTCACAAAATGAAAACAACTACATACTATATGTATGTATAGTATATTTGTATATGAACAAAACAAAAAACCTATAACACAAATAGTTTTGTTTTGAGACTGTTATATGTAAAGTTCCTAAAATACTTCATATCGAATTAACATTTTATAAATGATAGACACTTTCATCATAAGGCTAAATCTCAAGTAAATCACTTAAAATTCCATTGGGTCTCTTGGTCACTTGATTGATCTAAAGAATAATTTTCAAAAAAAAAAGAATAATTTCATGAGTCAATAAATATAAACTGATCACCTACTATGTATGCAGCAATTTTTATGTTGTGGAGATGATTTAGACAAAGAGTAAAATATGCTTCCTATCCTTACAAAATATATAGGCTTTAGTAAACTTTGTGGTTGACTTCCCAGAAACAATCCCACCTAAGAAAGATAAAAGCACCTCACACACCCCCACAGCGAGGTACAAAATATTAAGATACTAATCACTGAAATTCCCCTGCTTTTTGAAAATACTCAATCCAGAGGCACCCCCTATTTCCTTGAATCCTTACCAAATTCACCAAACACAATTCCATCTCCTATAACATCCCCCTCCCAATAGTCTTTTACCAAGATATCTCCCAGCTCTTCCTGGTGAGCATCTCCATTGCTCTCCCAAGAAATACACATAACTCTGTTTAACTACATATGTGTTAAACATATGGCTGGTGGGCTTCAGCACACCTGTAAGCATTTGTACAGTATCTCTAGAGATAGTTGAAATCTTTCCATACTCAGATGAAGAATTGAAACTTTGTCTAGGATATATCAAACATTGATAAATTCAAAGTTAAGAAGGAGAGAGATATAACCCAGTTCTTAGCCAATCAGTACATGACATTTACCCACTCCCAGTGACTAGTTAAAAGATGGATGCATAACTTCAACCAGACTAATGAGAAGGCAGAATGATACACTGATGTGATCGCTATGAAAACTTGAATCTTTTCACTTTCTATGTATTATTGTTTATGTATGTGACCCTGGAATTGCTATAGCCATTTTCTTCCTGCAATGTGAGTAGCCATCTTGAATCAAAAGAAAAAAATCAAAAATTAAAAGCAAACAAAAACCAAAAATGAACAAAAAAATCTTCAATAGAAGATGGAACAAACAAGAAAATCATAGAGAGATGGAGCAGAAATATTAACCAAACTATCCTGATACCTTCCGTATCTCTGGAGGTTGAAGATACATATGACAATAAATAATCTTCATTTTTGAACCAGGTTAGGCTGCTTTTCAATCATTTGCACTTAAGATTATTATGACTGGTACACATACCTCATAATGTACAGTGTCAACAGGCACTATAGAGAGGATTTACTGAACCTACCAACCATTACTTTGGAGTGATGGTAATGAATAGTAAATGATGATTTTATGCTTGAATGACTAAGTAGTTGTGGTTTCTTTATTTGAACATAGAAGATATCAACTTTCTATAGTAATATAGAAATAAAGAGAAGAAAACATGGGTAACTAAGTTAAGAGATGCCCAAATATTAATGTTATATCTTTAGCTCAGAAATGTGAGAGTCTATGAACATATTCTAAAATGCAGAGTCACTGGACTTATATCAAGAGAATTTGTTTTTTTGTATTTGGGGGATAAGACCATATATCCAAATATATTTTTTTAAAAAAGCAAAGAATATGAAAATTTATTGTAATATGGGTAAGAGCCATCAGAATACTAAAAAGATGGGCAGCTTCAAGATGTAGCCTTTATTTAGCTATTATTATTTTCAAGGACTGGTCCAAAGGCTTACAGCATGTATTATTTATTTTAACATATCAAACTCTGATGTAATTGGGAGTAACCCACTTTTCAGATAGACATAAATGTGTCTGCCTTTTACATGTCCTAATTTGCTTGAAACAAATAACGATACATGTTTATGAGTAGTATTAGCATATGTATGTATAATAATGTTCAAATAAATCTATTTAAAATGAGCCATTTCGGGCCGGCCTGGTGGCTCAGGCGGTTAGAGCTCCATGCTCTTAACTCCGAAGGCTGCCGGTTCGATTCCCACATGGGCCAGTGGGCTCTCAACAAAAAAAAAAAAAAAAAATAAAAAATAAAAAAAATAAAATGAGCCATTTCTTCAGATAAAGTACCATAGTAAGACTGGACAGATAAAAGAATAACTTTGCAACAGAGTGAAGTTCCTAATATATAATGTTTATGATCAGGTTTTATGGTGGAATGGGAATTTTTCAAGCTTCACTACATCTGATAACAGAAATGGATGTAATCCAGAAACATGTTAAGTCCCCTGAACACTTGTGTGTACCCTTTAATTTTTTTACCTGACAGCTTTGAGCTCTCTCCGGATTAAAACCCCTGTTGATATTTATATTCATCCAGATGTAGCCCCCTGACAGTGCTACATAAGCTGTGATGGCAACTCCAGTCCCAGATGAAAGACAGTTTTCATCCTTTAAGAGCAAAACTGGATGAGGTTGGTACGTATGGACAAAACAGCTGCCAGCTGTTCCCCTTCCCTGCCTCCTGGTACTCAGTGTTCCTGGGCTGGAAGCCCAATCCTCATGTTGGTCTGGTAACATTTTGTGATGCCAACATTTTCTGTATGAATCCCCCTGAGTGTGTACCAGACACTGTGAGGAATGGTCTGTGGGGAGCTTGACTGCCCTATTTAAGGATTTTTTGAATTCAGATCATAAGGAAGGCTTTGTTCCCAAGCAGGTGTGACACCACAAATGAGTCGGAATCTGCTCCTGTTATTTGATTCATCAGTCTATTGGCCAAGTCAGATATTTCCAAAAGTCTTAGGCTTCCAAAGATAATCATATCATTATTTTTTTTAATCTACTAATACTTCATTTAATTTTGTTGGACAAAGTTTATACTAATTAATTTGTACTCAGCTAGCATATTTTAAATCTTTTTAATTCTGAAAGACTACCCTTGAATGATTTCCTATGCCTAATTTATGGTAGATAATAATCATTAGCAAATATTATTATTACAAAAGATTGCAAGTGGAAGAGGAATGTAAGCCATACTCAGGGCAGGCTGATAATGTCCCCTGATTCTGTTTTTCAAGAGATGTCAATATTTGTTTGATTGTCTCAATCATTACGTCTCTATCCAGACATAAGTATACATAGTCTGTAGCCAAACTCTTAGACTAATCCTTGGAATGTAAAAAAACCTCTGTAGCATGACTGTGTCTTCCAATCAGGGATGTAGATTCAGATCTGCTTTCTGAATTTCTAACCATAATGACATTTATATAATAGATACTTTATTTTCTGACATACTTTTTACTTCGGGTGAACATAGAAATGCACTGCTCACCTCAAGTCAGATTCCCAAATTCTATAGACTCTTCTTGAAGGCAGCTGCCCAGATTCTAGTACACTCAATGGACTTGGGCCCTGACTGTGTCTTCACATTTTCAAGGGCCTCCTGGGCTTCCATGCGTTGTGGGGTGGACCTCCCTAGGGGAACCCATGTCCCTTCAAGCTTTTTATATCCATCTTCTTGATATCTTTTGGTTAACTAATTCTTACTGCCAAATCTGTTCAAATCTTCTGTCTGATAACCTTACATATATTATATGTTGTACTGTCAGTGAAAGAATAAACTTTTTTTGTTTTGTTTTATTTTGTTGTAAGTTAGTATGTCTGAGAACTTAAAAATGCTAAAGGATAACATAAACAATAGAAGGTAGAGACTACATAAACTTTGTGAACATTGTCACAAAAAATTTATTTGAAGAGTAGAAATAAGAACGAATTAGTGACATTGAAGAAAATACCATCAGAAAAGTGGGAAAAATAACATAGTGACAAAAAGAATGAAAATTTGTATTTCTCCCTTCACTCATCTTAAATATCCTCCCCAAATATGACACTGTATTTTCATGTCACCACTCCTCTTTGGATGCCTGCTTTAGCTGTTCTAAGTAATCATACAAATTCTCAAATATCTGTGGCTTATCCAAATAAATGATTATTTTTCATTTATATGCTTCTATGGGCTTATTTAGGAGCCCAGGATCCTTCTATCCTGTACTTCACCCTCTTCCAGGTATTTGATGCCCCATCTGTTCTGCTAGGAGATGGTTAAGAGGACATGAGACATTTACAAAGCCAATCCTGGTAGTGGTATGTATCACCTTCACTCACAGTTCATTAGTCAGAATTCAGCATAGGGTCACATTTAATTACAAGGGATGCCAGAATCTGTGGCATAGTTGTGAAACCAGGAAGGAGAATCAATCAGAAAAATGTGAGCATTACCAGTCCTTGCCAGAAATCTATTTACCCTGTGACTCTTTCTGGCTATTCTGCTTTTATTCTATCTTTCTGAAACACGAGGTATGATAAAAAAAAAAATGTGGTGAACGTTTAAATTAATATATACATATATTAAAGTAGAAGACACATTGCCATTAATCCCCCTCAAAAAACTCCCTCTCACTTTGAACATACTTATCCCATCGTTCTTTCCACTTTCTGAAGCAGTTCTGGAAGTTTTCTTTCGTGAGTGTTTTTTTGTGCTGTTGTATCTGCCTCAATGTCCTGATTCGATTTAAAATGTTTATCTTTCGTGCTCGCTTCGGCAGCACATATACTAAAATGTTTATCTTTCATGGTCATTTTGAGTTTTGGGAAGAGCCAGAAGTCACACGGTGCCAGATTCAGTGAATAAGGTGGACGGAGACACACCGTAATGTTTTTATTTGATAGAAATTGCTGTACCAGAGCTATGTGTGACATGCAGTGTTGTCGTGATGGAGGATGAAACCATTTGCCCATTTCTCAGGGTGTTTTCTCTGCACATCATTTCTCAAGCACTCTAATCAGCCCTTATAATATTCAGAGTTCACTGTAGTATTCCTGGGTACAAACTCACTTCTCACAATTCCATCAAGGTCCAAAAACACAATTAATTGAAGATCCCTGCCTTTCTGTTAGATAGCACTCGGCAACAGCATTCACCATAGATTTTTATCACACGTCATATTAAGGGATTATGGGTTAAATTCAGTGACGGAATTCACACAGGCACTTTTAAGAATGGAGTTCTTTCCATGTTTCAGTTATTAGTGTGGTATACAGCAAAGGAATTACTTGCCAATAGAGATGAAAAGGTATGTATGTACACACATATGTGAACATGTATAACTGTATTTGTTTACATTAAGTTTTGAAGAGCTAAGGGCTACTCAGGATACAATTACTTAACATAATTTTTCTTCTTACTTTAAGGATGTTTTTAGAAATAGGAGTAGCCAAAATCTATGTGTTAAGGGGAGAAAAGCACACAAATTGAAATAAAATGAGTGGAATAGCAACGATCTCACATACTTCTTATTTTACTTTAGCCAAGTAATTCAGTTTTTCTGACCTTCAGATTCTAAAAAATGAAAATTACAATATCGAATAGTACGAGTGTCCTTGTTTTTCCACTACATTCACACTTCATAAATTTTTTTATTTCTGCCAAGACAAATTTTCCTTTTTTCCCCACTTTTACCTAATCCAAAGAAATTTCACTGGTCACCAGTGCATATCCTGTGGTTCAGAATCAAAAGACGGTAGAAAGCCACTGGACAGGAGGCCAATGATAAATGGGGAAACAAAGAAACTTCACAGTAAGATCTGGGAAATAAAGGCAGAGGGTCTAGAATTGGGAAAGAAGGCCACAGGGAAGACAGAAATGGCATTTTTATTAAGTAATGTTGTGGCCTATAAATGAATTTTCTCTAAAGTTCTTAGAGAGATAAACGTAAAATTTTTAGAAACAGCTTTAAAATTACTTTTAGTCCTGTACTTTGATTTTTTTTACATACAATTCTGTATATAGGGTAGACCATGTAAGTTCCCAGATTTTAAATTGGTTTAAGTTACTTTAAGGGTTATTATTATTATTTATTTCTTGCAAAAATTATTTCTAAGCTATGAAGATCATATACAAACAACAGTCATTATTTTCAATAGCTCAGCTATATGCAGTCTTGGATTAAAAAATAAAGTGAAATGGAATTTACTTTTAGCTACCCATAGCAACAATGAAATCCATAATAATAAGAAACATTGCATTGAATGTCGTAGTGAATAATGTTTTAAGCAAATATAAACAAAGTCTATATAGAACAAATGCACACCTACACAAACTAGCCTAAGCATTAGATTTCCTATAATAAATATGCTTAATTTGCATATTGATGAATTAAAATTGTATTAACATTCCTATACTAACAGTAATTATTTGGATTAACTGAGAGCTCTTTTTTAGAATTATTCACTGGTATCATTACTAGAAGGAAATAATATGTAAGAATTTTACTAGTATCACAATTGCAAAGTCTTAAATTCCTTAGCCAAGGCCCAGCCTCAACCAATATTTGATTTTAGTACTTTCCACAAGACTAAAGTTTCACATTAATAAATCCTTTATTGTTGGAAAAAAACAAGAAAAACAAAGAAACAAAGAAACAAACAAAAACCTTAAATAGTATCTTATTTAGTGCACTGATGAAGACCTCTTCCCCATATATCCAAATTTGTTGTCTAATCCAGATGTGACCTTAGTCATTATGAATTATATGTTTAGGTCATTTAAAAACTATTCACAGATACCCAGAGATTACCTAATTATGAAAATATTGAAGGAGTTTGTATCATCACTAAAATCTATGAATGAACTTTTTACTTTAAGGATATACATTAATTCACATGATTTTCAGAAATCATTGGGTGTACAAAACTTGATATATTAATCTAGCAAAGATTACATTTTGCCTTTCATCTATTCTCTTAAATTACACTCACATTTTATTTGTTTTTCTTTAAATAAATTACTACATGTGACAAAATTATTTTACTGTTTGCAGAGAATTGAAGTAGCAAAGACGTTTGTAAAAAATGACTTGGCAATAGATGCAATAAATGGGATTCTGATTTAGGACTTACATCCAGTTGGGAAATCTTGTGATAAAATTTAATGCTTGGAGATATTGATAGCCACAGAGGTTATTAACACCAGTGTAAGTAGGGCCAGTTCTTCTGAAGACATAATCCTCTCATTTTCTTATAATTGCAGATTTTTAAAACTGTTGTGCTAGTTAAGAAAAATAATTACTGAAAATTAGATCTAAACAGTTGAAAAACAAAAAGTTTTACCTAATATAGAGAAAGAACTGGTAAAAATAGGGAGGTTTTCTAAAATTCTTAAATATACCCTTTGCCTGAGGGTGTTTAAATTGTTAGTCATTCAGAAAGTAATTATTTACCAGATTTGAGGACGTGGAGTAGTATCAAAAAGACAATGGTAATGGTTCTGTTTCCTTAGGAAACCAGGGGTAAAGAAAGAACTGCCTCCTACTTCACTCTCATGCTCTCACAGTATTTCTTCATTTGTCTCCTGGCACACAGTCCTTGGCTGCCTTTTCCAACATCAAGTCTAATGAGTTCCACCTAGATTTACTTTCCTATTTACCTAGCCTTATCCTAAACATACATTTTAAATGCATTCTCACCAACTCCTACAAATTCAGTAGCCCTTGAAATTTTAACAAAATAACTTTGAATATCCTCTAACCCTAAAAACACCATCTTTATGCACTGTAACAGTCCTTATAATCAGATAGTGTTGAAGAAAACATTGATTCGAAGACAAAGGTATTCATTAATTCCATTGTCAGACCTACAGAACTACTCAGCTACCCTTTCATGAACCAATGGGCAGTTCTCATTCCAATCCCAATAGCAGCTGTTCAGATCCTAAACTCAATTTAGGCCCTCATCCACTGCATTGTCCTCACTCTGATGATGACCTGAGATTACAAGGTTGGAGGGTTTGCCATGAAACAGAGGGCATCATTCAGTTTATTTATCCTTATTCTTCAATTAAAATTTCATCTCTGTCTTATCCATCCTCATCTTTTGTACTTCTTTATTTAAAGAAAAAAGCATTTATCCTTCCATTTAGGTTTTAACCTTTGACTTGTACATTTGTTCTGGATTGCATCCTTCTGCTTCCTCCAAGATCATATTGCATAAAATATCTCACATTTCTTCTATTTCACTGGCTCTTTTATGTTAGCCTAGAAATTTATTCCACAAAAATGAAACAAAGACAAAGCAGAAGTTAAGAAAACAATCTAAAAAATTGTTTTACTTTTTACTTAGAAATTTCTTGGAATAGTTTATGCTCATTGACTTTCTTTTTATTTATTTTTTTCGTCAGACTTTCTTCTTAATATTTTTCACGTAGCCAATGAATTTACCTTTGTCAAAGTAAATGTCCTATCATATATCTTTCATCAGTTGCTAATTACTGAAACATTTGACCCAATGCTATGTTTTTGTTTTTCTAAATTAAAAAAAAAGATATTGGTTATCAAATTAATTTTTTTATATAACATCACATGTTCACTGGAGAAAGTACAATGCACAATTTATTATAATGAAAAAAATCTCAAATGTACCATCTAGACATAACAACTCTTAGAATCTGGGTAATTCCTTAACAGTTTTCTATTTACAGATACATTTTCAGTCACATGGAGTTAAAATATATAGCTTCCACAAAATCCTTTATTCTAATTTATTTTTTATATTATATCATAACATGTCGCTGAATTACAAAATTATTCATAAAATTTAACTTTTAACTGGTACATGGTTTTCCATCAATTGTATATATCTCAGTGTGGTTTCAAATACTCCCTTATTTTTGAAAATAAGACTGCTTCCATTATTTGATTGTCTTAAATTATGCTGTGATAATCATCTCTTTGTATAATTTTTGTCCTTGTGTCTTATTAATCAATCAAATGGCATGAACATATTTAAATTTTATATATATAAATGATTTAGCACTGATACTTTCACTAGGAGACAATCTATCTCATTAGACTCACTAGTAAATGAATATATTCACTTTTCAAATCTGCTAATCAGACAGGCAAAATGAAATATTATTAGAGAAAATGCAAGACTTAATTACTCATGAAATAGAAAGATATATATTTACAAACCAATTATAATTATTTTACTGTGACTTATATGCACAAATCAATTTTCTGCATTTTCTATGTGGCATGTGTCTTTCTCTTACAGATTAAGAAGCTATCTTTATATATACCTATCAGACGTTTTCAAATATTTTCCAAAATTTTGCAAATATTCAAATATTTTCCTATTTGCTTTGATTCCTGATATATAGAAATTTAAATCATGTTTTCTCTTTTATGTCCTCTATGACTGTTCATTTTTAATTTTGTTTTTGATGTGTTTTGATATCTAAACATTTTAAATTACATCTTTTTATCTCTTCTAACACTAAAATTTTAAAAGTCTTTCTTCTCCTTAAGACATTTGAAATTGCTCATTACTAGTTTCTTCTAATTTTTACACGTCTTTTTCTCCCAATGTACTCTCTTAATGTGTTTTGTGTGTGATATAAGAACTTAAGTGGATTGTTTCCAAATACCCATGCCCAGATTTTTGAGACATATTTTTATCATATTTAAAATTCTTATGCATATCATGGTACAATAGATTTTTTATTGCCTTCTGTTCACCCCATGAGTGAGGAAGGGATTCTCACTCTAGGATTATGGAGTTGGCCAAACACAGGACTTCCAACCGCAGACAGATCAGATTGACAGCAGTAGTTTATTAGTCACATGTATACACAGGCCAGGGGAGGAGGACACCACATGCCACACAAGACCACACAGAGATTACCCTTGAAAACATAATGAAAAAACAGAGTCTATGGGAGGCAAGTTTTGTTGTATCAAAAGGGTAGATGCCCCCTAGTTCTTATGGGTGAATGTGATTGGCTTTTTGGAATCAGTCTGCCAGTTGGTAGGTAACTGAAACTTGGTATGCAGAGATAAATGGGAAATTTACTTGATCCACCTGATGGGGGAAGGGTGTATTTGACTAGGGAGTCTTTTCCAAGGGGAGCAGAGTAGGGAGGAGAGTTAGGCCATGTGAGACCCTCACACTTTTACCTGACATCAAGGCGGTATGTAATATCGGCATGAATTCATATCCACTTTAAAATTCTTCTAACTGCACACACTTTCTCTCTCTTTCCCTGTTTTTCTATATCTGTCTGTCTCTCTATCTTTATGTCTTTCTTTTATATATGATAATTTAAATATTTATACAAAGAGGTGATGTTGCAAGAATAGAGTTGAAACTGTTTTCAATTAGCAATATAAGTGAAACTCTAGGTATCTTTAGAAAAAAAATGGTGTGTGTTTTTATTCTTGTTGAAGAGGAGGAAAACAAGAGTTAGTTAGTCATTTATAGATCAAGCAAATGGGTACTGTATAAAAGAGCATGTCTGGGGATCAGTCGTGAGGTGACGTGACAGGAATTCCTTAGGACAAGGGCTTTTGCACCATGAGCAATCCTTAGGTCAGAAACATTGCTTTGAAAAGTTTCTCATTTTTGGCAAACTACTTTTTATCTTCATTATCTTTAAGCTTATATGCTAAAACATACTTACAGAAAAAAAATGCCCTGATTTTAAATCAATATGCACTATTCAGTTATTCTGTTCACAATTCCAAAGTAGCAAATTATGAAGCTAAGAACAGCTTGTATGAGTTTTTATAACAGCTTAACTCACATTGTTTAATTTATAATTTACTAGGATTTTACATTTATTACAATTTTCAATTCAGAGCACAACTATACTGAATGGAATATAATGTGTTTATTCCTTTCCCAAACCAAGGTGCCATGTCTTTGATATTCATTTTCTTACACAATTTATATAATCAGTTAATTCAAGGACCTACATGTAAGATAAATTATGTTCAATACATTGTTTTCAAAAACGTGAAGTGTGTCATATTTTTGTGTTAGTGTCAATATCTAGTTTGTATCAAACTATTTCATATTAAAAGAGAACATTCCAGTGAATATACTATAGTTCACTTAGTTTTTTCCAGCTCTCCTGCTTTTCTTGCTTTCCTTTGTCTCTGCTTGTCATGCTTTGTCACTACTGTATTTCCAGTGCCTAGAAAAGTGCCAAGCACATAGTAAGTACTCAAGAAACCTTTTTTTTAAGTGAATGAATGAATGTTGTTAACCACTGAAATCTCTATTAACAGGATAAACTAAGGCAAAGAGCTATATAAGAGCAATACAAAGTACTGTATTACTAATGATGCAACGATAGTCATGTTCCACATCTTATCTGTATTAAATAAATACTTTCAGAAATAACAAACCTATTGCTTAAATTGATTGGCCTATAACTGTACTCATTCATGCATTAGAACATGTATCTAAAAAACTTCAATAATATATGACCAGTAGCTAAACTATTTTGTTATTTTTGAACAGAGAAAAAAAGAAAATGAAAGAACGTCCAAGGAAAATTATTTGTACATTTTGCCTCAGTTGATTCTACAAACACATTTAATTAACATAAGCAGAGACAGAAGCATTTTTTATGAAAGCCCCATACATTTCTACTGCTGTCTTGTGTACTTTCTTCACACCAACCATAATCAAGACAGCAATAATTAAGGAATAAGTACGAAGTTTTTTCTCAGAGATTTTGATAATATGATGGGGCTTATTGGTTAAAGACCTGGTATGCATAAAAACAAAGTTAAGGGGAAAATAGGGAATAATATAATCCCTCATATTAGAAATTTGTTAGAATTAATTATTCAAATAATCTGTCCATGTTGATACAAATATTGGACTATATGTACAATTCTTTTACCTTTTGCAGTTAACTATGACCCTAAAATTAAATGTTTATTTAAACATGTCTTATTTGCACATTTATTTTGAAATCAGTTATATCTCCATAGTTTGAATTAAGATGTACAAAATCGCCCCCTTGTCTAAAGATATCTTTTTAAGAAACTTGCAGGATATCTGGAATATTAACCAAAGCCAAACATTAATGGTTAGATAAGATAAGCCTCTATTAAAAAGCATGTATGTTTTCTGAGAAAGTTATCTATACCGTTACTATTCATTGATAACAACAAAATTTATTTTTCAAATGCCTACTATGTGTACAACCCTGGAATAGGCTTTATGTGTTACCCTAAAACAGAGCCAGTCTATACATACAGTATCATTTATTTGGGGAAGAAAAATATGAAATGGCATAACGTCCAAATGTGGAAAGGAAAGGATGCTAAGAGTTAACTGTCTCCGGAACAAGATCACCTCAAGTTCCAAACTGAAACACTGGTGTTAAAATAGGGGCTGCCTTTTATTCCTGTCTCAGAAGACAAATACTGTATCTAGTATTTGAAAATGGAGAGTAGAGAAGTTAAATTCTGCTTGTTTTGTATTAGTAGTCTATATGGTAGTTTCTGGAAATAGATCTTCAAACAGATACATATGGAGATGTAACTAAGGGCATGCTAAGAGTGGCAGTGTAGCGTGCCCTGGATAAGCCAAGACTGTGTGCCAAGACAAAGTTTTGCTCCACCCAGAAAATAGCTTAAGAGTTCCACGGGCTGGGCTCAGAGATTATGATCAGAGTAAACCAGAGAAGGGCATGAAGAAAGAGAAGCTGAATAATAATGAATGTCAACTATAATTTTATATATATATATATATATATATATATATATATATATATATATATATATATATGATGATATAGATATAGATATAGATAGATAGATAGATAGATAGATAGATAGATAGATAGATAGATAGATAGATCACAGGATGTGGAGTACAGCATAGGGAATAGAGTCACTGCAATTGTAATAGCTATATAAAATATCAGAGGGGTAGTAGATTGGGGGAGGGGGTATCACTTTGTGAGGGGTGTAAATGTCTAAATATTACATTGTTTTGTACACCTGAAACTAATTTTAAAAAAGAAAGAATTTCCTCAGGTATTTAAAACAAAACATTCACACTGAATTTCATTCACCAATAAGACATTCGGCCAGATTTGCAGAATTATATTCAGTTTTCTAAAGATTTAAGACCAACTTTATATTCCATTTTGTAGAGCAGCCAAAAAATTAATTTGCATTTGACATTTATTCTAATCAGTTGAACTGCAATAAGGTTAATTGTGTGAAGGCTACAGACAAAGAATCTGAAATTTTCATGCTTAATCAACTGAGTATGTGAACTGTGATTCTTGAAATCAAGCTATTTGGAAGAAGAGAGAAAGAAAATTACTTTGAAGAAGCCTAAAAATCTGGTACTTACTTGGCAGTCACAGACTTAAAGATTGAGTAGGCAAATTTTTCTAAAATGATCTTATAGTTTTCATGGTCTACATTTCTCATGATGATTTTTATTTGTGTAAATAATCCTACCTGAGCTGTTATCAACATACTATGAATACAATGTATGCTTAACAAAAAAAGAACATTGGGCTTCAGAAATGCATATTATCTAACTCAAAATCAAGAAACAATTTATATTGTAACTATTATCATCAACTTGTACTCGCTAATTTTAGAATGTCAGGTGACATTTTTAAACTCCAAATCCGGAACAATCCCCCCCTCAACTTCAGATCACACCCATTCCCATTTTATCTTTAAGAAATCAGACATCTGGGTCCCTTTGTTGAGAAGGAAGATAGAAATACAGGAGAAGAGACAATGGACAATAGAGAAAGAGGGCTAAAAATGATCTATGGGTGTCTTTGGCTAAGCAATATGGAGATTTTACATCCTAGAAATGTTTCGGCCTGAGCAACAGGGCATAGACCTAGAGATTTTTGGAGTAGACGTGGAAACACTAACAATGGAGGAGGCCTAAAAGACAAACACAAAGGAGTAATAGGCCAAAGGGCAGGAGAAGATAACTATCACAGATGAGATTCTCAAGTAGTTAGACTTAAAAAGCATGAATTTTAGAAACCAACAAAGATAACTATCCTATTAATAACACATTAAATTTTATTCTAACTATAAGAACATACATTTTGAGCAGGGCATATTACAGAGTCTACTCCATTTTATCTCATCAAAATTATCATCAAATAATTTTTAAATTCTAATATATACAGCATATACAGAAGCTGCCATTTTAAAAAAAGAAAAGTAGACCATCTCTGACCTCCATGACTTTACATTTTAATGGAAAACAAATGAACAAAAAGACATAGGGTGAAAAAAATCAATGAATGCATGCATCTGTAAGGGCGCTTCCTGTTTCTGTTCCCCTGTTGGCTGGAACCCAAACACAGGACTCAGGAGAGTCTCTAATAAGTCCACATCACTCTAATTATCTCTAAAGGGAAAGCAAATGTGAGAATATTAATCAACATATCTGGCTAGTGGCAGTGGTTGGACAAGAAGACCTACCTTGTATATTTGTATTAATAACACATTCCAAGAATTGTGATATCCCTAAAGGAAACAAGTCAATATATTAAGCTTGAAGCACTGTGATTTTTTGTTTTGTTTTGTTTTTCAAACAGATTTTTTTTTCCAAGAGATTCTGCACATCTGCTCTGTGATATAGTTCAGTTGGTTGAAGCTAAGGTCATCAGACATCCTTTGTTTTAATAAGATCTCAAACTTCAAAAGACTACTCTCATGAGATGAACATTCTCAGATAATATTAGATAACCAGAGTATGTTCAGGTGGAAAGAATGTCTCAAAAGGGAAAAAGGAGGTTTAAGTTAATTGTCACTGTCATAAAGCATTTTTCTTCAGTTGGGAAAGAGCACTGAGAGCCTATAGAGATTTCTCTATGTTAGCTTCTCAGTCACTATGAGCTGCCAACACTGACTAAAGCTTCAAAGATTAACAATGCACACTCTACTTGACCCCCACCCTATAGTAAAAAGAATAAACTGTGATGCCAGAATGGAATTTAACTGTTGTAGGAAGGAAGCTTATTGCTCTTAATGAAAAGACACAGCCATTTTATTTGCCAGAGGGAAATTGCAGCAACCTGAAAGACACAAACACAATTTGTTTAAACCACAGAAAGAGTTAACTTAATTAGTTTGGAAACAGGAAATTTTGATGATTGTAATAAAAAGTACTCTTTCCTGTTCTACAGTGCATAATTCAGCCTGCAGTGCTTTCCCTTATTACACATATCAGATGCAATCTCCTTATGCTGCTGACCCTCATTAATTAATAATTGTATGTCATGGGTAAGATGAGTCTAAGTCAGTCTCTGTTGGGCAGATTTAAGATCCATTAAGGTATACTTAACCCTGAGTGGGGAAGAAAAATAATTAGTATCGATGAGCTGGAAACCAAGCACCTTGGAATAATCAGGTTGCAGTTGTCTGGGAAAAGTAAGCTGGGCTGCATTTGAGATGCACAGACATTCTTCCTTGTTATAGGGGGAAAAAAACCCTAACCTCCTTATATAGCAAGGGCATCAATTTTTAATACCGATTTATATTCAGTGTGTCTTGCATGTAACTACATCACTTTTTTTAGGAAGGAACAGTCTGGTAGATAAAACTACATATTCAATTATGTATAACTTGGTTTCTTTTGTATTTGCTTTTGCAAGCCCACTTGTTACTAAATGAAATATTTTTTAATTACCTTTGTCTGCTTGGCATTCAGAAGGTTGATTTGGGCTCTCTAGAGTCCTGTTAGCCAAATGACCTGCTTCAGGTTATGGGCCTTTTCCTCCCCTAGGCAGGACAAATGGCATGCCCTTCATTCACACACTGGTCTTCAATGATCTACATCAGTTTAATTCCCAGTCTCCATCCCCTGACCCCCCACCCTCCCACCTACCCTTCATCTTTGCCTGAGCTCCTCCCAGCCAGGTCCTTTGCCATTGTTCTACCTGATCTCCTGCTTCCTCAAGCTGGTTTGTTTGCTCATTTTCATCCTCACTCTGCCCTTCTCTTTAGCTAGGAAAGAGCCTGCAGGGTACAGAAATACTCTTTGACTAGGCATTTATGGTTCTACTTTTATGTATATAACCAGTCTATATTATGAAAAATTAGACTAGAAGTTTTCTCTCTTAATAATAAAATAGAACTTTAAATCAGCATTAGACTCCATAAAGGTTCATTGATTTACCATTTCCCTAGTGTCACCTCACCAGAACAAGGTTTATGCGATATGTTGAAGGCTCCCTGTGTATACTAGTGTTTCAAGAAATCAGATCAAAGAGCTCGATCTGTTAGGAGACAGCATATAGCCAGCATTCTTCAAAAACCTGGAAGAACTTGATATCCCTACTAAAATCAGACAGAATTGAGCTAGTATTACTTGTTCAGATTTGCCCATTTGAAAGTATGTAACAGAGATTTAAGATAATTAAGTAGCAACTGAACCTTGACTAATGGGAAGTCTAAGGTAAATGAGAAAAGGAAAATGCACTGTTAATGGGTTGGTGTGGCTTTGTCCTTGAAGTGAAGGGTGATTTTATTCAAGTTGAGTGACTATCTTTCTCTTACACAACATACAGTAAGATGACCAAGATTAGTGACAGTAAATTATTGGATAAATGAACAAATGAACAGCCTATAGTGGACCATTTTAGAGGAAAACCATACTGCCCCATGAGCCTCTGCATACCCTAAATTACCAGTCTCATGATGATAAAAGAAATAACAAATAATTGTCCCTTCTAGCTATCTTTATATTCCCACCATTAGAGATATTCATCTATTTATAAGTCAAGAAATACAAGCCTGACAAATGTCACTTTCAAAGCGTAAACCTAACTGGAAGGACCCTGGGATAAAAAACTTTGCTTAATCATTTCTTATTAGAAAGTTAGCATAAATTTGTTAATCAAATTAACTTCATTTTACCTTAACAGGTCCTAAGTTTCCACATGGAAGAGGGAAAGGGAAAATTCCTTGATACCAAATTGACATCAAGAATCACTGATCTGTGAGTTAAGCTTTAGCAAAGCACCAACTTGAGAAGGCGGCATTGAGTGTGAAAGTAGCATTTGAGAAACATAACAGGATTTGGGATAGAAATCCATTAGTTGAAATATGCAGAACAAGCTTTCCTATGACCCCATCATCATCAATTCCTATTTCCATGTTCTCTAGCTTTCCTTTTTGTCTTCTTCTCCTCTAGCTTTTGTTTTAATTATTGTTGAAATACCAAGTTTTCCCATAGAGTATATGCAACACAGAAAATTATAAAGAACAAAGTAAAAATTATAGATTCTCCTCAATGAAATAGTATTAACATGATAATAAAGGAATTTCTTCCATTTTTCACCAAGTTTTTCATAGACTATATCATTTCTGGAAGAAACAGACTATTAAAGTGAACCCATATATGTCGGAAGAGTAGGTAACTTATCTATGAGAAATTTTCTTTATTAGTGTCTTTTATAAATAGTGTATTTAAAAAAAATGCCCCTTTGTATTAAAGGTGGTATTCATTAAATCACACATTCAGAAATATTTATCAAGAACCTATACAATGATAGAACTCACCGAGGTGTTGTGAGTAAAGAGCACAGAAAAAAAACACAAAACAAACTAATGTCCTTCTCTCATGGAACTTAAATTCTACTGAGTTAGACAGAAAGTAAAAATTTAGTAGATTATTTCAACTAGTGATAAATATTATGAAGAAAAATAAACAGGATAATGTGACAGTGTCAGATGGAAGTAAACTGTTAGATGAAGATGATATTTAAGGCATTGATACATGAGAGCTGGTCTTAGGTATACAAGTACTGTGCTCTAGACATCGTGACAGCAAATGGCTTTGAGGCAGGAACAGAGAGAAGTACCTATGTTCAAAGAAACAAAAAATTCCTTTGTGCTGGATTTGGAGAGAATGAGTGGAAAGACAAAAGGAAATGTCCAGTTACATCTGGAGGGCCTGGCAACTCTTAGTAAAGCATTCAGATTCTATTATAAATTTAATAAGAAGACATTGGGGATTTTTATTCAGTTAATGTACAGTTTTTACACAACAAAGTGGCATGAGTCCTACCCTATCTTTACTTGCAATAAAAAGAGTCAGAATAATGAACTTAACATGAAATACAATATCTTGACAGCCATTTGTCAAAGATTTTAACTACCTAGCTTTGTTCTTTCTTCTTGACTTTCTGTTTCTGTGAATTTTCGTTTTCTGAGTAGAAGCAATGGTGAAAAGTTTGGAAGAAGAGACTCTTTGGAGAGGAAGAAAAGTTGGAATTAAATTATTGGCAATGGGATAAAGGTTTTGATTTGGATTTCTTCCCTAACTTTTTCTTTTCATTTCCAATGGGAAAAATGGAAGCATGTGAGCTCATATGTAGAAAGGTCAAGTTTGATTTGTTTTCCTTGTAAATCTCACATAACTAGAATCTGAAATTATGTCATTCTTGTATATTTTTCACTGGATGCATGTCTGAACAGAGAGAGAGAGAGAATTAATTTTGTGATAGAAAGCAACTTTGAGAGAGAAAAAAAAGATGGTAGTAGGAAAAAAAGTAAGGAAGCGAAGATGATTTAAGAATAAAGAGGAAATGGCCTAAAATAGATTCAATTTTATTTGGGATTTTGCATGCCAGTAATGATCACTTCATTGATAAATATTTAGTGTAATAGAATGGCCTGCACATTAAGAGATGATTGGAAAAGGTGTTTGCAATTATGGTGTAGGAATACTAACCTTTCTCCTTTTCTTAAAAAAAAAAAATGGATATATAGAGAAAATGTGAGAAACGCAACAAGCTTAATGCACTTGTTAGAATTAAACATAAAATGACGTCTGGATTTGAGAATTCCCTAAACAGACAAAACTACTTCAGCTATGCAAGCAAAACTAACTCTAGCTTATTTCATGAACATAAGTGAAACTTAACGTAGGTTTTTTCTTATAAATGCCTCTCATAATCATGAAGGAAACTTGTCATCTTCCTAAAAATGATATAATCACTTTTAATCAATCCTCTGTTATCTGGAACCCTCTCCCTCACCCCCCCCCACTGTAATAACCAATCATTGTGAAGGTTAAAGACTTTCTCATTTTTACTTTATAAGCCATCCTGTAACATCATGCCTCTGAACTTCATATCAATTTTAGTGTGAGAGTTCCCAGTTCATGAACTGTTCTTATATGTAAACTCTCACTAAACACTATTTTGATCTAGTGATTTTAATTTTTCTATTTCTGGATTTTTGACACACTTGAAGCAGAAAACTTGCCAAAAAGTCATACTATTCATTATGCTTGCTTATAAAATTCTCTGTTTCTTGTTGTTTTGTTTAATTTTGTAAATATTAGGTTGGTTCAAAAGTAATTGCGGTTTAAAAGGTTAAAAATAATTGCTAAAATCGCAATTACTTTTGCACCAACATAATATATCGCTAGAGACTGATACCGACTGCAGAAAGATGAACAAACTCTTCTGGACTTGAACCTCACCCCATACTTCAAACCCATAGAATTTGCACAGCAGAAGTTTAGGACAACAGTTCTATCAGAGAAGTCTGAAATGGGCTTTTTAGAAATAAGTCCTCTTAACCCTCAAAAAGCATACCTACGCAATAATTTAAGCTATTCTAGTCTTGAGATTTCAAAAACTATAGGTACTTTAATATGAAAATGTTTCTGATAGTTCATCACATTGCTGTAAGGTTATCGATAATTTTGTAACCGTCATTACTTTATAAAGAGCGCCTTAGTCTCTTAGGCCATTGAAAATTATTACAGAGATAGAAAAGAGCTAAACGTATTGAGTGGCTGAGAAACAGTTACCTTGTTAGGTGTTTGGTTAATCCTTTCAAGCATACTTTGAAGTAATTATGACCAATTCCAATTTCCAGATAATAAAAGGAGGCTCAGGAAATTGCAACAAATTTCTTAAAGTTTCACACTTAGAAAGGGCTTCAAATAACATTCAAACATTAATCTGCATAAAATATTTTACTACCTAGAAATTTAAAATTAAAAGAGACTTTGAGGTTATGCTGTCCAATTTTCCACCCAGTGCTGGATTGCTTTTTATTGTACCCAACTGATTGTCATGCAGCTTCACCAGTAAACTCTCCATCTCAATATATATATATATATATATATATATATATATATATATATATGTGTGTGTGTGTGTATGTGTGTGTGTGTGTGTGTGTGTAAAATATATGTATATATTATATATAATCTCTCTCTCTCTCTCTCCATATATATATATATATATATATATATATATATATATATATACATTATTTCCCCAACATGGATATTTTCAAATATCCCTGTTGTGAAATCCATATAAACAAGACTTTTCGTAGATTGGAAAACTCAACATCTATGTCATTCATCTCCATCATGATGTATAATAATAATGGAATTGTAATAAAAATCCTAAAAGTTTTTTTCACAGATGTTAACTGCCCAATTTCATAATGCAGAGAAAACACTTAAGTAGTTTTGGCTCATGTTCATGGCACATTACTAAATGTAATTTTTGGAACACTCCATATAGTCTTTCTGCATGCTGTTTCCAGCATAGTAGTTTCAGGATAGTGTGAATTCTTTCCTGGCAGCTCAGGGCTCCAAAACGTGAGACTAAGGTGAAAGCTAGGAAACGTTTTGTGACCTCCCTCAGAAAAGGACCAACCTGGATTTGATGATTCAGTGTAGGAGAGACTCACAACGGTGTGAATATTGGGAGATATGGATTATTATGGGAACCATTTGAAATAAATATTAGGTTGGTGCACAAGTAATTGCAGTTTTTGCAATAATTTTTAACCATTTAAACTGCAATTACTTGTGCACCAACCTATCACACAAATCAATTTTATAAAGTCAAAATCTGATTTTAATGATAAGCAAAGACTATGAACACATAAACTAGAAGAGGAAACTGAATGTTCAATTAATACTGGAAAAGACTGCTAGCTCTAATAATGGAAACAAAAAGTATCTGAAATTGGCAGAGTGTTTACAATCTAATAACCTTAAGAAAAATGGGGGTCTAAATTATTAAGATCACTTTAAAGAGCAATTCAGCAGTACCTAGAAATTTGAAGACTCACGTGTCAAAGCAATTCCACTCTAACATATCTACCCTGGAGAAACTCTGACACCAGATATTAGGAAATATGTACAAAAAGTTTATGGCAGCATTTTGTGTAATAATGAGAGAGAGAGAGAGAGAGAGAGAGAGAGAGAGAGAGAGAGAGAGAGAGAGAGAGAGAGAAAGAAGAAGAAGGAGGAGGAGGAGGAAGAGGAAGAGGAGGAGGAGGAGGAGGAAAGAGAAGAAGAAGAAGAAGAAGAAGAAGAAGAAGAAGAAGAAGAAGAAGAAGAAGAAGAAGAAGAAGAAGAAGAAGAAGAAGAAAGAGGAAGAGGAGGAGGAGGAGGCGGAGGAGGAGGAGGAGGAGGAGGAGGAGGAGGAGGAGGAGGAGGAGAGAAGGAAGGAAGGAAGGAAATAAGGAAGAAAGGAAGGAAGAAAGGAAGGAAAAAATGAATTACTTAACTGTCTCTAAATAACTAAATAAGCACATTGATGAAAACAATGATGTTTTTTTTATTAAAATCATTTAATATGGCAGTTAAAATGAACAAACTACATCTAAATATATCAATACTGAGGAATGCAAAAAAAACAAAACAAAACACAATGTTGCCTAAAATAAGTTAGTTGATAAAGGATTAGTAAAATGTTAATACATTATTTAAACTTCCAGTCACAAAATAATTCTATATAGTTGAAGAATCAAATACATATAGTAGAAATTTTAAAAAAATTTGAAAATATTGCAAGCAAATTTGGACTGCCTCTGTGATAATTGAAAATAAAAAAGGCAAAGAAAATAACAAACCAAAAGGAAGGAGGAAGGAAGGAGGAGGGAGGGAAGGAAGGAAGGGAGGGAGGGAAAAAGGGAGTGGGGAAAGACAGAGGAAAAAAAGCATTTTAAAGAATGCTTAGTTATTCTTGCCTAGCCAATGAAAGTTAGAGAAACCAGTCACCGCTGCCCCATGTGCTGAGTCATTCCTAAAGTTGGGGTATACTACCATTACTACTAGCAGGGAAGAACTAGAGTTACAAATACAAATTAAAAACAAACAAAAATCTCTGGCCCTTCCTATGAGATGCTCCTGACCCTAGCTGCTGTCCAGAGCATCGTAGAATCACACTATCTGGTCGACTCCTGGGGACAAAACTTTTATGACTCAGGCTGTCCCTCTTGTGTTGCTGCCACCATGGCTCCTGGGGCTGAACCCTGAATAGAGACACAGGGCTCTGTGAGAAATAAAGGAGACCTATCTCGGTGTGCTTATTTATAAAACTGATGTCAGTGTTACAACACAATCATTCCTCAAAGGCATACCCCTGCCAGATCAGGACACTTGGCTCAGGAAGAGTTTGGGTTTATGGGAGGCAGATCCAGAATTAAAGCTCAATTTTGACCCCAGTCTTTGGTGGAGGAGGTATCCTTCCTGTTCTCCTGTTAAATTCTGTTTTAGGAGTTTCATGACCTTTTCTTGGAACCTATCCAGTCATTTTAGAGACTATTCCAGACATCCGACATGCTATAACTTTGAAACTGTAACTCAACTGGCCAGCATTTCCATCAATTCCACCCCTAGCATAACATTTTGCTCATACGTATACAATATGTACATCACCCCAACTCCTTCCTAATAAATGTGTCAATCTCCATTATATACATTTATTTATATACTAGGAAAATGGAGAGGTGATTCCCTATCAGCCCTGTTCAGTCAAAATCTCCTTTTTCATAAACAAGTAGTACAATTAAGAAAAAGTAAATTCATGAAGTCAAATATAAAACAAATAAGATAATATTTAATTTTCCTTATAAATACGAGTTCTTAAAATTAGTGTTTTTGTGTGGGAAAGGTGGGCTTAGCTAAAAATACCATTGCTTTACATGAAAAATGATTGATTGATGACACGATTATTGGGTGTGAAAATATAATTTTCAAATAATCCAATGACAAAAGCAAAGCAACAAAGGACAGAGAAATATCAGAAATTTGGGAGTATATGTATTAAAAAAAAAATTCCAGGATTAGTAGAAGGTGACTTCTCACAATAAAATCC
The DNA here is from genome assembly GCF_964194185.1 of Rhinolophus hipposideros. Classification (NCBI taxonomy): domain Eukaryota; kingdom Metazoa; phylum Chordata; class Mammalia; order Chiroptera; family Rhinolophidae; genus Rhinolophus; species Rhinolophus hipposideros. Next base: position 64,442,473 of record NC_138052.1, on the reverse strand, counting down.
AGAAAAATAAGAAAACAAAAAACGTTTGTCAAATAAAGTCATTATAGACCTATGGTCATAAATTTTAAATCAGAAAAACCTGTTTTAAGAATATATGGTAGAGGGTTGGCTAGTTAGAGCATGGTGCTGATAACACCAAGGTTGTGGATTCAATCCCCTCATTGGTCACTGTGAGCTGCACCCTGCTTAAAAATATATAATAATAATAATAATAATAATAATAATAATAATAATAATAAAATAAAATAAAGTGCAAACTTTCAAAAAAAATCAGAATATATGGTTGGAAAATATGTGGAAAAGTAGTTAGGAGAGGAATTAGTCTTCACTTCTGAATTAATATTCATTTTTAAAGTCAGTAATTTCTGAAATAAATAAAAATAGCAATGAATGAATTATGATTTATGTATCATCTCTTTGTATATTTTTTTACATTTTTATATAAAAATACTTTCAGTATATTTTTCTGGTTAATGAGAAAACTGAGGTAGGTTGCAAAATATGCTTAAAATATTTTTATATTCATTAACTAATAATACTTCTGCTGGATTACTATGTGAGCAGGCTTTGGTACCTGAGTTTTATTAAATAATTTCAGACTACTTCAACTGAACATCCTTTGCATCAAAGAGGTTATTTTCAAGTTCACTCAGCAAATTTGTGTGTAATCTATTTGTATACTTCAGGCCTTTTAGTTAAGCTTGCCTCAGTCTATACTTGGGTAGAGGTGTGTGGGCTGTCATACTTTCTTGTGAGTGTCTTTGTTTTTACAGAAATGATAAGCCCTTTGCCCCTCTGTCAGGTCTAGGTTGAAATTAGCCTCTGGGATCAAAAGTTATTAGTGGAAAACGATAGGGCAGACTGACATAGTGATTTTATAATTCTATTGTCCTAGGAAAGTAGGCTAATGAGGGTTGACTGGTCCAAATAAAAAATGATTATGAAATGCTCCAGGCACCACACCTCTATAAATAGTGAAGGGAAAGAGCCTATAAAACCTCTCCTGCTGCCACTGATGCTGGGCTGATAAGGTGAACCCAGCCCAGTTAGAAAGGAGAATGAGGCAATCCTCTCCCCCTTTCAATTCTTTTGTCACTGAGATGACCTTCAGCATTTATTTTAAAAAAAGGATAGTGATATATATATATATATATATAACTAAATCATATTCATTTCTCTTATATATGAACATAGGTGTCTGTAAAAACAACTCAGAAATGAAGTAGCTTGAGCGACTTCCATCTAGTAAAGGCAATGTTGAAAGGGTGCCTAGAGTGAGTAAGTTATCCTCTGACAACAAGTGATTTTAAGTATTTATGAATGATACCATGTTTATGAGCTGCTAAGACCCAGTAAGACTCCCCTAATTTGTAGCATACAACTATTCAGAGGTGTGGTGTGTTTTTGCAAGTACCCTGGACTCTTTGAATTTTATTAGCAAATGGAATATATTTTATGAGAGGATAGCTACAGCATACTAAATCACGTCCTGGGAGGACAAAGATACAGAACTCCAGTAGAAACAAAACAAAACAAATTAAAATATTCAGAGAAAATAAAGAGCTCACTTCCACAGCTTTATAGGACTTTGTATATAATAAAAATGGACATCACAAGTCAAAAGGAAATAATGGATTGTTGAATGCGTGGTGGTGTAGAAATTTGTTCACTATTTAGAGAAAAATAAAAGTAGATCCCCATCTAATGTTACACACAAAATTGGATTCTACATGGATTACAGATTTAAATTGTACAGATAGATACAAATATCTATATCTCTGTATATAATTAAAAGTTCACATAAAATGTATGTAGCATACACATTTTTTTTGTATTTAATACACAAAAATATAGGAGAATATCTTTTCAAATTAGGAGTGTGAACAAACTTGAAAAACACTAAGCAAAATTTGATGAATTTAACTATGTCCAAAAGTTAGTAACTTATGACCAACCATACCTTTGCTTTAACAGGAGGTTTTCATTTGACTCCTCCAGCTATCTGACATGCTTTAATAACTTTGGACCTTTAACTCCACTGGTTAGCATCTCTGTCAAGTTCCTCCGAGAAAGGCATGTTGTTCATATATAAATTATTCCAATTTCTTCCTAAAACTGTAGCCACCAGAATTGATAAATATATTAGGGGAATGAAGAGGATGCATGGCCAAATTTAAAAGATAATGATATATTGGGAGAAGATAGTTGAAATATCTAAAACCAACAAGAGACACATGCCTAGAAAAGTCACAGTACATTTGCAAAACAGCCTGATAAATTTTTCAAAATGAAAATCAAAAGACAAACAAGTGTTCAAAAAAAGAAATGTTCAGATTTGTTCACAGTGATACCGTGTTTCCCCAAAACTAAGACCGAGCCAGACCATCAGCTCTAATGTGTCTTTTGGAGCAAAAATTAATATAAGACCCAGTCTTATTTTACTATAATATAAGGCCGGGTCTTATATAGTATAATATATAACTGGGTCTTATGTTAATTTTTGCTCCGAAACACCCATTATTGCTGATGGTCCAGCTAAGTCTTATTTTCAGGGAAACACGGTACAAATTAGGATAAGGACAAATCCATTTAAACCTTTTCGATTGGCTATAATTAGAAAGCTGGATAATGTCAAGTATTGCTGGAGCCATGGTCTAAAGAAACTTCACACCCTGTTGGTGTGCTTACTGTAGTGAAAGTAAGGAAAGTCATACTCTATCAGGTAGCAGTTCTGCTCTGGCTTTATACCATAAAGAAATTACCCCCACGGTCTATAAGGACCATGTACGAGATGTGCGCTGCAGAGCTGTTCAGGGTGGCATGCAGATGGAAATAATCTTAGTGTCCATGTCTGGAGAAGTTGACAGACAATATGTGGTAGATACACATCATGCCACAGTCAAAGGATAATGGACTATATATACACATAGTATGCAGATCTAAATAAAAATACCTTCCTGCAAAATAATACTGATTCATATTAAAAACTAGAATAATACATAATACAATATAACCTAAGTATACCAATGTACTTCCAGGTCTCAATAACAAAAACTAAAACAAAGGAGGAATTCGTCTTCACTCTCATGACCCATTTTTGAAATCTCTGACTTTCACAGTTTTTCATAGAATTGGTGAAAAAGCAGTTTCCCATTTGGCGAAGTAAAGGGAATAATTTTGTGCTTCTGTCATGTGTTTCAGCTGTGAAGTGATCAGGCTCAGTTTGGTTTACTGTTCATTTCTCTGTAAAGCTCATTTTCCCCCCATTATTTATCTGGAAACAGTCTCTCTCTCTCTCTCTCTCTCTCTGTCTCTCTCTCTCTCTCTCTCTCTCTCTCTCTCTCTCTCTCTCTCTCTCTCTCTCTCTCTCTCTCTCTCTCTCTCCCACTGTCTCCCTTCCACCTTACTCTCCCTCCTAGTCTTGACCTCAACCATTGTGAAGAGAATAAAAGTGAAAGGAAAGTTATATTCTGTGAACACAAAATTATTTGTAATTAGTGTAAGCAAATACTGAATCTGTTAAAAAGAGTCCGAATGCCAGGGCATGCTGGTTAAAGCAGCCACAATGCACTTCACAAACATAATAGCTAACTGTGTACAGTATAGTAAGCACTATTAAATGTTCTTTAGAGAGGAAGGATTTGGCATTAACAAATCATTAAGCAGGCACATGTGTTCATTCTTGCAGAGAATGAGAAATCATCTCTGGAAATCTGCCACAGAATATAAATTCTTTCATTTTAACCCAGGTCGAATTAGGAATCAGAAAATTCAAGACCTATCCACCATTCAAAATTTACTAGCCATACAAGAATGGAAGGCATTGCAATATTTCTGAGCTTTCTTTTGTTTGATTTAAAGATGTGTTTCTTAAGACTCTGATTGCCTAAAGAATGGGATTTGAACATGTGATCTGTTGATACTTGAATTGAGCTGAAGGGACTGAAATGATCATATGGTCCACATTCAATCCCTTTCTTATGAAGATGGACTATTATGTAATTATAGACTTATGAAGAAACACATCTGAACTGCTACTGAAAGGTATATTGAAAAAAATGACTCCAAGTTTCTCAGCAGTTTAGAAATAAGGAAGGTTCTGTGCCTTTCCAAGATCTAACAGGTGCATAGTGCTGGAGCTGGGACCAGAAGCCAAGCCTTTTGACTCTCAGATGACTGTCTCATTTCTAAGATTTACTCTAACATTATGTGACTGATCAACTATGCTGTCTGATCTCAGAAACTCAAAGATTTCTCTCACACATGAAAAGAAATCTCAACGTTGGAGTAATTACTCAGTGGAAGAAAAAGAAGAGTAGTGTTTATATAAGGAATGATTAAAATACATGTTATTATAATGGGCATATTTTGCTAATAGGCACTAGCATGGATTAGTGTACCAGTTTAGCAGAGATACCTTGGGTCTTCCAGAGATGAACTGTCAGGTAGACACCTATCTATGTTGGACAGAATGGCATGAGCAGGCCTTGGTGGGGATATTTGGAGGGTTGAGAACTGCATTATGCAACTACGAAGACCTGAGATGATGGATTATCTGGGCATGAGGGTTGGCTTAGAGGAAGGGGGGAAGGAAGAAAGAACAAGTATTGAAACAGAATAATGTCAAGGAAAACAAGGTTCACCTAAATTGACACTTTCACCAACTGCTAGTCACGCATTTCAGCTTCCCTTGTTCCAGATTGCCCTGTGTAAAGTCAACCTAATAATTAACCTAAATAATACTACTCTGGTACAATGTGAAATAATGTGCAATCTGTTTTAACATCTATGTAGCAAGGCACTCTTGGAGTTAAGAAGGCACATTTAAAATGAAAAATGGAAGCTCATGCTTGAAGCCGACTGACTTCAGGCTTCAAAAGAGAAAATCATTAAAATCTGTCGAGAAAACCACCTCTAATTCTAAACTTACATACAGTGTTCTTAATCAGACAAGGCACCTGCACATGAATGCGCGCACATACACACACACACACACACACACACACACACACACATACACACACACACTTGGGTAATTTTATAATATTTTGCAATGTTTCTTGTTCCTACATATAAAAAGCCCACAATTTTTATGTTTGATTCTATTTTTTTAATTAAAGTTTACTGGGGGTGACAATGGTTAGTAAAGTTATGTTTTATTCTATTTTAAGGCTTGAAATTCATTAGCTTTTTCAAGCAAAGAAAATAATAATTCGAACATGTGGTAGTTTATATATTTCTCATATTTATACCATAGCACAGATTTGAATTTTCAATATCAACTTTTTATTCGTGTAATGCAGGTATAATAAGCAAAGATACTGCTCCCTCAATTTCGGTATTAAAAAAAAATGCCAGGAATTTCACAGGCGACAGAAACAAAAAAAGTGCAACTAGTTCCCACATAATTGTTGACCAAAATTAAAATATGATTACCTAACAATTTATTAACTAGTAAGCAAAATAAACAATGTATGACTGAAAACAGTATTTAAAGGAATACAAGTCCTACAGAAAGTAAAAACATCTGTCATCATAAAATTTAACCCAAAATCACCTAATTGAATTTTAACATTACTGAAACCAATCTGTACTAAAAGAGCATAAACTTATCTGAGTTTTTCTCAGACTCAAGTCTTCTGAGGATATGTACACAGACTTGGATCTGTTTTCCAGGACTTCAGGATTGCTCCTTAAAGTATAGCTCTAAGCTTTAAATAGGGCCACTGGTAGACTGCACAAATTAACAAGAAAATATCCATTGCTCAGGGGGACACATTCATTCATCAGGATTCATGACTGGGCAATCACAACATGGACGATTTTAGTTACCACTCACTCCCCTTGCCTGGATACCCTTGTGGAGGGAAAAAGTAGTACAACCATAAGTGAAGGCCCTGCCTTGCAATATTTACTGGCAATGAAACAACCGCTGTTAATTGGCTACCTTGTCGTACTCAATCAGCCAAGAAACATGTATTGTAATCTTGCAATTTCTTTCTACTTGTGGTTTTTGTTCAGAAAGTGTTTCATTTTCATATTTATAATATGTGCAGTTTTCTTGTTCAAAATCAGAGACAAAAGATGATGAATGATTAGGAAAAATTATTCACACATAATCATGGACTACCTCTGAGGAATGTAAACTCCAATTCATGTCTATTTAAAGGAAAATGTCTTCAAGGATTTCCCTTGATTTGTTACACTTCCTCTATGCTGCTGGATTGGTAGCTTCCTTCAGATAACACTTACTAACATTATTGAGTAACCATATTTATAAATTTAGCCATTCCAGAAACCTCCCAACTTTTTCTAAACCTAATATGTCAGGGTGATTTGTTTCTTGTTTGTTTTTTCTCAAACAAACAAGTAAATACAAAATAAAAACAAAATTCACAAAAACAATTTTAAAGCTATTTTACAAAAATAATAAGAACTTCATGACTAGGTACATTAATCAAACAGGACACTCAAATATATAGAATATCAATGCGTAACAATCTCAATTTTCACTCTTCCATTCTTTCCTGTGTCTTATTTTTCATGAGACTGAAAATATAAGCTTGGAAATTCTGGTGCATTAACTGTTGAAGATTTTGACACAGTAACAAGTGGCAGCTATTTTTGAATATGCTGAGTAACTAAAATATGGATTTGCATTAAGAACAAAACTAATTTGTCTTTTAAAATTATTTTCCCCTTTCAAAAACATCCACAATAAATTTTTATGTGTGTTTTAAGCAATAGTGTAATTAAAGGTCCTTATTTGTGCTTCTCAGAAGATGATGAATTTAGATACTCCTCAGAACCCAGCCAAATGTAGGTAGCAATCCACTGTGTTTTGAGTATTGGTTGGGCTGGTTTCTGTCAAAGTAATCATATAAAGGATATTTGTGTCAGTATACAGTGATACAAAGCACACTCAGCCACATGGCTTTGTTCTGATATTCCAGGAGCCCCATAAACTGATGGATTAGTAAATTGTTCTCTTCCAGCAAGTGCCAAATGATCTACTGATTGATTCACTTTTCACTTGTTCTTCAAGCACATCTGCACAAATATGTGACATTCTATTAGAGAGTGTACAAAAGTTCTTCCACCCTCTTGCATGATCTTATAGCATGGTAATCCATACTGCAATATGCCATATCTGTCCTCTCTAAACTTAACAATAATTTATCTCTCCTCTTCTTTTAACTGACCCATTTCTCTATAGAGTTGTCCAAATCAACTTTTTCTCCATACTGCAGCTAGAGTAATGGTAGAAAAAGGAATGAAGTAGATGATCTGAAGAGATATTTAGAAAATAGAATATCCTGGGCCTGGAAATTGATTGAACGTGAAGACGTCTATTTGAAATATTGCTCATTGAAAAGTTTCTAAATTGTGCGGAGAAAGCATAAACAACATAGAGTGGTATGAAATGTCATGATATAAATGCATGCACGCTGCCAGAAACCTAGATATACTGTCCATTAGGATCTGATGTATTTGAATAGGAGCACCTGTAAAGAAAGAAGTTGGAAATAGATTAAATATGGACTGGGGAGGACAGAAGAGAATAAAAGGAAGAAGCTGAAGATATCTCTAAAGTTCCTGAATACATGTATTAATGAAAAATGGATGGTGGTGCTTTTCATATATGAGCATTTGAAGAGGACCAGGTCCAAACTTGATCCAAATGTGAAGTGTTAAAGGGTCCTTTTTAAAATAAAGGTAAAATCATGATTCTCATACAATTATAAAATGAACATATGTTAAAGAGTCTGTTTAACTCGTCAATTAATGAGGCCAATAAGATGTTACAATCAGTTCAAAGGAGCACCCAAAGGAACACACATATAGAAGCAATTAGGACTGCTGAAATGAACTTGTTTAGTAGACACAAAGCATGCATCTTCTACAAAGGAGAAGGGAATCAATTGTACTTTATGAGGCAAAATTTATTTGCATGTCTAGGGACAAGAATAATTTGCATTTCTATCATTCATCTACATTTTCCAAAGTAGTAGCTCAGAGATAATGAAATGTGTAGAGACACCAAAGAATCAGAGAGGTGTAGTACATAATACCTAATTACCATTAAAGATAGTCAGTAATATGTTGGACTCACTTTAAATATTCCATAACTTTTCCATATTAAGGGGATTTAGAGACACCTATGTGTAGATATCAAGTAACACCTACATATGAGTTCACTTTCTTCCTATCAAGTCATCTCATAACAAGGATTGAGTCAAACTGACTTAAAAAAAAAAACATTTAAAAAGGCCCCTCTTTTATCCTAATATTGAACAATATTGCTAAGCCACTCACTTCCTACATTGTCATAAAAGAGGAACAACTTTTATGATCTTTGCCCTTTACTACACAAAATATAAATTATTCTCAATAAAACTATATGAACAAGAAAAAATTAAGCTAGTATACATAGTCTTTTATTTTTTTTGCCTTCCCAGGCCCAACTGAAGTTTGTACCTGGTCCAAATATCTTTTAAAATATGAAACATGCATCTTTTTGAACAGTTTACTCTGAAATGAAACAAAGTGAAAAAGTACTGTTGTGAGAAATATTTATCAATTGGAAAGGAATTGAGTTTCAGAAAAGGACAACTCTAAATGAAAAATTTGAGGAGTGGTTTGCAGCATTTGACTTGTGTTAGTTCACATTTACATGTCCTCAAATACTGAACATGATATATATTTGTTCTTTATTTATTTTAAAGCTTTTATCTTTTCTTTTCTCTATTGTGGGCAGAAGGGAATTTATTAAGTAGATCACTTTGGAGATCTGGGGTGCTGCCTTCCCCAAACACAGTTTTCTTAGAATAGAAGCAGTGTTGAAAACTACTCAGAGGGATCAATATCACTTCCAAATACTCAACCCTCAGACATCCTGATAGCTACCAACTCATCTCACTCTTAAGGGAACAAATTTAGCAGAGTGCTGGCACCAGAAGTGAAAGGCATTTTGTTCTGCTCAAGTGTTTGGTCCTGGAGAGAGTTTCCAAAACTCTCAAGTGGTTTTGTCTTTACTTCCGCAAGCTCAAAGTGGGCTTACTAATAAGTGCAACATGCCTGCCATGTAAAGGCAGTGAATAATAAAAGCTTGTGTATAGGCCATAGATTTAGTTATCAGTATGTTGAACTTCAGTGATATTCAGATTTAACATATGACAAACAAATCTAACATTGCAATATATTTCTAAAAAGCCATCTATGAGAATATATTTTTGAAACAAGGGGATAACTAGTCTCTGAAATATATATTTCCCTAGCTTTGAATATTCACAATTTAATTGTGATCTTTTGGACATTTAGAGCTTATTTTCATCGTAGTACTATCAGAAAAGTGTCACTCAATAACTTAAGGCTTCTTTTTTTTGTTTTGGCCAGCTTGCTCCATTCTCTCTCTTCTTACATCCCTAATAATTAGAGAAAACAGCTTATCACATATTTTACCATTTCAAGTGGATCATCATTTATACTGCATGAAAATGGATGCTCACTGAATAAATTAAATACAGGTTAGGTACACAAGCTTGCATTGATCAGTTAACTTAGAGCAACTGAATGTCTGTTGATTTATAACAGCTCTCTTGTTATACTTTCTTCAGTTTTTTGATTTCTTGTTCCACTTTCATATATATATATATATATATATACACACACACATATATATATACACACATATATATACATATATATATTCACATATATATATATGAAAACATAGTGTATATTATACCCTATATATAAAGTACATATATATTATATACTATATGTAACATAATATATTAGACTTAACCTCAGTTTACATTTGCAGTTCATAGATGAACTTTGGAGCTATTTTAATCTCTAGAGAAATAACAGAGCTTTCTTTTATTCTTCTGTGGCTACAAGTTTCCATGTCTCAGTTTAAGGTTAGATAGTAAGTTCTTGGCCACCACCTGAGCTGTGCCTGATGGACTTCCTAATAACTATGACTGCACCATTCTCCTGCACCAATTGTGAACTCTTCTTCTGGTGTACACTTCCCTATGTTTCTAAATTGATGCTCTATTTTCAATAAGCTCATCCTAAGATACCAAAGACATATTTTAGTTTACTTTTATCCTTTCACTCTTTTTGAAATGCAGATGTCCTCTGTAAATTAGCATTGTTTTGCATAAACCTAAAAATAAACTGCATATGTATGTACACTGTATTCTCCTGCTCATTTTAGGGAAGCTCCTCTCTTGCTAGTCACACTTGAACATTCATGCATGGATATCGCCCCTAGTTCTAGTCAGCTGAACATACTCATACATTCACAGTGGTTGTCAGGGGCAGTTTTTTTGTTGTTCTTTTTTTTTTCTTTTTTTCTTTATGAGCTATCTTTACCTAACAGACATAAAACCAAAAATTAAAGATGTATTTTGTTAACATCCTGATTTAAGTTTGGTATTATGGGAGCAATATATAATAGGGGTTGACATATTTATTTCCTAAGGTTGAAACATTGATACATAAATAGGTTTAGTATGTCATTTTGTCATTCATTGACAGTTTTCAATTTCTTCTATGTATATCCTTCCCATTTCAATGTCTCCCATCTTCCCATTACGCAAAAATACAGTGTATGACATTCAAACCATTTCTGTTTTTTAACCTGGCATTGCAATAGTTCTGAGAAGTATTCCAAAGAGATAGGATATGTTTTTGTTTGAATAAAACAGAGACCAATATTAAAATAGTCCTAGAATTATTTTATGTTGTTTTGGTCACCCTAAAGAAATGGGTGTGTGTAGACCATGCAACAACAAACTGATTTGGATGTTGAGGTGGATGATTATTATGAACATTATGAAACTTTCTGGGGAGACAAGCAGGTTCCGAGTAAGGTTGGAAAATTACTTATAAGAACCAGAAGATGAGCTTGGGCTTTTTGAGGAGTTAGGCATTTGTACTGGAGTGAGGGTTTCCATGTACAGTTTGAGCTTGCCAAAGGAGGGAGTTCCGGGGCTTTCTGATTGGCTTGCCCAGAAGTGGGGCAAGAGGATTGAAGGCAAAGTGGGGATTGAGAGCCATCAAGTCAAACATCCAAAAATAGAGCTAGATTTTTTTATTATATATGCCACCTTCTCAAGTTTGGACAAATATATGATAACTGATCTCTAAAACCAGTGATCACCTATATTAAAACAAAGAAAATGTATTTATAGCTTAATTCAAATTGGAATTTGTGTTAGTCCATAAAACCTAGTAAAATAATATAAAAATGTTATATTATGTTAGTACATATTATATTATATTATATTATATTATCCATATCACACATTGCATCTGGTATAGCAATTTCTGCCAAAAAAAAAAAAAAAGCATTACAGTGTGTCCTCATCTGCCTTATTCACCAGATCTGGCACTGTGCGACTTCTGGCTCTTCCCCAAAGTCTTAATGACTATGAAAGTTAAATGTTTTGAATCAATTCAAGACATCTATGAAGCCACAACTGCACAACTAAACACACTCACAAAAGAGGACTTTCAGAACTGCTCCAGATAGTGGCCAGAACGATGGGATGATTGTGTTTGAAGTGAGGGGGAGTATTTTGAGGGCAGTTAATGGCAATGTGTCTTTTACTGTAATATTTTTTTTTATTTAAACATTCACCGTGTTGTATGATCACACCATATAGATAGATAGATAGATAGATAGATAGATAGATAGATAGATAGATAGATAGATAGATAGATCTATATGTATGTATATATCAGGGATGCCAAAAAAATGTATACAAGTGGACACTTTGGTCAATGTTGCTCAAGCAGGAGTTCACCATAACCAGAAGTGTTTAGACACTGATGGTAACCACTTTGAGCACCTCTTGTAATTGCAGAAGTCAAAATGACTTTTATTCATCTTTTATTATCAGTACATATTATTAGAATTTTAATACAGTTTTCCTTTCCTAAAATGTGTATATATATTTTTGGCACCCTCTGTATATACCAGTCCTTGTTCTTAAGATAAGAATATGTTATACTTCTAGAATTAAACATTATATAAATTTTAATTTATAAACAATATATGAAGGTATTAGAAGATATTTTAAAGGAAACTTAAAAAAATACCAATTCTGATTTGCATGACAGTTCAGCTATATTACTCCTCAGATATAAATATCAACCAGAAGTAGTAGAAATTATTTTGCATTTGTAATAGATTTTAAAACCTTGTTTCATGCTTAACAGGCAAGTGAATCTGAGGAAGTACCTTTCCATTTCCCTGATTATGAAGTAGCATACTGTCATTTCTGTTACAACATAATATGTGTGTTCCCTAAAAATCACTGCACTATACAAGTTTGGCCATTAAAAATCACAGGCTTTATAGGGAAAATGAAGTTAGTGATACATACTTAAAAATTTCATTAATAAGACAGGATAAAAAAGGTGGGAACATAAAAGCATAAAAATTATTCTACAAGTGTATACTTATTAGATAATTCAGAAACATATACGAATGGTGCCAAAAACATGTGTACACATTTTAAGAAAGGAAAACTGTATTAAAATTGTAATACTCAATATATACTGATCACAAAAGATGAATACAAGTCACGTTTGACTTCTGCAATTACAAGAGGTGCTTAAAGTGGTTACAATCAGTGTCCAGACACTTCTGATTATGGCAAAATACTGCTGGAGCAACATTGATCAAAGTGTCCACTTGCATACATTTTCTTGGAACTCCTGGTGTATGTTATAATGAATATGGCGTTTTACCTTGAAAAAGACCTGGAGTTTGCTTGTGGTCATCATTGGAAGAGTGGCAACTTGTTAGTTACTCTGAAGCAATGGAGGAAGGAAGGCTATCAGAAACTGGAAAGAAAGTTATAACATCAGAGGTAGATGATAAATGTTTGATGTATGTTCATGGGTGCAGTTTACGTTTCCCAATGTGGCTTGCTTTTGCTGTGTGCAGTATTTTGCATTTACCTAGTGTTTCTCAGTTGAAATTGTACATAAACAAATAGAAAGTTCCATTATTTCCAAATTGTTCCCCAGTATATTAATTGGATTGAAAGAAATTTGGATTTTGAAAACAAATATATAGAAAAACTGACTGCATTACCATCTGTCCTGTCTTTATTATGGTGGATGAAAAGACAGATCTGAAAGCCCGACTGAACAGGCTTAGATTCCAGTTCTCACCTTGTTGCTATATGATCTTAGACACAAAATGTAACATCTAAGTATCATACTCCTCATCTGTAAGATGGAGCTAATAATTGTTTCCAGCAAATAGGCTTTTTGTGTGTGGAGAGTAAGTGCTTATGGAGAAGATTTTGCACTGGTTCAAAAATATTAAGTATAAATATGGTCTTTAATCAATGAGAAAATGCCTTTGTAAAAATATTTTGTAAGCTAAAAGACCTTATATATTTGAAAGAATATATTTTTGTATTAAATTGTACCACATATAAGAATTGCCAATGTTTGATCAATTTCCTTCCTCAAACACTGTAATTTCATATGATTCATCATATGATTCATTATATTTTATTCTGTTTTTTGCTAATACAATACTTCTATATAAGTGGTAATAATTTTAGAATTACATGATGTAACATAAAATTATAGAGGTGGAAAAATGTGTTTAATGCTGTATAAGCTTTAATTCATGGTTCAATAAACTAAATCTGGATTACATAAATTATGTCATACCTAATATTCTGATCCTTAATTTACACTTCTTTCAGTCCTAAGGCATTGAGAATATAAATTAACATGGAATTTTTCTCCATAAAGGAAATTTTAAAGTGTTCTATTAAAAATTGCACAAGAAGGTAAATTAAAGATTAATGGTAATTTTCCCCTTTGAAGAAATTGAATTGGTCGTAGACAAAGACTCACTGAAGACTTTCACACAAAGTGATTTTGAAAACTTGGGACACATACTGTTAGTTAAAACTTTTGAAGTTTGAATGTTTATTTCATCTTTTATTGTATTTTCTCATCCTCTTCTATTAATCAGTAGTTTTAAGTTTAGTCTATAAAATATTTAGCATTTAATGGATAGAGGACCAATTTTTCTGGCTCCAGTGATCTGGATTTGGTGTGGTGTTATGGGAATCTGCATATGGTAGAAGCATTTTTAGCCTCAATTACTAAATTTTCAAGTAACTTACTTCTGAATTTTGCATTTTGATTAGTAGTTGAGGATGTGTGCAGTGTTGCAGTGTTGTTTTGTGTCATTACTTCTTTCAACAAAATAACTGAGTGATAGAAGAGGGATTATATCAGTGTACTTTTATTTGCTGTGAGAAAAGATACCAAAGTAAATTTCAGTGGGTTCACAAGACTTACTGTGCTACTTTCAAAAAGGGAAATAAATATTCAAACCATTATTCATACAAACTACACAGAATCTACTATTCCATCATTATCATTTAAATGACAATATTATTTGTAAATCAGGTGTTTAATCATTATTCTATTTTCTGTTTACATTTACTTAAAAGGAAATTTGCTTAAAAATTATAAAGCTGATAAAATATTATATTCACCAGAATTTTACATCAATTTTAAGTCATAAACAGATGATTGTATTTTATGGCTTGTAAAAGTATTTTACAATATATATCAATTATATCAATCTCCCAAAACCATCAATTTCAAGTTATAAAAATGTCAAATTGCTGTAAACCAATATTTTAAAAATGATTTGTTGAACTATTCTTCATTTGTTGCTAGACTGCATTCATTTCATAATTTGATGATGATCTATGGTTTTGTAATAAAGTTTATTGTAATCAACTTTGGTCTGCATAAAGATTAATCTGAATGAAATCTATATGTTTAGCAAGTAGGTTTTTACTCCACTAGAAATCATCATCTTTGCATCTGGTAATTCCCAGAACCAAGAAAATTCATATTTCCAAAAGACATCAAATCAAACCAAATCTATATAATTTATTTTTCAGGCAAGAAACAAACAACAACAAAAAAACCAACACATAAAACAAATTTTAAAAGGGAAGGCCTTAATGCTTACACTTATGAAAAACAAATAGTTTAAATTTTATGTTACAGTAGAAGTTACCATCAAAATTTTATTTTAAGACCCAGATTTCCAGTCAAGACGATGGACAAGATAATAAATGCTGTGCTAACCTCCTCTCAGGATCACATCAGTTCCATCTAAACTACAAAATAATCATCGTTGAGAATTGTCCGAAGCAAAGACTTACAACTACAGACATAAAAAAGAAGCCACCTCAAACTTGAAGGAGGTACAAAGACATGAAACAAGCTAGTCCCACAGCTGCATGTGATCATTAACAACCAGCAGGGATATCACGATTGCAAATGTCCCCACTGGAGGAGCAAGGGGGCCCAACCCCACACCAGGTTCCACAGACCAGGGTTCCATGCCAAGAAGAGAAGCCGTAATTTCTGGTTGTGAAAACCAGGGGACATTGTGGCTGAGTGAGATGGAGGGCAACTGGAATCTCAGGCTCTACTTTTAAAGGGCTTGTGCAAGGACGTATTCACTGTTGGACTCACTCACTCTGAGTTCTAGCACTGAGGGAGCAATACAAAACATGCCAGGGACATGTGGAACTGAATTGTCTAACTTCAGGGTGAGGGCTGGAGGGGCAGCTTACTCCCTGAGGGAGGAACTGGCAGAGGCCATTATTTTTGTTGAACCCTCCCCTTTATTGCAGGCAGATATAGAAAGATCAAAAATCTGTGTCTCTATCAAACTGGCTAGCACCTTTCATCTGCCCTACCCTAGTGATTCCCTGAGACCCCGTTCCATCCAAATTTCAGGCACTCATAAGCTATTTCCAGTGGCTTTTCTGTACAAACAATCCATCTTAGCTTATACTGAGACTTTTATAAAATATCTCAAAGATTCACAAGCCCCCAAAAAGCATCTACTTCATTGTATTCTGTACCTCTCCCCGAACAGCCCTGAGCCTGGCACTAGCGACAGCAGCTTCAGTTCTGAGACTGGCCTCTATAGCCATGGCCAGTCCTCACAATGAATCAGCCATAAGGTAATCCCCTCCCATCGATGTGCAAACAGAAACCAAGGCTAAACTACAACAGGAAGGCACACACAACCCACATAAAGGACATACCTGGAGCACCCAGCTCTGGTGACCCAACTCTGGAGATGGCACCTCTGGGTGTTACAGGACACCTACTACATAAGGCCACTCTACCAAGACCAGGAGATATAGCAGCCCAACAAAATACATAGAGACAAACACAGGAAAGCAGCCAAAATAAGGAGACAAAAAAACATGTCCCAAGTAAAAGAAAAGAACAAAGTTTAGGAGAAAGAACTAAACAAAATGGAGACAAGCAACCTACCAGATGCAGAGTTCAAAACACTGGTTATAAGGATGATCAATAATCTCAGGGAGAATTTCAACAAAGAGATAGGACACATAAAAATGAGACATAAGTCATGGAAAAGAACTAGTCAGAAATGAAGAATACAGTAATTGAAATAAAGAATACATTAGAGGAAATCAGCATTAGATTAGATGATGCACAGGTTTGAATCAGCAATTTGGAAAGTAAGGTATCAGAAAACACACAATCAGAAAAGAAAAAGACAATTTTTAAAAAATGAGGATAGTTAAGATGTCCCTGGGACAACATCAAGTGTACCAATATTCAAATCGTAGGGATACCAGAAGGAGAAGAGGGAGAGCAAGGGATCGAGAACCTATTTAAAGAAATAATGACTGAAAACTTCCCTAATCTGGCAAAGGAAACACATAAGCCCAGGAAGCACAGAGTCCCAAACAAGTTGAAACCAAAGAGGTCCACACCAAGACACATCATGATTATAATGCTAGAGGTTAAAGACAAAGAGAGAATCTTAAAAGCAACAAGAGAAAATCACTTAGCTAACTACAAGAGAGCTCCCGTAAGACTGTCAGCTGTCTTCTCAACACAAACTTTGCAGACAAGAAGGGATTGGCAGGAAATATTCAAAGTGATGAAAAGAAAAGACCTACAAGAATACTCCACAGATCAAAGTTATCAGTTAGAATCAAAGGACAGATAGTTCCCCAGACAACAAAAAGCTAAAGAAGTTCATCACCACAAAACCAGTATTACATACAATCTTAGAGGGATTTTTTTAAGACAATAAATAAATAAATGAATGAATGAATGAATGAATGAATAAATAAATAAACAAACAAACAAATAAATAAATTTTAAAAATGGCAATAACTACATACCTGTCAACAATTACTTTCAGTGTAATTGATTGGATTAAATTATCCAATCAAAAGATAGAGGGCTGACCAGATAAGAAAACAAGACTCTTACATTTGCTGCCTACAAGAGACTCACTTTAGATGAAAAGGCCACACATAGAGTGAAAGTACAGTGATGGAAAAAATATATTTCATGGAAATGAAACAAATAAAACAAAACAAAACAAAAACTGAGGTAGCAATACTTATACCAGACAAAATAGACCAACATGGATGGATCTAGAGAACATTATGTTAAGTGAAATAAGTCAGAAAGAGAAAGACAAGTACCATATGATCTCACTTATATATGGAATCTAAAGAAAAGACTATGTGAATGAACTAATCAGAGTCAGTTTTGGGGACGCAGAGAAAAAACCGAGAGTGGTTAGATGGGTGTGTGGGAGGGGGTTGGGGATAAGGGGAAAGGTGAAGGAATTTGGAAGCAGCTGGTAACCACAAGATGGCCTCAGGGTTTTTTTTTGAAAATTAATTTGGGGAAGGTATTCTATAATGTTGTAAAGATTTTGTTGGGTATCCAATGGACATGCGTCCTATTTGGGAGACCACCTCAGGGATACTGTGGATACCTGATCATGGCATTGTACACCAGAAGCTAAACATTAATGAATGCCAACTATAATTTTATATATATAATGTGATGGTTCAGTGTGAGGTCGGAGGGATAGTGGATGGGGGGAGGAGGGTTCACAGTATGAGGGATATAAATGATGAAAGTCTAAGTATTACCTTGTTTTGTACACCTGAAACTAATAAATAAATTAATTAATTAAAAAAAAAGTCTATAACAAAAAACAAAGAGGGACCCAGTAATTCCATTTCTGAGTATTTATCCTAAGAAATTCAGAACACTACTTCAAGAGTACCTGGGCTTCCATATGTTCATTGCAGCATTGTTTATAATGGCCAAGATGTGGAGGCAACCTGGGTGTCCATCCATGGATGAATGGATAAAGAATATGTGGTATACAATGGAATATTGCTAAGCCATGTGTGGAAGTGGGTTTTTTCCATCTGTGGTGGCATGGATAAATCTGAGGGTATTGTGCTCAGTGGAGTATGTCAGATAGAGAAAGAGATGTAATGTGACTTCACTTATATGTGAAATTTAATGAACAAAATAAACAAACAAAACAGAAACACTCATAGATACAGAGAACATTTGATGGTTGCCAGATGGGAGAGGGGTTGGGGGTGAGTGAAAAAGGGGAAGGGATTAAGAAATACAAATTTGTTGTACACAGTAGTCATGGGGATGAAAGGGTATAGCATAAGGAATATAGTCAATGACATTCTAATAATTATAGATGGTGTCAGATGGGTACTAGACTTATCAGGGTGATAGATGGGAGGGGGCTGGGGGCATGGTAAAAAAAGATGAAGGGATTAAGAAGTACAAATTTGTAGTTGTAAAATAGTCATGGGGATATAAAGTGAGGCATAGAAAGCATAGTCAATAATGCGGTAATAACTATATATAGTGCCAGGTCAGTACTAGACTAGTCAGGGAATCACTTCTTAAATTATATTAAAAAAATAAAAATAAAATACATATAAATGTCTAACCACTATGAAATAAAATAATATTGAAGAAAAAATAAAAATGAAAGTTTTTTTTTATAAAAGTACACCCAAATTAATATTGTGGTAACTCTACCAACCAAAGCAGCAGAGCATGTAGATGTATCCAAACTGAAAATATATTTGAACAAAATACTCTGCTATTTTGTTTTCTCAAGATGCTAAAGGCAAACCTAAGAAATTTTGGAAAAAAACAATTAATGAAAAACAATTTAGCAAAAAATAAAAAGACAAATCATTTCAGACAAAATGTTTTTCTTTTAATAAAATTATAATTGAAATCCTAAGCATCCACTTAATTCTTCTAATTAGATTACAATGGGGTGTGTGAGAGGAAGATTGAATGGGAGAGATAATTACTCTAAGTTTTCTGAAGGAGATGGGAATGGTCTCAGTGATGACTGACAGGAGATCAATGTTCACACCTCCTATGTCTGAGGAAAATGGACAAGTGATATTGTTATGCTGCCATTTCCCACAGGTAACCCATGTGGAACTTTTAGGTTTACTGGCATGTTTCCAGTTGCAGAGGGTCCCCCCAAAGGGCACTCTGAATTACCTTCCATTATGTCAAACAAGATGCAGGACCCTGAGGGTGCTATTAAGGATGAGAAATAATTTCCTGTCATTTTGACATAGATACTGTAGGAGAAAGTGAAGACAAGGATCCATTTTTCTTTCTATTCTGAAATCTCACATTATCTTGTGAACAATGGGAAATTATACTGCTATATGTGTGGCATTTATTGAGTATATAGTGAAACTGAGATTAAATGCTTGTGAATATAGTACAGTATAACATGTAAAAATTATATAATACATATTATAATACTATGTAATATATGTATTAGCAATCAACAGAAAGGGAAGGGGAAAAGAAGAAAGCATTCTTTAGTAAAAAAAACAAAAACGAACAAACAAAAAAAAACCTTTTCATTTAAATTGTGCAAGGGATAGATATTATTATTCCGTTTTACAGATGAGAAACTAAATTTCAGTATTATTTTCTTGATTACATTTTATCTATTTTCATAGCAGTTTTCCTCAAGCTGAGTAATTTGTTCTGATAAGCAAACTTCCTCTCAGAGTGTTATGATACAAATGTGTCTTAGCAAAATGTGTATTACTTTTCATCTATGAACTTAAAGTAAGCAGAAAATATCTCAAACCTCAAATCATAACAAAAAGTGAAGGTTAAAACAATATGTCAATATTGTTTCAATTTGATAGTTTCCAGTTTTCCATAAATTTTAATCGTCATCATTGCTCTAATACGGTAATTCTTACTAAAATAATAAGTGTTTTTGGACAAATAACTGTATATTCTTAGAAATAATAAGATTATATTTAATACCTAAAGAATTATTTTATTAAGAATCCTATGTTGATTTACATATAAAAACACTAAAATTAGAATGAACACAAATCCAGACAGCAAAAATCTATAATGTTTTAAAAAACATGAAACTACTGCAATTGACCCTTGAATAACATGGGTTTGAACTGCAGGGGGCCATTTATACATAGATTTTCTTCAATAAATACTGTTAATGTATTTTCTCTTCCTTATGATTTTCATAATAACATTTTATTTTCTTCAGTTTAATTTTTGTAAGAATACAGTATATATACATGTAACATATGATATATGTGTTAATCGCCTATTTTATCCGTAAGGTTTCCAGTCAACAGTAGGCTATTAAGTAGTTACATTTTTAGGGAATGAAAAATTATATCTGGATTTTCAAATGGTCAAGGGTTGGCATACCTACCCTCAGGTTATTTAAGGATCAACTATGTTCTGCCTTTGTCTTGGTGGTGACTCAGTTATAGCAACTGTTCTAATTAATACAAAATTAATCTAATTAATTTGTTTGATTTCATGCTTGGCAAAATGAGAATCATCTGCTTTCAGTCCTCAAGCAACTCACAAATTACTAATATGGAGGTAATTTATATGCTATCTTGAAATATATTTACTATGTAGAAGTAATTTATACATATCCTGAAAGGATAACTTTGAAAGCTCTGAGGAAATCAAGAACTCTCTCTCTCTCTCTCTCTCTCTCTCTCTCTCTCTCTCTCTCTCTCTCTCTCTCTCTCTCTTTTACTAAGATTCTGTTTGATAAATTATTCACTAGAGTAATATCAGTACAAGCCCAAGAGAGGACTGCAGAGTTCATGTCTCACATCTGGATATAAAAGACATATAGACATGCACATGATCATTTGCAAACATGAAGCAGACCTTGTCAAATAATTGGCCAAATGAAATAAAGTTAGGGAGGAAAAGTGAAAAATGAGAACGGCTATGGTTTTAAAAGATGTTGGCAATGCACAAGTTGACTAGTCTGAATTGCTGGGATGATGAAAAGTTCAAGCATATTGCTGACTCTCGTTATCATTTCTGAAGAAACTCCTTATTCAAAATAAAGATATCATCTTATTCAAAAACAATAGTTTAATGTGGTAGAATTATGGATTCTATAAAAATTTTTGTTCCTTCCAAGGCTTACTGCAAATATGTTGGTTATGATGGTTTCAGGGTTCTACAGTATTCAGATGATCTTATAGGAGCACGTCAGTGACATCTGTTCACTACACATGACTGTATTCTCCTCCAACAAATGCCTAAATAGAGAATGGCAGTATCTGGTTGGAAAACTTCACACTGTCTCCTGAGAATTGAAAAACTGATGCAATAGATGTAAGTATCCACACCTTTGACCTTTTTCAATAATGTATGAAGAAATATGTCAGACAAATCAAAACTCCTCTCCTCTCTGAATCAATAATCTTGTGTGTTTAGTTCTCCAACCTGATTATCCATCAAGAAAAGACTTGCTTTAACTGCGAAAGTGGGTGTAATTTCCTTCTGGATTCTCACCTTATTCTTTCTACATATACTCCTATATCTACCCACACATCTCTAAATGCACAAGTCTTTCTATGCCAACTCAAGAAAAAAAATTTTTAGTTCACTATTTATTCAAAAGAAAACTCAACCAACTTGCTTCATATAATTTCCAACCGACTTTCTCCTCCCATTTTTCCTTTTTTTCACCCTTTACATCATCTGATTTAAACACATTTTTCTTAAAAAATATGGACTAACCTCAGAATCCCCCCGATTAAAAATGGTCTGAAAAGGAAGACAAAATTAAACTTTCTAAAATACTTAGCGCTATATATTTTCCAACTTGTTTCAATTCTTCATCAGGGAGGTAGTAAAGTTTTTGAGTATGTGTGAGACAATCAGCATAAATTGAACCCAAGCATAATTCTATTTTGTTGCTATTTCACAAATCTTTCTTGAATACCTACTCTATGCAAGCATGATACCAAATTCTAGAGGTAATTCTTGTTCTTCAGGATTTCAGAGACTAAAGTAAGAGAGTGACATATATAAAAACAAATCTCAAAATAAAATGTTACATACTTTATTTAAAGTATGCACAAAGTGTCTTTGGATTTTTGTAGTAAGGAATATTATTCTTTGTGGCTTTTCCTTTAGAAGGATACATTACAGAAATCAGAGTTACTGTACAGTTTCATACATACCTTCATTCTTAAGTTTTTGAGAAAGTTCAAAGGTTTTAAAATGCCTTTCAGAATCAGTATGATTGATCATCAAATAAAACTGATTTAAGACTGAATTCAATTGCCGTAGATTAAACTTGGTTCAAATTTTCTGCCTTAAAACTGAGTTATTAATCAACCTTTTTTTTTCATAAAAAAAACACCTTCATTATCTATTCATTGTCCATTACAAAGTGTGTTTTTAGTGGAAAAGTGTGATATTTTTTGTTTGTTTTTATATTATTCTAGATGCCTCCCAAAATGATCAACTCTGATTACATTAAATTATTTTGCAGATTCCATTTTACATGCTTGAGAATTAAAGTAGAAATAAGCTATTTCCCTAAATATACGCTATCAATTTTTTCAATTTACATGCAGGGTATTATGATGTTTTAGAGCACCTAAAATATTCATGTAGCTTTTCTTTTCCAGTAGGGAAGACAGAGAGGCGCAAGTAGAAAATATGGGTAAAGTAAATTAAATGTATGAAATCTATTGCACATTATAAATGTATTAAATATATTTATGATAATTAACGTATTAAATATTATAGTAAATATAATTAAAATGTGTTATATATTTTTACTATAAATTTTTCAATACCTACCATCATGACTTTATAATTGTAAAATAAACCTCAAGTCAAATTTTTGACAGTACAACTTATGTGTGATACTAAACAACCTACTAATATTTCTTTTTTTCTGGTGTTTCCAACTTTATGATAAAAATATATGAATCTAAAAATCTGAAGAAAGGGAAAATGTTCATATGTATAACACTATATTCTCACTTAAATGAAGTAAAATAAACAGAGTGATGGGTAACTTTGTACAAAGTAACATTTCCATTCCAGCTTTTGTTCAATTATGTATGTATAAACTTGCTACCATCTTCCTGTTAATATTTGACCACAGTGGCTACACAGCAATAGCCAAAGGTTACTTTTTACATAAAAGGATTTTAATTGATTTTTTTAAACCAAAATAGTCTTTATGTGTCAGAGCTACAGTAAATTAATTACTCCTTGGAAATAAGCAACAGGAAGAAAATGACAAGTGTTTACTGCATACAAGATAAGAGATGTGCTTCACTGAACATGCTCAGCCACGAATCAGTAGAATAAGAGAAAAATTAAATAAAATTGATGTTTTTCAGAAAGAAAATGTAGGAAAGAAAATTACTATTAGATAATTGACAATATGGTCAAGAAATAGAACTTGATTTTTCTTGAAGAAAAACCCCCTCAGAGAAAATCCCTCAGAGAAAACAGTATTCAAAAGAGATTTTTTTTTTCATTGTGCAAGAGCCCAAGTACAGAAAGGTAAGTCAAGAAGGAAAGAAGAAAGGAATGCAATAGTAGATATGAAACATAATATAACATGGAGACAAAAACATAATACTCCAAATGTATACCCAAAATCAAAAGCATTGAAGGTACTTTATAGACTCAATTTCCTTATTCCTATGTCTGTTGATTTTTGTCCCTGAACTTCCTTACCAACTTTATTCCAGCATTTCCCAAGTGCTTTTCTATCCTCTCTGGTCCAAAGATACCTGAGGTATGTGCTTCTTATAGTGGATCTTGGAAATAAGAGAGGGCAATCTTAATCCACAGACCATGTTTAAAGCCTCCACGTATTATGTCTTGTCACATTCAATAGCCTCAGCGTATTATATAGCCAAACCGAAAGTCAGCAATCAAAGCAGTGTATTTTACCTCAAGGTGGAGAGAGAGGGGATGATAATTTGTTGAATAATATAATTTATGATATTAAAAATTATTGTTCAGTTCTCCAGATAATTTTAACCAATATTTGAAGAGTTTACATAGTTTGGTTAATGTTTTACAATTAGCAAATAACAAAGCTAAGATTCAAATATATTACTGCTTTTGTGCTTATAGTCTTAATTATTCTGTCATTTCGTTTTGTCACTCTGATCCTCTTTTGATTATATAGACATAACAGCACGAAATACACACACACACACACACACACACACAAACATACACACACAATGCCTATAAACCTATAGTATCCAGATTTTTATTAAATGGTATTTTCTCATTGTTCTAGTCAATGATATTCATTTTTTCTTGCACAATCACTATACTGCTGGTTGTCATGTAAGAAATAAAAACTATAACTAATACAATCTTACTATTATGTGTTATAATTATATTTGAATTCTCTACAAGAGAATATTTCCCTAAATATTGGTAAACTAATTACTAGTAGAGTCCTCAATGTACACATTTTTCAAGGAATCTTGTCTTTTTTGGGCTTTGTATCCTGAGACCATATATATACAAAACTTAAACATTTATTGAAAGGATATAGCATGTACATGATAAAAGTTGGAAAAAAATGATTAAAATAGTGAATTCATTAATTTTATAAAAAGGACTTAAATATATAATTAGTGATATAATTTAAAGTAAAAATCGAAATATAGAAAAAGCAACAAATTTTAACTATAGACATTAACTCACATATTTTATGTTGGTTTCAACAGTGTAGGGATAGTTCAACATTTTAATTGAAACAGGACTGAACTAGATATCAAGAATTTAGTCTCTATTCTGTTTCTAACAAGCCCAAGTAACATGGGTCAAGTAACAGTGCTTTCTTTGACTGGCAGATTCTCTTTAGTACAAATATTTTTGCACAAAAAAATTATTATCAAAAAGTTGGAGATGGAGGGGAAACTATTAAAATAATAGTATCAACTAGAATTAAGATGCCTATATAAAAAGCAGTCAGATTTGTCTATACAATGCACATGTAACTATACTAATTACAACAGTACACTGATATGTATATATACAAGGTCTGACAATTAAGTTTTTGAACTTGTTGCAATGATGTTGCTAACTTTTTTTGATATCAGAGGGATTATTCATTAGGAATTTGTACCAACTGGACAAACAGTTAACCAAGTTTACCATTTGGAAGTGCTGAAAAGCCTGCATGGAAAAGTTAGATGACCTGAACTTCTCACCAACAATTCATAGCTCTTGCATCACGACAATGCACCAGCTCACATGGCACTGTCTGTGAGGGAGTTTTTAGCCAGTAAACAAATAACCAAATTGGAGCACCCTATCTTCTCACCTGATCTGGCCCCATGACTTCTTTCTTTACCCAAAGATAAAGAAAATATTGAAAGGAAGACATTTTGATGGCATTCAGGACATCAAGGGTAATATGAAGACAGCTCTGATGGCCATTCCAGAAAGAGTTCCAAAATTGCTTTGAAGGGTGGACTAGATGCTGGCATGGGTGCATAGCTTCCCAAAGGGAGTACTTACTTCCAAGGTAGTGATATTCAGCAATGAGGTATGTAGCACTTTTTCTAGGATGAGTTCGTGAACTTAGTTGTCTGAACTCATACCAGTGTGAGAAGAAAAAAAGATCACCATAATCGCTATCTCTTAGGGAATGTTTTAGATTTTATAATAATTTCTTTAAGGATATGACAGACTGGTAAATATGTGGAATAGCCCAATATAAAAAATGAAGGAAATTAGAACTGTTTGCATTCGATGGATGAATGTTTTAATGTCAAGAACTTAATTAAATGATTTGCAAAAAGACTGCATCATTTATTTTTCCTGATTTGATAAATTACTTTAAAGACCTTTCTTTCTTTCTTTCTTTCTTTCTTTCTTTCTTTCTTTCTTTCTTTCTTTCTTTCTTTCTTTCTTTCTTTCTTTCTTTCTTTCTTTCTTTCTTTCTTTCTTTCTTTTTAAACTAAAGTCTCTTCTAGGCATAAGTGTTTGTTGAATTTCAGATGCAAACTTGAACTATATAAATATATTTAAAATATTTCTTAACTAGGTAAAACTTATTCTGCTTGGACATTTAAGACAGATCTACAAATTTTGGTTATTACTCAATGCTAACATAATACTCATGTTATACAAACAAAGAACAGTGACCAAAAGTGATGCTGCTAATGAAGAAATAATCTGTGATTTAGATTTCAATGAGCTCTCTTTTTGTTGGAAAAAGAAAACATCACTTTGATAAAACTTAATGTACAGTAGTCCCTCTTATACCTGGCTTCACCTTCCAATGTTTCAGTTACAAGAGGTCAACTGTAGTTCAAAATTAGCAAATGTGAAATTCCAGAAATAAACAATTCAGACATTTTAAATTGTGTGCCATTCTGAGAAGCATGATGAAGTCTTGTGCTGTCCTACCTGGGACCTGAATCATCCCTTTATCCAGCATATCTACACTATATAGCTGCTTGCCTCTTATTCACTCAGTAGCCATCTCAGTTATCAGAGCGACAGTTACAGTATCATAGTTCTTGTGTTTAAATACCCTTTTTTAATGTAATAATGGTCCTAAATGTATTTACATTACTTTTATCAAAGTATATTGTTACAATCATTCTATTTTATTAGTTGTTGTTAATCTCTGACAGCGCCTAATTAATAAATTAAACTTGATCATAGGTATACATGTATAGGAAAAAACAGTCTGTATGGGGTTCAGTACTATCCAGAGTTTCAGGCATCCACTGGGGGTCTTGGAACCTATCCCCCATGGATAAGGGTGTACTACTGTATACCTCAAGTTTTGAGTTAGTTTCTTAATCAACCTCCCTTTATATTTTTATGCACATAAAAATAACACCTCACATTGTACATAATAATTCTCATTTGCCCACCAAATATTGAGGGGCTACTTTGGTTCACGTTACATTTTTAGTGTGATTTAATAAATAAACATTGAATAAAATAATGCACTGAGTAATACGGCTAGTACAAGCAGTTTGCTTAAATGAAGTTGACCTAATATTAAAGAAAACTCCTTCTCTGTTTACATTTGCTTGTCGGAATCCAGCAGCCTAAATGGGAATCATCCTAAAGCCAGAAGAAACACATAAAAATGTACATTGCTGCACTATATTTATATGTCTCCTTTTTTGCTGCTTTGATCAGTAACATAATTTATCACCTGAGTTTTTAAAATGTTCATATGAAAGTCTATCCCCTTCACCGTGCACATTTATATCTCTTCCCTTATTGCATACTTTTAACCGAAAGTCAATTGTCAGTGCTTGTTGATCAATATTTTAAGTTTTATTTGAAGGTAAACAGTTCTAAGAGTCTCATTTGCTATTATCTGCTTTTATACATTCTTCTAAGAGGAACTTTCAGAGGTACTAGAGAGTTTCCACACATTCTGCTCGATGACAGCCAATGATAATGGCCTTAACATGATGGGAAATTAATTGAGAAAGCATTTCTACCCTGCCATAATTTTATCATCTATTTTATTGCTGCTATTAGTAGGAATCCATAACCCCATGGGTGTTTCAAGTGAATCTCTTATAGCAGAGCTAACAGTCTGGAGGTCATACTGTTAGCTACTCCCATCAGCCTGGTGTCAAATTATTGTCGAAAAGAAATTACTGGTGTATTCATTTTTTTAGCTTCTAGCCTTGTGCTGTGGTATATGAAATGATTTGTAGAGAGCCATCGGGGAAAAAAGAGTGCTGGTGGTCGCTGAAGGCTTCTTCTTTCATGTCAGCACTTAGTTGAATCATTGCAAATTAACAGGGATATGTGAGGCACTGCTTGCAATTGAACTCATATTTCAGACAGAGTTAGAAAACCCTGGATTCTAATCCCTATTGGACACACGTTTTTCTTAACTAAATGACACCACAGAGAGGATAGGAGCCACTTCTAATATCAAACATGATTGACTGTTAAGAATCAGTAGAGGGTTCCCCCATCATACTGAAAACATACAATTGTATCGTTATACAAATAATAATAAACAAAAGTTATTATATTTATGGATGACAGTCGCTGCTTTCATTCCATTCTACGTTGATTTTCATACATACATTTTAGATATCCTAAACGTAGTTCACACACACACACACACACACACACACACACACACACACACGAGACATGAATAAAATTCAAAGGAGAAAGATAATTCTCTATATCTATTGTTTCTCTTCTGCTCTGTCCCCCTCTGATATAGAACAAGCAAACATTTAATCTCTAATATCCTTTTTTAAGGCTTTATTTCACAATGAAGTACTGCAGACTACAGTGATTTTTAGATATGCTTGTATAAAATAAAACATGTTCCAATGCTTAGAATTTGTGTAAATTTCCTGTAGACTATAATATTTTTTTTCAATGAGACAGTGTAGGAAGGGCTACTGTCTACCTTGTCTCCACTGGAAGGTATTTAAGTAAATGGAAACAATTCCTGAAACACGACATATGATAATGGCATATAAGAGGATTTTATGTACATCCTAAATCAATTCTACTTGAAAAAATGAAGTACTTCTCTGACAAGCACAGGCATACCGGTGTATAGTTACACTTTCTAAAATCTTTCACATGTTTCTTAATGGCTTTAACAAGTTTATCATAAAATGGCTGTGCCAAGACTGGAGCTACCTCCTGTCAAGTAGACTTTCTGAATCAGTAGAAACATTGAACTCTTCAAATAATGAAATATAAGTTGACGGTTTTTCTTATACAGGCTAGAATGAGAAATAAATAAACAAAGAGGAATATATAAGAAAATAGATAAGATTGATTCCGCTAAGAATTGTAGGCAATAATATTCATAATTGAGAAAATAGTCTCTAGAATTTAGAAATAAATGTAAACAACTACATTCATAGACACTGAAAAATGTTTTATAGAGGAGAGTCATTGCTCTCTACACCATAAATAGTTGTCTCTTGATAACTCATGTGGATCTGTCATTCATAAATTTGTCAAAAGTCTTTTTTAACATATTCATGTTTCTGTCAGCACGTCCTTCATGTCTATTAATATCTATGTTTTCTGTCAAACATAGATAAGGTACACATAAAAGGAATTTGAAAACAAAGATTGCATACAGATAAATATTCAAAATGCATTGTTGAACATAAAAGTAAAGTTAAATATTCATTCAGATTTTTAAAAGTAGAGTGTATGCTTTAAGTTTCAAATATAATATTCCTATGTGATAAAATGTTTACTGATTTAATGATACCAGCTTGTCAGTATCAAAATTTTGTTACAATCAAGAATAAATGAAAAGAAAATCTCAAGAAAATACCTTTAAAAAATATTTTAAATGACTAAAATGTACCCTTAATTACTTTCTGATTTAATTACTTTGAAATTACAACTAAAATAATGTCTAAATTGTTAATATTTACAATTATTGTCAAGAAGAAAAATTTTCTCTGCATTTTAATCATAGCAATTCTAGAACGCTGTGGGTAAAAAATGAAAAATTTGTCCAGAAAGCAGTACAATTATGAAAACCTCTATTAAGTGACAGAGCATCAGGTTATTGTATTGCTTGACAATTACATCAAGTTTAAATGTAGAAGTGTAAATAGCTTTCAAAATATTCTAAATAATTTATAAGAAGTGATGCTCCAGAGTTATAAAAGTAAGAAATGAATTTTAATTGAAGCTATATTCAGTTTGCTTTACTTTTATAAATACAGGAAATATTGAATTTAGGCTAATAAATATTCATATTCATTTTTTGTGATTTGAAGTGCTTACATTTACCAAATATCGTCGTGGAAATTTAGGTTTATTTATTGATTCTAAGTGGAAATGTGCGGTTTGAGCTCATCTTCATTTTTGTTGTAATTATACTCTAAAACATTGCCTCTCGTGCATTACCCAAAACCCTTGGAAAATATTGACTTCAAAATTATATGAATAGAGTACACTATTTTTTTTTTTGCTTTTATAACCCCATGCACATGCACATTTTTACCTATCTATAAGCAATAACATTTTTTGTCATTTTTTTCTAAAGGGAGTATGACTATTACCTTTGAATCAAAAATTCACTTTCTTCTCTGATATTTACTGGAAGTTAAACACTATTAAAACTATTATCTCTTTTAATTTATTTTTTGAGATCAATGTATTAATATTTTTGAATAAGAATAAAATTATACATGTGATTAAATATGCACAATTATTTCAGTATTTGTCATACATTTTAACACATGCATTACTTTAATTAATAATATAATACCCAAATAAATACAATTATATTTATTTTTTCTTAAACTATGCAAAAAAGTTGGTAAATAAGAAAAACACAATTTTGCCTAAAAGCAAGAGATCTCTTATGAGAAAACTTTGCTAGGAATTAATGTTATCATTTGTCCTGCAATGATGTCTTTACATAGAAACTGAACTTTGCTTTGAATAACAAATTATAAAATGGCCTGTTTAAAAATATATATATTTTCATCATATTTATTAGATTTTTCATTTGTTCCTTTCTGTGTTTTGCTCTGTCGACTGTTTGTTAAAAGATTTCCCTTGAGAAAAAAATTGAGCTTTATATCCATGGTCATACATCACAGTGTAAATACAACTTGCCACACTCCACTTGGCAGGTAGGAATATCTGTGAATAATACTGAAATATAATTGGCTTCAGCTCCTGGTGTCATCGCCTGAAATTGCTTCACTCTTATATCTCCTGACCTAAGCAGCAAGGACATATTTTAAATTCAGACCACCTTAAATTGCTATATTACATCTTTTTTTATAAACCTCAAGTATTACTGAGGTGACAAAAATTGCCTGATTTTCAAAATATTCTATATTTTTTGGTGAGGTGTATATGTGAAGTTAGTTACGGGAGTTACAAAATGCTGACTGTATTAAGTACAATTTGGCCTATGAATAACATCCTCTGGGTTTTGTGTTTATACTATCCTGTTTATATCCAAATTGCATAAGACTACTGCATTCATTATTAAAACACAAACTTTCTTCCCTATTAATTGAAGCATTAATATACTAAACATGTGTTTGAATATGGTCTTTGGCCAAATTTCATAGCCAATGGTTTAAGAACACAGAAGACACACTCCCAATCTGATTAGCTAGTTCCACATGGTAGTGGGAAGCAGCATTGGTAATTTTTCAGCTCATTAGATGCATATTCATCTTAATGGGGCATCAAAGTTTAAAACTATAACGCCTTCCCCTCATTTAATCCGCCAGAGAATATGCAGAGTAACCACAAAAAAGCAGAAAAGATTTCAGCACTTTGAAGATGCACAAACAGGTGTCATCTTTCCCTTTAGGCAGAATAGAAAATGGAAATGGAAACTTAATTAGTCTAATTCTGCCTCAGTAACCCCCTTTGCTGCTCCCTCACCTTCCAGAGTGGACATATAGCAGTGTATCACCTCAGATAAAATACAAATTGAAATGACTTCAGCTACATTTTCAGATAGTGGGGATGGGAGGGAAGGAAACATGACCTAAGTCAAATTCTCTCCAATAAAACTATTTTTATTCATTCTCTCTACACACATTCATTAGCACCCCTTTTACATAAAACACTCTGTTGGATGCTGTATAGTATTAATATTCAGAAAGCATTAAAAGAGGATATAATTCTTTTGAATTCTATCCAAACATATTCTTAAAGATTTTTAGCAAATATTAAACATTACAACTTATTTTTCAAAATTTAACTTAACTAGACAGCTAGTATATTTGTCATTTAAAAATTAAGACTTGCATACTTGCATCTATGCTCAGATAATTTATTATATTTGTTTTGCTATAGAGAATGTAAGGCTTATTATTCACCCTTTCCAAATATATAAATCTTAACTCGCAATTGATGTCTGATTCAAATGAATGACTGGAGTTCTTTTCAACTTAGTTCCAGGTAACAAGGGAATACCCCCACTTTAATTTTGGGAAAGAAGGAAGATAGAGGAAAGAAAGATAACTTATTTTGGTATAATATATTCCCTTTCTATCATTTACTTATTTTAAATTAATCTAAAGTCAGAAATAGAACAATTCAGTGATGCAAATATATATTTTTAATTACATAAAGTATATTTTGCAGTAATGATAAAGTATTTGAATGTATATTATTTGATATAAAGATAATATTTCAGGAAAATCAGTAAAGATGTATATATTTTCACATAAAGCTGAAAATTTATGTGGGAGAGCTATTACTGGGTGCCTAAAAAAGCCGGACTTTTGTGAAAACTTCAAAACTCAAAGGAATATGATAACATAAAATAGTTTGTTAATAAGAAACAACCAAATATGTAAAATACCAGAGGTAAACATTTTATCTCCATGCCATGTGTGTTTGCTACTAGACTGTCAATGAATGACTTAAGGGTGAGATCCGTGACACTTTTTCTCTTGTATTCTCACTTCTGGCACATAGCAGGTGTCAGTAAGTATTGAAAAACAAAACAGGAAAAGTTCATGAGAAACTAATGCTTTACTAAATTTTTGCATGCCTATATTTTAAAATTAAATATTGGTTAGTGATGTTAACTTAGAGATTTGTACAATAAGCTGGTAATGGCTTGAATATTTTAGTTGGCTAGATGTAAGCCCAATAAACCCAATAGCTGTACACTTTCCTGAAACGATTTGATGCTAAGGAAACGTAGTCTGAAGAGGGTATCTCGAAACAACTTTGTCTGATTGGAACATTAGTTTTAAGATCATAGATTACTCATGGGTCATGTACACGTTATAATGTGCACTGTACACATGTCATTTACTAAAGGTCATTACTTTACATTTACATTATTTGTGTATGCCCACATACAGAAACAATTTCTAAAATTAAAACGGCAGTGTAGGACATCAGCATAAAATATCGATACACATGTGGAGTTTGACCCCTTATTATTTTTCCTTTATTTTCCAACTGAATCAAAGTCTCAAGTTACTTAGATTTTCATCTGATCATCTGATTAAATCAGTTGAAACTCAGATTTGAATTAATAACAGATTGATAATCTTACTAATTATCCCAAAAGGATACTATCAAAGGTGTCCAATTGATAGACTAAGAAATGATGCTTTTCCCTGTCACAACTCCGAGCATTTGTCTTAATCCAAAAGGTTTTAGGCTCTTTCTTCTCCTTTTTAATATATCACTCTTCCCCTCTTCCCCACTTTTTCAAGTGATTATTTATGTAAAGGAACTTAGTATAAATAGTCATCTTTGAAGAAAAGAGACTCATGTGCAGAGTGGTAGATTCACTTTTAAATTGTAAGAAGAAAAATGGGGTTGTTTGAGCATATATAAAATGTGGTCATATCTTAATGTTTAATATTTCTACCAAGCTAGATAAACAAAATAATAGTGAGATAAAGTGGCAAAAGTTAATCATACAATAACCCCATTCCTCTTTAAAACACTTTTTATTACCATCATACTAAGAAGGACATTACTGCCAAATTCTGTTTGTTTGTCTTGGTATTTTTTTACTTGTACCCTTTATATTGCTAAGGTAAATTAAAGGCATGTTAAGTCAGTAAGTCACTTGAATTCTTGCTACGAATAGTCTTGAAAAGTATTCTTCAAATTTATGTGACATTATTAGGTTACTGCCTTTATAATTCATTGGTGTAAAATCTAAAGTTCTAAGATTATTAATTGTCTTGACCATTCATTTACCTAAACTCTAGTTTTGGATATCTAGGAGACTCATTCTAATCTCAAACCAATATGTTCAAGACATTTTATTTTACCAAGGCCAGAGTCTTTCTCCCAAAGCTCCATACTTGACTTTGTTTTATTATTAGTTTCAGGTGTGCAAAGCAATGTAATACCATGTTTCCCTGAAAATAAGACCTAGCTGGACAATCAGCTCTAATACGTCTGTTGGAGCAAAAATTAATATAAGACCCAGTCTTATTTTACTATAATAAAAGACTGGGCACAATATAATATAATGTAATATAATATATAATATAATACAATAAAATATAATACAATAACAAGTCATATTAATTTTTCTCCAAAAGACCCATTAGAGCTGATTGTCTGACTAGGTCTTATTTTTGGAGAAACATGATAGTTAAACATTTACACCCCTCACAAATTGATTATCCCCCAAATCTACTACCCCTCTGAAATTGTATATACCTGTTACAATACTATTGACTCTCTTCACTATGATGTACTCCACATCCCATAGCAATATATAGATATAGAAATAGGTGATATAGATATAGATAGATATATAGATATAGATATAGATGATATAGATAATGTAGATGTAGAGATATAGATATAGATATAGATATATATGATATAGATATAGATATAGATATAGATATAGATATAGATATAAATATAGATATAAATATAGATATAAATATAGATATACATAGATATATTTATATTTGATATTCAATACTATTCTACTTCAGCTTCAGATGTATAATGTATTGGTCAGGCATCTACATAGTCTATGAAATGATCCCCCTGGTAAGTCCAGTGCCCATCTGGCACCCTATATAATCTTTACAACATTATTGATTATATTTCCCATACTGTATTTCATAACCCCATGACTATGAGGTCAATTAAGTTTGTGACCTTGTTGCAACAATGTTGCTAATTTTTTTGATATCAGAGGGATTATTCATTATGAATTTGTATCAACTAAAAGTTAACCAAGTTTACTATTAGAAAGTGCTGAAAAGGCTGCGTGAAAAAGTTAAACAAAAACAGCCTGGACTTTTTGCCAACAATTTATGGCTCTTGCATTATGACAATGCACCAGCTTACACGGCACTGCTGTGAGGGAGTTTTTTCGCCAGTAAACAAATAACTGTATTGGGACACCCTTCCTACTCACCTGCTCTGGCCCCCAATGACTTCTTTCTTTATCTGAAAATAAAGGACATATTGAAAGGAAGATATTCTGATGACATTCATGACATCAAGGATAATACGATGACAACTCTGATGGCCATACCAGAAAAAGAGTTCCAGAATTGCTTTAAAGGGTAGACTAGGCACTGGCTTCAGTGCATAGCTTCCCAAGATGAGTACTTCAAAGGCGACCATAGTGATATTCAGCAATGAGTTATGTAGCACTTTTTTAGGATGAGTTCACGATCTTAACTGTCAGACCTCATATATTACAATTACTAATTTGCACTTTCTAATCCCTTTACCTTCTCCCCATACCCACCCCCCTCCCATCTAGCAACCATCAGTTTTTTCTCTGTGTATCTGAGTCTACTTCTGTATAGTTTGCTCATTTATTCTGTTCTTTAGATTCCACATATAAGTGAGATCATATATTTGTCTTTCTCAGTCTAACTTATTTCAGTTATCATAATATTCTCTAGGTCCACTCATGCTGACATTTATCTACATGGATTATAAACCTAGCTCTGCCATTCACTAGCTATGTGGTCTTGGGCAAGTTACTCTGGTTTCTCATTTCTAAAAGGGAGATAATGATGACTATCATTTCATGCTGTTTGATAATTAAACGTGTCAATATATTTAAAAACTTATAACAATGATAGGCACATAGAAAGACTCTATATAAATATTACTATCCAAGCTAGGAAACTCATATTCATCTTTGTCATTTCTTTCTTCTTTATCCCCAAAATCTAGCTAATAACCTGGTGTAAATGAATAAAAATTCTATTACTTTTTATCACATCTTGGGTTCGTCATCTGTCTTCTCTTTAAAATAAGCTCTATTCAGTTTATACCTTTAACATTAGGCCAAAGTCTCACCACACTCTACCAAAGAATCTATGTTGTATAACAGTACCAGAGAGCATCAATGACATCTTTCATTATGTCATCATCACTATTAAAACTGGGAATGGTTCTTTATTTTTTACAGAGCCAGTCATACATTTTTGGCTGGCTTTCAAATTAATTCTATGATGAATTTGAATTCTATTATACCTCGCAACCTTGAGTTCTTAATACTCCTACATTTTGTATGCAAATAACAGGAAACCCTATTCAAGTGGGCTTAAAAATATTAGAAATATAAATTCACAAAGGCTTATAAGTAGAGCTGGACTTAGAATCAGTAGATCCAGAGGCTTATAACGTGACAAATAACTCAAGCATTTTCTTTCACTCACACAACTGATCTCATTAAAAGGCTAGTTGCTCACTAGACAATACAATGGTCTCATGCTTCTGGGTCCATGTTGTTCTCCAAAGTGGCCAACTCACCTGCCTTTCCCTTCATTGGCATGAGATTAGTATGATTTGTTCAGGTTATCAACTGGGGTAAAATCAATATTGCAGACTCAACCACAGAATACATTAGAGATGTTAAAATTAGTTGAAAATCACTAAATTCATTGTCGATTGACCAATGATTAAAAAATATGTTTGCATTGCAAATTTATAACGTGGACAAAAATCAATGAATTATTAAGTTCCTGGGATTGGTACAGCATGATTTGGGTGCTTTCATATGTTATATGAAATATTAGAAGATGATTATTCTGGGAGACAGAGACGTAGGATTGAATCTCAGCTTTACCATTCACTAATAGTTACCCTCACCTACCTTCAGTTTCTTCAATTGTAAAATGGGACTGAATACAAAATACATTTAATAAGATCGTTTTCATATTAAACAAGAATTAAGTCCTTGGTCCAATGTATGGTGCATAGTAAGCCCATGATAAATCTTATTTTATATTTTCAAAATAAATATATGATAGTCAATTAAGGCAAATGTTATAGAAACAATCTCAATAAAATGGAAATATAAATGACAAAAATATTTAATTGATTCAATATTATAAAACATATCAGTTAACTGGCGTCTCCTTGTTTTAAAAAAATTGAGAAAACTAATAAGCTATTTGTAAAAGAATGAGTTAAAATGGTTAACTTTGCAAATATTTGCTTAAAATTGTTGACTCTAATAATAACAGAAATTTGTATAGTCTAAGGAATTTGTGCTTATCTTGCAATTTATTAAGCAAAGTTTCCCCCATTCCCTCCACCTCAACATACAGTTAGTTCAAAAGAAGATACAAGGTTAGTACTGTTTAAATTATTCATATATTCTATGTTATAGAATAGGGTCTAAATCCATGTGGCTCTAGTGTTTCCACTTAGCCTACTGTTCATGGGTCTACAACTTAGATTTAGTCAACTTGAAGCATTGATCAAAAAGAATGACTCCATGCTTCATGTTTTCCCAGAAATCTGTATCCAGGGATCATTGCATAAAGCTGCAATTCTGTTGATCCTTAAAGTATCTCTTCTGCCCTCTCTGCTTGAACTTATCCTCTTCAATTCCAATTCAAAAGTTCTTTGGGAATGCTGCTGCCATCTGCTCTTCACTCATCTCCAGCCCAGCAGTGCTTCATTAGTCATCATCTCAGTGCCAACAAAGCCATTGTGGATGAGAATTTTTTCCTCTATGTAAACGTATTTGTTACATATAGATAGTGATACTGCTCAAGACTGCTTCAAAGTCTGTATATAGTCTATGTATATTTCACTTTTAAAGGCATTGAAGAGGTCTGACATTTTCACCATTTAATTGACCATTACTTTTGTCTCCAGCTTGATGTCTCTTTAAAGTCACTGCTGCTGAAAGAAAACATAGTTCTCTATTTCCTACTTTGTGTGTGAATACAAGAGTTTTGGTGGTGTGTTGTGACTTCTATGAAGCAAGTTAGTCCATTATGTCTATACCTGGATTTTTCATCCATACTCAATTTTGTTGTAACTTGGAAAAGTCTTAGTAATTTTATCATCTTAGGCAAAAATATTAAGAGAGCAGATATTACTGCTTAACTTTTAATACTGTCATTGAGATATTAGTTATCTTGTTATGCTATTGAGTCTCTTACTTTTGGAAAATGAAAGAAAATGTAAGTTTTAATAAAAACTTAAATTTGGGGGAAGAGTCAATAAATGCTGTGCTTGCCTCATCCTGTGAATACATCAAAATTACATTAAATTATAGAACAATCAAACTGGAGAACAATCTGAACTCCAGCTGAATAGAAATGTTATAAATAAGGATATAAAGAAGAAGCCACAACAAGACTGGTAGGAGAGGTGGAGACCCTAAATTGGCTGCTCCCACACCAACATGTAACAGTTGAAAATCAGGAGAGATATCTCAGTCACAGAGGTTCTCCACCAAGTAACAAGGGGCCCCAGTCCCCCACACGAGTCTCCCAATCCCAGAGTACTGGAAGTGGGATAAGGAGACCCCACAACTTCTGACTATGACAAACAGTGGGGATTCCAACCGACTAGGTGGGAAAGAAGCCTGCAGGAAACCCAGAAACTTCTTAAAAGGGCC
Source organism: Rhinolophus hipposideros (assembly GCF_964194185.1). Taxonomy (NCBI): domain Eukaryota; kingdom Metazoa; phylum Chordata; class Mammalia; order Chiroptera; family Rhinolophidae; genus Rhinolophus; species Rhinolophus hipposideros. The sequence continues at coordinate 64,403,877 of NC_138052.1, read as the reverse complement.
ATGCAGGCATTCATCCTGGACTTGAGTGGAGGGACAGTGAGTCTTGGGACATCAGAGACATATGAGGGGAGATTGAGTCGTGTAACTTTGAGGCAATGACTGGAGGGACAGTCTCTACTTCCCCTGTGTAGGTTCCTCTGCCCATGCAACTAGTAGGAGAGTGCCATCAGGCCAAATCTGAATCTGATTGGCCTGGTGAGCTTTGATGCTCCACCCTGCTGCCTTACCCAACTTCCAGCTGAACCTTATGGGATCCAGCAGGTGGCAGCAGGCCTCAAAGTGTCCTGTTTTTTCAGAGTTACTCCAGACTCAGTACCGGTGGCAGCTGTCCTTGGTTTGCAGTATGGCCTCTCCCACACACTTCCAGGCACAGCACAGACAGTGATAAACCATGGATTGCCTTGTTGCTCCTACTAGGTACTCACTGATCACATGCAGTGGCTGACCTGGGCCTGCACCAGAGCCCCTCCCAAGAGGTCCCAGAACCTAGATTCTTGGAAGTTGGATTCAGACAATAGCAGAGCATCACCCAATTAGCCCCACAATTGAGACCACACACAAAGGGTGGTCTCAACAGGCACCAGAATCTGCTGTGGCCAGTTCTGCTCCATGGTTTAAGCTCTATTCACAGCAGCCCATAAGCTATGAACATGACCAAACCCAACAAGCAGTCAGCCTAAGGGTTAATACCACCCACTGACATGTCAACGGCAATCAAGACTTAACTATAACAGGAGGGCACACACAACCTACACAAGGGACACTTATGGAGCACCCAGAGCAGGTAACCAGGGAGACTGTGCCACTGAGCCCCACAGGACCCCTACTACATAAGGCCACTCAGCCAAGACTGGGGGATGTAACAGCCTTACCTAGTACATAGAAACAAACACAGAGAGACAGCCAAAATGAGGAAACAAAGAAATACATCCCAAATGAAAACAGGAGCAACCTCCAGAAAAGGAACTAAACAAAATGGAGACAAGTGATCTATCAGAGTTCAAAACAATGGTTATAAGGATGCTCAAGGAGCTTAAGAAGAACTTCAACACAGAGATAACAAGCATAAAAAAGGACATTAAAAACCATTAAAAAAGAACCAGTTAGAAGTGAAGAATACAATAACTGAAATGAAGAATGCACTAGAAGGAATCACCAGCAGACTAGATGAAGGAGAGGATCGAATCAGCAATTTGAAAGACAAGGTAGCAGAAAGAACCCAATTGGAACACCAGAAAAAAAAAATCATCTGAAAAATAAGAATGATTTAAGAGACCTCTGGGACAATATCAAGTGTAACAACATTCATATCATAGGGGTACCAGAAAGAGAAGAGAGAAAGCAAGGGATTGAGAACCTATTTGAAAAAATAATGACTGAAAACTTTCCTAACCTGGCAATGGAAATAGACATACAAGCCCAGAAATTGCTGAGTCCCAAACAGTATGAACCCAAACAAGCTCATACCTAGACACATTATAATTAGAATGGCAAAGGTTAAAGACAAAGACAGAATCCTAAAAGCAACAAGAGAAAGGCAACTAAGACTGTCAGATGATTTCTCAACAGAAACTTTGCAGGCCAGAAGAGATTGGCAGGAAATATTCAATGTGATGAAAAGCTAGGACCTACAACCAAGACTACCCAGTAAGGCTATCATTTAAAATTGAAGGACAGATATAGAGTTTCCCAAACAAGAAAAAGCTAGAGGAGTTGATCACCACGAAACCAGTATTACAAGGAATGTTAGAGGAACTTCTTTAAGATGGATAAAAAATCAAAATAATGAATAATAAAATGGCAATAGCTACATATCTATCAACAATTATTTCAACGTAATGGATTAAATGCTCCAATCAAAAGACATAGGGGGACTGAATGGATAAGAAAACAAGACCTTTACATCCACAAACTTTAAACTGAAAGACGCAAAAGAGAAAGTAAAGGGGTGGAAAAAGACATTTCATGAAAATTGAAATAAAAACAAATTAAAAAAAAAAAAAACACAAGGAAAACTGGGATAGCAAAACTTTTATACCAGACAAAATAGACTTCAAAACAAAGGCTATAACAAGAGACAAAGAAGAACCTAGTTATCCCACTTCTGGGTATATATACAAAGAAACCCAAAACACTACTTCAAGGGGATGTGTGCATCCATATATTCATTGCAGCAGTGTTTACGATGGCCAAGATGTGGAGGCAGCCTGGGTGTTTAGAGTCCTCCCCGGGATTGGTATCTGGTGTATGGTACTCACGTTAAAAAAAAGTATGATTTTGATTAGGTTAGTGCATTTGAAATAGAAAGAATAAATTCAATCCAAAATTACTATAGCTTTTTTTTGCTTTCTGGGAATGATGAGGGGGTGTTCTAGCATAGTTTATATGAGTGAGGAAGGAAATCGTGTTATAACCTCCTTCATCTTACAGAGAATGAGGTGGAAAAGAGTAAGAGTGAAACTCAGAAGATATGGTGTGTCATTTACCAGACACATTGGGATTTTGGAAATCTGAAGGGAAGCAGAAAGCTGCATTCGTCTGTATAGTAATGTACAGGGAACTTTCTGTGAACTGTCGGGAAGAATGCAGAGTAAAGGGAAGGGTTGAGAAACAGGGTTGAAAGCCAAAACCTGAACCTAATTTTAAGTTGTTTACTTTTCTGCTACCTGAACATCTGTTAAGTCCCCAAACATCAGAAAAGTCTGGTCTTACTCAAAAGTACGTGAATGGCTATTGGTGAAATTAAGAAAAAGTGAGTAACTGTCACATCTGAATGACACAGCAGAAAGAAATGAATAGCCTGGGACAGTGAGATGCCAGGGAATTTACAGATTAGCACAAGGATAGTCCTAAAAAGAAACCGCAATTAAAACAGTCTAACTCTTTGAGCTGTTTCTTAGTTTTAACATGTTATTTTTCAGTTTCTATTTTTCTACTTTTGTTTCTTTGTTTGTTTTCAATCTGTGAACAAAAATGTACTTGGGTGAATTCTATGGATTGGCCCCATGCTCTCTTTCTTTTCTCTACATTCTTCATTTAGCGCTGTTTTCTATTTATTGCTGTTATTGTTGTTTCTGAAGTATTTGAAGCAAATATATGATCATATCATTTCACCACTAAATATGTCCATGCATATCTTTCAAAATTAACAACAACCTTTTTTTTTTAAAAAATGATGGTGCCATTACTACACTCACAGGATCAACATTATTTTGTTAATATCACACAAAATTAAGGCCAATTCAAGTTTCCCTAACTCTGAAAAAATGGTATTTAGAACCAGGATGCTAACAAAGGATACTCATTATATTTGATTGTAATGTCTTCTAAGCCTCTTTTAGTTTATAGTAATTTTACCCATCTTTTTCTTTTATTTTTCCCCATATATTTGAATTGTTGATGAAACCTGGTTACTTGTCCCATAGAATAGTCTGGTTTCTAACTGTATACGATTGCTTCTTCTTGATGTCATTTAACCTGTTTTGTTAGCCCATATTTACTGTAAAGTAGAAGTTAGTCTAACTTTCCATTGATTAGGTACAGGTTCAACTTCCTGGCAAGAATACTTTATAAAAAATAATATGTAATTCTGTGTGAATACTTCATGTTGTATCACATCAGGAGGCACCTAATGTCGAGTAGCGTTATTAATCAGTGTGTTCAAGAAATAGAATCAAGAAAAACTTTATAAAAGTCACAACACTATCTCTTTGACCCCTTACCCTGTATTATTTTTCCTTTTCCTTCTTAGGAATGTGGCATAAGGTCTGAAGGTTCAGCATCCACCTTGTGACCATGAGGACAAAAACCACAGACAAAGCAAGAAAATAAAAAGGACACGGACATATTATGGTGAAGATATATGCAGTCCAGAGCCAGTCTAATCCTTGATTTGTTGTTCTGTGAAAGAAATGAATCCATTTTTAAGCTGCTATTATTTGAAATTTCTGTAGTACACAGCTAAATGCAATACTGATTCACCCTTTCTTCTCATCCCCCTCAGCCACACTAGTTCAGCAAGTACCAGAAACCATCCTAGTGGGACGGAGCCTCACTTGTTCTTATTAGTGAGTGACTGTACCATACTGGTCCCCTCAGTAAGATTTCAAACCAAAGTCCATGCCTTAATTTCTTAACTTTAAAAATGTGAATATTAACAGAACCTACTTTACAGTTTTATTATGAGAACTGCATTAAATAATTCAAATAAAATAATGCAACTAAACCATAGGATCTGGAATATAGTAAGTAGTCCAAGAGTAATAGCTATTGGTCTCTTTCCATTATCCCTCCTGATCATTGAAACTAGCATCAGGGTGAGGTAGTAACTGATATTTATTATCACACAGGAACCTCACAATCATTTTCTTTGTCACTTATTACTTAATAATTATCTGAGGTACGCTCTTGTGAAGCTATTACTACCTGACATTTTACATAGGAATCATTTGTTCATGAAAAGAAAAACCATTGTAATGCAGAGGTGGAGACAAAAATCATATTAAATTATGTTAGTATCACAATAGAGGTTCCCCAAAAGGGGGCAAGGGAACCTAATATAGGGAGCTCAATAAATATGTCACCAACAGCTAAGTCCATGTTTGTTCACTATAAATTTGTATATTAAAAGCAACACCATACTGAATATGTGGGACAGCTGTGGTAGAGGTAGATCTGCTAGCTGAGAATTATGAATTTATCAACATGGTGGAGGATTTTAAGACAAAATAATTTTCTAGCAATGTCTCAAATATATTAAAAGCTGATAAAGCAATAAATCAAATTTGATTTATCTAAAAGAAGACACTGGTTTGGCCAAGAAAGAGCAAATTTATGTCGAACCTGCATTGGAAACATGAACAATTTAGGGGACAGGAAAGCATCCTGCTTGTTCAAGGAGTCATAATAAAGGCTCTGAAAGGGAAGTGTGCAGACCTCAAAGGCGTTTGAGACACTTATGAATGAACAAAAAGGACGTCATCACTTGGCAAACTAGATTGCCCTATAAATCACAAAGCATAAAAACGTTATGATAGAGATCTGACTTTCTGCATGACGGAGCACGGAGGTCGACAAATCCACTTGCTAAAAAGCAACTCTAATGAGGGGCAAATATGGCAAACTAACAATGTCATTACCATTATGGAATTTCAGCAAGGGTATCCACAAACTGAGAAGCGTTTATTATTGAAAAACACATTTATTAATGAACTTTGAGTAAGACCAGTGCAGAAATGTGACATTCTTGCGAGTGGCTGCTTCCCTTCCTCTGTATTCACAGCCTGAGTTCTATTACCCTAGTACTTCAACCAAGGCATGGCAAGCCAGGAAAACTAGCAGTTTTGTCACTGGTGGAAGAGACTCACTTGGTTTAACTGCCAAAGTGTGATTCAGTAGCAAGCAAACAGGGAGGGCCAGTGGACTAACTACTTAGGGATTTAACAGAGGATTCTGGGGGGGGTGAAACAACCATAGAGCACAATAAATTCACCACATATCCAAGATCCATCGGAGGCTACATTCATGTACATGAGTGACCAGAGTGGACACACCCCACCCACACATACCTCGTCCATAGGACTGGCGGGGCCGGAAGTCTCAGAAGAGTTAAGAGACAGCCCAGAAGAACATAAAAGGTGAGACATATCGAACGTGCTCTTCAACCCACAAATCCATCAGCCCAGGCTTAAAGCTTTATTAGCTTGAAGTTTTTGAGCACAAACTGATCAACCTTTTGGTGATCTCCAAGTTATGATGACACAGGAAACAGTTAAAAGTAAAACCAAACAAAAATTTGAGCAGAGATCAACAGCTATACATTACTGGGGAGATGTACTTCATAAATTTAGTCTAGGCAAAATTATCAATGAACAAACAAGAACAAGCCATAAGGAGGTAAATGCCAAATCCAGAATTGTTATATAGTGTCAAAAATATCTAGTATTCAACTAAAAATCATGAGACATGCAAAGAAACAAGAAAGTATGACTCAAATTACCTAGAAAGTACAAGAAAATACACAGTAAAAAAATTAGAGTTAATAAGGTAGTTTAACAAAATCTATGGCAACATGATGAGAATGCAAAATTAATAAAGTTATACACATATACAATAAACAAGTAAAATATTACATTAAAATAACATTCACAATAGTAATAAAAATGTAAGGTATTCTTGAAACAACTCTAGAAAAATGCAAAGGTCTTTATGGAGAAAATTGTAAATCTTTATTGACGTTCATAGAAGAAGGTTCACTGTATAAAGAGATATACAAGTTTGTGTGTGGATTGAAAGACTCGATATTATGCAGATAACAAATTTTCCCAGATTAATCTATAAATTCAATGCAAGTCCAATCAAAATACCAGCAACTGTATTATGGAACTTGACAATCTGACCCTAAAGTACATGGCAAAGATAAGAGGCAAGAATATATAAGACAATTAAAATAAAAATTGTCCAGCGAATGTGCACAAGTATTTATTAAGGCTTACGATAAAGTTATAGTAATGCAGTTAATAGTACCTTCACAGAGATGTACAAATACTCCAATGAAACAATATTTAAAAGCAGACCCACTTATGATTTGGAAATTTGTACATGAAAGAAGTCATATTGCAAATCAGTAAGGAACCAATAGATGATTTTGTAAATCAGATGATAAATCAGCAATTGGGGAAACAATTTAGATTTCTAGCTCAAATTTTATATAAAATAAAATCCAGAAAAACAAAATTGCAAATTATTTGTAAAATAAAAGCAGAAAATGTATTTTTCTCATTGGAAAATATAGGAAATGTGAATACTTTTTATAAAAATCATACATAAAAGACAACATTAATAATGTAGAAAAGCAAGTACCAAACTGAAAGAAGATATTTGCAATCGATGTAACTGCCAAGCAAAACAGAAAACATACAAAAAGCAGTTTGATATCATTAAGAAAAAGTCAAATAGAAATTATAAACAATTCAAATAAGAGAAAATTCAAGTGATCAGTAAACACATGTCTACTTTTGAGCCTCATTATTATTCAGGGAAATAAAAATTGAAAGAAAGATGAAATAATATTAAACATATACCAGACTCACTAAGATTCGTATACCTTGTATTCTGCTACTGTGAGAATAAATCAGTTTAATTATTTTCAGAGCCATTTTTGTTTTAAAAAAATTTTAGAGAAATTATCAAACACACAAAAGTAGAGATAATAACATAATTAATGTCCATGTACACAATACTCAACTTTCATAATTTTCAACACTTTGCCAAATTATGTCACCTACACTCTGCCACTCTTCTAATTCCCCCAGTTTTTGTTGTTTGTTTGCTGGATTATTTTAAAGACAATCTCACAAATTTTGTTATTTTATCTGTTTAATATTTTTCTATGTGTCTCTGATTAAAATGGGCATTCTTTACACATATCCCTGACATTATTACTGACTTAAAAATTAAACAGTCCCAGAACTTATTCAAATTGTTTTAACAATTTTGTTGCTCTTGTTATAGGTTTGAAGTCTGCATGTTGTATTTACTGGTTATATCTCCTAGGTCTCTTAAAATCTATGAGATCCCCTTTCCTTCTTTTTTATTCCTATGAATTTAGTATGTTAGAAAAACTGGATCATTTGTCCTGTAGACTGTCTCACATCCTGGATTTGACTGAATGCTTTCTTAGAGTGCCTTAACTTGTCCCGTTATCTTATAAACTAATAATTAGATCTTGCACTATTTTTAGGTTGAGATTTAACATTTTAGACATGAATATTTCATAGGTGGTATTATGTACTTCCTATTTCCTCACATCTTGAGGAACATAATGTCTGTTTATTGCAGTTTTAGTAAGACTGAATCACAGGTTTCAGGTACAGATTGCAATTTTGTATTCTTTGGTATAGTTGACGAAAATTCCGTCATGCAACAAGTTCTTTTCCCAATAATTACCCCAAAGAAATTCTAAATAATATGTATAAGGAAACATGTAAGAAAGTTCACTGAAGCACTGTGCTGGAACTGAATAGCTTCTGTTTGTGCTTTTAATTCCATTCTCCTTCTCTAGCCATTTCCCTGGGAGGCTGAACTATATGAATAGTATTAATGTCTCCTTTGCCCCTGGCTTCTTGTTGTGTTCATCTGAAGACAAATACAAACATGAGATCTGATGAAGACAAAAAAGAAAGACCAGGGAATTTCGTTCCCAAAGCGCGCGCACACACACACACACACACACACACACACACACACACACAGAGATATCCTTCTTTTTAAGTTGCCTCTACTTAAGGCAGTGACATTAAGCTAACCATGAGCTCTTTGTACGTAGTCTCCAGGTACCACTCCTTTCTGTTTTTATCCCCCTCAGGACTAAGTTTGGTAATTAGTCCTGAAATCGTGAAGTAACACTTGTTTTCCTACACCTTGCCCATTTCTTTGCAAATAGTCCCTTTATGAAATTCTTTCACAAATTATTCATCTTGAGCACACTATCTATTTCCTGCCAGAATTTAGACTGATATATTTATCAATGGAAAAATATTGGAAAACCTGAAATGTTTATTCATGCATTTGTTCACTTATTGAACAAATGATTATTTATGCCAGGTACTCTTCTAGGCACTATCAATATAGTCATGAACAAAACAAAGTCCCTGCTCTCACTGAGGGTATGTTTTAAACATAAGTAAATATTTACTTATATATGCATATAAACAATACACACACGACAACGGATATAAGTTCATCAATAGGAGAAGTGAGTTTGGAATATTCATACAGTAGAATTCTATGCAGCAGTTAAATTACCTGAACAAAAGACACATATGTCAACAGCCATATAATGAATGAAATAGTAAATTTCAAAATGATAAGAATAATGCTGATTATCTAAAGTTTAAATACAAAACTCAGCTGAAAACTTACACACAAAAACATACAATAACAGAAACAAGCATGGGATTAGTACACATGAATCTTAGGGTTGTGGTAAACTCTGGAAGGGAGGGAAGGTAATGGAAGCAGGTGAGGCATGCGAAAGTCTCCAACTCTACCTATAATGATTTTTTTCTTTACTTAAAAACATAAAGGGTTTAAAGAAAATATGCATTATTTTTCCTAAAGTTATTTATTGGTACATAGGTATTTGTTAAACTGTTCTTTATACGTTTTGATGTAATTGAAATAGTTTATCTTTTAAAAAGATGATTTATCTTAAATGCGAGATTCTAAAAGAAAAGCAACAGGAGCTCATATATACTGAGAATAGATTAGTAGTTGTCAGAGGCGGGGGTGACAGGGTGGGAGAAATGGGTGAAGGGGGTATAAGTTTATAGGAAAAATTTTTTTTCTCACCATTTATCTATGGAAGAAGCACAAAATAAAATAAAAATGGAAAAAATGTAGAACTCTGAAACAGAACTGCCTTTAACAGACAAAACTTGGAAATAATTTTAACTATACTGTAAGAATCCAGTCTGTCTCACTTCTTCTGTCTCCAGTGGTTACTGTTCTGATTTGCCTATCGTAACATGCCCCTACTTGCCTCACTATGCATGAGGCCTTGATAAGAATCCTACTTGAATAAGCCCCACCTCTATGCCTCTCTTTGGATGATTTATATTTTCATATTACTAAATTCATGTTCATTTAGTTTTGCCCACATCTAGATCTGTCCATGGTGTTGTCATCTAGGCCGAATTAACACTTTGTGTCATTTCACAGCCATTCTAAGTAGAAAGATATTTCAAGTAAAGAGAAAAAGATGATGATTTCAAAAGCTAAGGATTTATTTTAGTTTAAAGGTAACATTAAATATTACTGGACAATTCTGACACTAAATATTAGTTCATAAGATATAACTCCCAATCATTTAAACCATTTGATGAATTTTGATCCATTCACTGGTCAGTAGTTACTGTTTCGGAAGGAAGCCATGGTGGATGAGACATGTACTAACAAAATAATGATAACTGATACCCAGTATCAATAGTATGCCTATTTATTCAACAGTTAAATTTAAATCATTCATAAAAAAATAAAAATTAGTTCAACTGGATATATAATCAATCAGATTTATGTGGTAAATGTGGTAATATTTACCATACTTAGAAAAATGGGGTAAAATGGTAATAATTTCTGAATTTTTTACCTTAATTGGGAATTAACATGAGAACAACTCATTAAACAGATTAAGAACTAGAAGATATTTACCACTGAAATTTATTTTAGTAACTTATTTTTCAAGGGATAAACAATCCAGACTGGGATTTGCTTTATAAAGACTAAAGAATTACAGAAATGTTGAAAATGCTGAGCTCTAAATAAGTTGAACAAAACAATTGAGCACATGTCTTAACCAGATGCCTACCTTGATTATTTTTATGAACAGCTATTCCACTGCCCAGTTTTTATGTGCAGTTTTATTTTACATATGTGCATGAGAGAGAAAGAAAAATGAGAGAAAGTTCAACATTAACCATATTTAGTGTTCCCTTAGGGCATAACATATTCACCAGTTCAGTCACAAATTGTTTTAGAGAAAACTGGTTGAAATTATGGTAGCTGTTAAGCATGTTATCTTGTTCTGAGAACTAACATGAAAGATGATAAAGTTCATAAGGATATTGTTCCAAATTCCTTAAATAAAAATAAAATCCTGTTTAAAAAAAGGAAGAAACTAAACCAAAAGTCATCAACACCATCACATCAACAAACAACAACAAAGATCAAAGAGAGAAATATTCCTCACTAAAAAATAAACACTCAGAATATCTAGCATTTAAGTCCAAGCTGAATTTGAACGTATTATATAAGATGCACTCCTGTAGGCTAGTGACTAGACTGTATTGCTTGCCATATTCTGTCTTCAAAGAGCGAGGTCAGAGGGATAGTGGATGGGGGGAAGAGGGTTCACACTGTGAGGGATATAAATATGTCTAAGTATTGTCTAAGTATTGTCTTGTATACCTGAAACTAATAAATTAAAATAAAATTAAAAAATAATAAAATAAAATAAATTTGACTCTCAAAAAAAAAAAAGAAGTTTTATAAATCATGAAATATTGAATCAGCCACCTGTATTGATTATTAATATGACCAGGACAATTTTACTGACCTTTTCTGCTGTATCATAATTCATTTGGTCAGAAGCCGACAATCTCCGTTAAAAGCGAATTTCCAACAGTGGCAGTCTTTGCTGATGAGCAAGTGCCAAAACCATGCTGACTTGAAAATGACAAATAACCTTGCCAAATCCACCGGAGACTTTACCGAGTTCTTGGCCCTAAAAAACATCTCCTAATGGATGATTCATAAGTTCTGTGAGATTCTCAGCAAAATTCTTTCTTCTCAGAGATGCAGCAGCTAGCTGTATTCTTGATATCCTAGCAGAAGTAGATGTTTGTTGAACAGATGAACATAGCCAAGAGAGGACTTGCCCCTGTGTTATGGAACATGGACATGGTTTCTTTTGTAAAACTTGTTATTGACAGATAATATACGAAACATAAGTGCAGCCATTGTAAATGCAGGGTGTTGACTTTTCACAAGCAGAACACACCCTTTCGATCAGCTCTTAGAATGACAGAAAAATATAAGCGCTCCAGAAAGCCCCTCTTTGCATCCTTCCAGTCACTGCTTATACAATGCCGTGTCCAACAGCATAGCTTTACCTGTGCTTGTATGTTATATAAATGAAATCATATGCTATGAGTTCTTGTTCTGACTGGATTGCCTTATCATTATTACATGTGTTTTCTATACCTCTTGTGTATGTACATTTTAATAGATACAACTTTTTTTCTTCTAGATTTCATTAGATATTTCCCAATCCTAGATCATGCTAATGTGCCACTTCCAAGGTAAAATATAATCAGAAGATAAAGACCTCTAAATATAAGTTTTGAGAAATCTTTTGGAAAACACATGGGAATTATTCCAGCTGCTTAAGTCAAATAAGAAGTCACTTGAATATTCAAATGGGTAAGAATGTTATTGGTAAAAATGATGAAAACTGACCACTAAATTCACTACGTACACTTAAAAAGCAACTAAACAGTCAAAACAAATAATCATAATTGATCATTTTAAAAGTTTTATATACAAATCACTGAACACTGAAGTGAAACATTTTGCACTTGCAACTTCATATAGTCACTGAGTGAAGAATAAAGCTCACACCTTTGATCTCGTATATAGCTCCAAAAAATATATTGTGAGAATAAAAGGTATTATTCAGTTGAGCAAAGTGGTGAGGGAAAAGAGAAAGGAGAGAAAAAGAATGGACTCAGAAAGTTCACCTGAAAATATGTATTAAATATATTTATGCAACTTTATATATAGTACTAAATATTGTTGTGTTCTTTCTTTCAGCAATCTTGACTCCATGTTTGAAATTTTAAATTGTAAGCAGTTACTGGCAAATTATTGGTTTAGTACGGGAAATAAATAAGTTGTCTTAAATTACAAGTTGTCACCATATTTTGGACAATATTGATATTTCTCAGACTTCACTTTAAGCAATGAAGTCTTTATTTCTTTTATTCAACATTCACATAATATACCATGTTTTCCCAAAAATAAGACCTAACCGGACAAGCAGCTCTAATGCGTCTTTTGGAGCAAAAATTAATATAAGACCCAATCTTATTTTACTATAACATAAGACCTGGTCATATAATATAATATAATATGACATGACATGACATGACATGACATGATATGATATGATATGATATTATATGATATGATATGATATGATATAATGTGATATAATGTAATATAATATAATACTGGGTCTTATATTAATTTTTGCTCCAAAAGATGCATTAGAGCTGCTTGTCAGGTTAGGTCTTATTTTCAGGGAAACAGGGCATACTGATCAACTAATAGTTAAAAGTCACTGTGTGAGATATGATCTGTAATGAAAAATATATCCTACTCTTAAGATATTATTTACTGATTAGTTTATTTCCTTCTCTCCTTTCTTCCTACCTTCTTTCCTTTCATTCCCTCTTTGTTTCTTCCTTTCTTTCTTTACAGAAAAGTTTAGTCCTAACAGCAGTATGTAGAACTGAACAAGACAGACATTAATGTGGGGAAGGAGGTGAGATGGTACAGGCTGAGGATTAGAGCCTGAGCAGAGCTGATAATGGCATCTGTTCAAGAAGAAGTGGAGGCAGCCTTGAAAACAAAAGATGGTTTACATATGAATAGGATTTATATACAGCAAAGATATATTTATATAAGATATAACTATGTTATATATCTATCATAAGCAAATATATTAAATAGATATATCACTGTTCATGAAGGAAGTTACAAGCATAGGAAGAAAGAAAAGTAGAATTAAAACTGTAGTGTAATTGTAATTGGAAATATTGGTACGAACACATAATTTTCTGTATGTGCATGAAGATATAAAAATAAAATATAAATACAAATAGGTGTCAGCTAAGAAGGCCTGGGAACAGTGACCCACTTCCTCCCTAAAGCAATGAGTACACCTGGAGCCCAGAACTTGGTTTCTAAGTACTTTCTTCATGAAAAGAAAGTAGGGCTTCACCAAAAAATTGCTGATTACAAGACTAGGGCAAGGAATGACTCAAGGAATAACAGAATAACTCTGGACATTTCTTGTGCAAAAAGTAATGAAGGAATTCAGCATCATTTCCATGATTTTCTTACAAGACATAACCTGATTCTAAATTGAGGAAAACTAGACAATTCCAAATTTGAGGGAAATTCTGCAAAATACTGCCCATAGCCTTTGTAAGAGTCAAGGTCACAAAAGTCAACAAAATACTGAAGAATTGCTTCAAATTGAAGTAATGAGACAGAGAACTAAATGCAACATGTGATCCTCAGCTGGATTATATACTATCAAAGACATTATTAAGGATAATTGGGGAAACTTGAACGGGTCTGTGGATTAGACAGCAATTTTAATGTGAATTTCCTGGCATGGATGGTTATGTTATATCTATGCAGGAAAATGTTGTTTGTAGAAAGTACACTGCAACTGAACTTCTAATACTTTAGGGGCGAAAAATGGTTTTTAGTACTGTACTTGTAACTTTCCTGTGAGGTTGAAATTATTTTAAAATAAAAATATAAAAACAAGGAGGAGGAATTAGTGTTTAATGGGTTTGGAATTTCAGCTCTGCAAGTTAAAAAATTTCTAGAGATCTGTTGTACAACAATATAATTATATTTAATACTTCTGAACTAAACATTAAAAAATGGTTAAGATGATAAATTTAATGCTCTATATTTTCACCACTTTTTTTTTTAAATGGTGACATAAATCAATAAACGAAAAGATTAATGTTGTTTAGGAGGTGAATTCTCAATCCTGAATAGTGCAGTTTTTAGAAAATGCAGATGCCCAAATCCCAACATCCCAATACTCTAGGTTACGGTTTGGGATTTTGGGTCTGGATTACAGTTTGGGATTTTTCACACATAGTCAGGGATGTGGAAACACTGATTACACTCCACTACTTACAAGTGGGTAACAAGAGCTACACTAGAGTAGAAAAAGCAACTGACCCAGTTCAGAGCGTTCCACTTTCTGGTTTTATGACCTTGGACAAATCACATCAACACTCTCATCATTAAAGCCGTCATCTCTAAAATGGGGATAATAATTCCTGCCTCATGATGTTGCTGAGCTGCTCTCAGGAGATAATGTAGATAAAAGCACTGCAGAAATATAAGGCAATATTATAATGCAGGAAACTAATGAGTAAATTTCTCCACTGTAAAAGGAGTCAAATAAAGTATGATAACTATATCATGTCACTAAAGTGCAACAACACACTCCAATGAGCCATTCCACAGTTTCAGATGATACATCTGAGTGTTTCCTGGCTTTGGAGCTTATAAATTCAGAACCTAGTAAGCAAATTACTGAAAAAAAACTCTCACAGTTTCTGTGAATGAGAAACCTAAGTGAAATCCCATTAACAAGCTTAAATCTGGTGACATTTTCATCTCAGTGAGCCCTTTTTTAGAACTATTTGTGGGATCTCACACTGGGGGGAAAATGGAAAATGATAAGATAGTACATTGAATGATACAAAAGATCTGGTCTCTCACAGTATTTAGCCAAAATGGATTCCATCTGGCTTCCCAAGCAATTGGATAAGTGGAAATTGCTGGTGATCAGACTAAATAAAGGTTATTGTCCATATGCCATTGCTGATAGGGCAGTGCCCTGATCTCATAGGCTTTAGATCAGGGAGACTTGAGGTCAAATTCAAGCCCCACTGAGCAACCTTGGATATGTTTCTTATCTCTGAGTCACGGGTTAATAATTGGTAAAATGATAATGATAATATGAACTTCATAAAGTTAAATCAAGTATAGAATAAACACTAGATAAATGTTCACGATTACGATTTCTTATAAATGATAATATTCAGGACAATTTCCCCTGTCTTTTCTGTAACAAGTGATAACCCTTAAGATAGCAGCTGGGAGAGTCTTCAGAAGGTACCAACTTGACCTCAAAGTTACTTGATAGACAAATATTGCAAAAGTAAATTGATTAATATAAATAAGACCCCTAGAGCTAAAAGTACAGTTTAGATTTGCAGACAATACCTCAACAGTGTTTTAAGTGTTTTAAGAGGTATTAAATTATGTATGAAGCACTTTGTTGAATTGAGGGATTGTAAGGAGATTTTTAAAATATCAAGACCCCATAGCCAAAACCCAAATTATATTCTTTCCTTAAAATTCACCCAACGCAGCACCAATTCTCAGTTAATATATTGTTTTTAGAATTGTATTATATCACTTCCAATTTAGACTCAGAAAAAGAAGAACAAGAAGAACAATGAAACTCTGTTTTGGGCATAGTAGTCAGCATACGAATGCTTAAGTACAGGGACAAAAGTCAGTTGAAATATTCTGTGGTCTTCTGTCTTATATCGGAAAGCTAAAATTCCTAACTCTCATGCTACGGATCAATTCAGACTACTTGTAGTAGTAGCTACTGGTCTTACAGGTCAACATTTTTGTAAATCCATTCAAGATTTAAAAAAAAAAAAATCTTTCAGAAACTTTTTTTTTCATAATTCTTTGTAAAAATTATACTATCTATTTTACTTCTATAAAATTTACAATTGAAATATAAAAATCACTCCTCCTATTGTATGAAAAGTCAATTGGCTTTAAAATACTGTCTGTGGAATAACTGAAAAGTTCTTATTTTCTTAGTCTTATTAAAAATAATGATCTCGAATATTAGTAACCATTCTATAGATTAATTCATTAAAACTTTCAAGGGCATTTCGGAATTCAAAATTGTTAATGTTGCTCAGATTATAGTGTCACTTTGTTCTTTGTCATATTATATCATTCATTAGGTGTCTACAAGGGTTTTGAACATTCAATGGAATTGTTATTATTCTAAATACATTGGTGAACAACATGTAGTGAACAGATAGTTAAAATATTTTGTAACTAATAATATAAAAATGCAAAACATTACAACTTTTTATTCCCTTACTGTTTAAAAAGACCATAAATTTTCTAATCTTCCTCACTTTATTTCCATGAAAAAATGATAGGTACAGAAATGTCTGCAGGGAAGAAAACATGCTGATTAAGAAGGGTTTCATGCTATCATTTTAGATTTTTTTTAAAAAGTGATTAGGTGTTTTTTTTCTCCTTTACAATAGTCTGTTGATTTTCTTAAATACCACAAAACAATTTAAAGAAAAGAGAAAGAAAAAAAAAAAAAGGACTGTATTTTTGTTATGGTAAAATGATGGTGTTGGAGAATTGGAAAACAAGGAACCATTTGGTTTGATTGATCTTGGTTGTACAATAATTTACAGCACGTATCTCCAAGTTTTGCATACAGTATTTTGGTATTTTGGAGTAATTATCACTGTGAAACTTTCACAAGTACACCTCATTTCCACAGGTAATTAAGGTGACCTAGTTATGTCTGCAAAAGGCTTAGTCTGTGAATAATGCAGACCCAGGGGAGACTAACAGGTCACTAACAGCAACCAATCTAACTGATGGAAAAGAGGAAGAATCTCGTAGATTATATTTGCCCTATACGATTATAATACTATTTTTAAGATGCATAATTTTATCACTAGTATTCTAGGAACATAGAAATAATTTCCTTTGAACTATTCTTGGTCTCAACCAAAGCTTCTTTTAGAATCGGAAGTGTTGAGCATGATAAACTTATCATTAGCCATAAAGAGAACTGAGATTCGTCTTTCAAAATGAACTGCAATCGTGTTGATTTTCAAAAGCATGTTTAAAAAATTGTTTCTATTTGCATATGATTAACAAATCGTTAGCGGGCGCTTTCTTGTTTGTAGATTATTGTTTATTTACAAGGCATTACAAATACTGTACCATAGCAAAGTGTTGCTCGCCCCAATAATCATTGCCTCCTTCCTGAAGACAGCCCTGAACTCAAAGACCCACGTCCTCCATCCATCCACACAAAATCAATGTTCTGGCAGCTGTCTGATCTTACTGAAAGAGTTAGAGAATCTGGTTTCTCGTACCAACCCACAATATGCAGCTTCCATCCTTTTTTTTTTCCCCACAACCTTGAAATTTGCTGCAAAAAAATCAATGCATCAGAAATACTACACCAACAATACAATCTCGCTCAATGTAAAAAGGTCACAAGCATGTTTATTTAAAGCCTGACTCAGGTTAATTAATGGACACAATTTTTCAGAAAAACCAAATCAAAAGTCAATTGGAATATAAAATAGATCAAATAATCTGAAGTAGATTTAAACACAGATTTTTTTTTTCCACCTCATGGCACTATGGCTGGGAAGACATGGATAATATAGTTCACATTTTACTTACAAATGAGTTTTTCATCTCCACTCCGGGAAATACTAACAAATCAAACTCAGTTTCTTAAATGATGTTGTCTGTGCTCCTAGACATTAAAATTCTAATATAGCTCAAACTGAAGCACGTTCAAAAGAAAAATGTATGCTATTAAATATGCAAAGCACTTGCATTCACTCTTGAATCATTATTCAATTAATGAATGACTTATTATCATACCATAAATGGGGATGATACTTGCATAGTATCTCTAGTTGCTTAAGGGTGAATGTCATGTGCATTTTTCCTGGAGTCCTTAATAAGTGACACACTTGTGTCATTACATTTGAGGTGAAGCAGAAGCCTCTGTCAGATTCGATTCACATGGGCAATCCCCAGTGGCAAAACATCTGATTAACTAGCGAAGCCACTGTCGTTAACAGCTGTATCTTTGGAAGCTTGGAAGTATTCAGCCTATTTAGTAACCGAATGCATTATCATAATCACTCTCTCCCTTTGGC
Source organism: Rhinolophus hipposideros (assembly GCF_964194185.1). Lineage (NCBI taxonomy): Eukaryota > Metazoa > Chordata > Mammalia > Chiroptera > Rhinolophidae > Rhinolophus > Rhinolophus hipposideros. The sequence goes on along the minus strand of NC_138052.1, from coordinate 64,385,533 downwards.
TCCTATCCAGGAGATATTAACTACTACCCAGATAAATTACTATTAAAATGGTTAGGCATAAATGAAACAGTATATATGTGATTTACATTGAACTGTATAGCCCATATGTTCTATTTGCCTCCAATAAAAACCATTTTAGTAACTTCAAGACAAGCTTTTTTGATCTTTTCATTTGTAAATTTGCTGGGTTGGTTTAGCATAATCCCTTATATTTCTATAATGAGACCTTGCAGAGAGGTCTATTATTAGTTCTACTATTCTCAACAAAGTATATTCTACACCTTGTGAGCACAGACATGTGAATTTGAGTGACCTGTTAAGGTTCCAACAGGGTGTGCAGTTTAATTATTTGCAAATTTAATGAGACAATTATTCAACTTTATCACATGTTTATAAACTACGATTATAAAAAAGCAAAGCACTCAAATGACCCCAAATATCCTATCTTGATAAATGTTATCAATTTTGTCACTATGACCAATTAACATAGCTGTAGAAGAATTGCCAAACAAATATAGTGCCTGCAGGTAAATAAAACCTCCTGACATAAACTGCAAAACTGTACCAAAATCTAATGATATTTTACCAAAATGAAAATGAGAAAAGTAATTTACTTAATTTAATTTTATATTTAACAAAATTATTTCAATCTTTAGTCAAGCAGAAAATTTGTTTTTCAGTTTAACATGCTAAGTATAAATATCATTATTATTATATCTTGTTCACTATCCTATTTTACTCAATCCATTAATCTATCATAACCTTACATTATTCTCCAGAACAAAATTTTAATTTAGAATTTAACAAAAAGTTTTATGGTGCTTTAGTGTCCTTTGTTACGAGTAGCATGGGTTTGGAAGGGGCACTCATAAGTAAAAAGTCGAATGAATTATAAAGGCAATATTTTTCAATAACATAAAATAATTCAATAAAATTTTGCAAATCTACATCTACTTGCTAAGTCATATGACAGCAGGAATGGAAACTGTAAGGGAACATCAATAAAAAATGCTTGGAGAACTTAATGACTTAAGCTAAATGAAATGAAGATCTTTAAAAGTGTAGTACTTCTCTGAAATGATAATCCCAGTAGTAAATGTCATCTAAATGCAAAGCATGCTTTCTAAATATGGACTGCAAGTACCTAGACTGGTAAGATGAAGCAGAATGGCTCACTTACATGTGCTCTAAGCAGGTGTCTAGTAATGACCAGTTAGTTTAGGGGTTTCAAACACAAACATTATGTATACATTTGTCTCTTTAAAAGAACAGTTTCTAATAATTTAGTCTTTTCTTTTATATCTATATCTTGTATTTTCTCCAAAATTAGTTTTTCAAGAAGGAATTACAGCAAAATTATATATATATTTATGGTTTTTTTTTTTAACAAAAAAATCTTTGGCTTTAATAAAGAATAAAAAAGCATTTATTTAAGTAAAGGAGCGATTGCAATCCAGAAGGTACAGATATTCAGGGAGCAACTTGAATAGTGCTCTAAAGGAAACAAAGAAAAGGAAGGTTTATAAATGGCAAAACTGTTAAAGCAGTTCCCATTCAAGTCTTCCATGTAAATGAAGGATATTGGCTGGGTCAGTTGGGATTGGTTAAGCCCACTGTGTAAATGGAGGAAGCTGGTTCTCAAAATAGATTGGTTCTTTTCTAGGTGAAGAATACAGATGGTCTGGTCACCACAATGAGGAGGAAAGAGGAAGTAAAGTCCATATGTGTCCATGTGGCAATCATTGATCCAGGATGTTTGTTGTTTGGCCTTGAGCAGAGTTCAGCAACAAGTCAACAACTGAATACTCGTTTCAAGAGCTACAACATGAGACACGCATAGGCCCCATTTCCTCAATGGCCTCCTGGCTCCATTTTAAGTGACACTCTTAGCAATGCTTATTCCATTATCTTCTCCATTCTTATATTAAAGAATGTACTTTAAAAGCAACAAAATGGAGATAGCATCAGAAATTAATGAAAACTATCACAATTCAATTAATGTCATATTTTATTGTCCACGACTTTTGGGAAAGCATTTTCCTGATTAAATGTACAGTATGCTCTTCAAAACTGTTAGAGTCTCTCCAAAGGACAGACTAATTACCAACTTTTAATATTAAGAATACACTTGGGGCAGAAAAATAGGACTTCAATTTACAGTAATAATTTAGGGATGGAGTGATTCCAGCCTTAAATTGTCACAGCTGCTCAAAGTGTGATGACAGCCATGAAAATAAAATAAATACAGTTATAACTACCCAGTAGATCTTAAGATACTTTGCCAAAAAAAATGTAAAGTATTTATTATACTTTCACAAACTATAAAGTGAGACTGATATCTTATGCTTGCATAGGGGTTATCACACACTGTTTTTAGATATGACATGAATACATATTTGAGAATTGAACAATGCAGCATTTATATTTAATTGTCTCTTTGCTGAATATTATTCATATTTCTTACTTTTAATCACTGATAGCCAAACCAAATAACCTCCAAATTTTTCAAACATAAACACCTTTATCTCAGACTAGTTTATATTTTTCTGACAGGTTGAATGATCTTACCAATACCACCACCACCACCTTTCCATCCCCAGAATTTTTGCTTCAGTTAGCTGAAGGATTTCCAGGTGTCCAGACATCTGTTTCTGCACAGACAGACTTATAGGCAAGTAAAAGAAGAGTATTCAAGTTACTTGGCACAAAACTAACACGCTTCCTGCCTCTGAGTCTCCTGCCAAACCTAAACCCCTATGGGTTAATTGCATGGATGAAAAGCTTTTAGGTATGATCTCACTCTTCATTTGTTAGGGTAGAAGAATTTTTCTCCCTCAATGCCTGCATAAACTCAATCTGGTCATCCTCATGTAAAATGACTTCTCTATCTGCAAAAGAAGAGACCAATCTCATTTCACAACTTGATTCAATCTGTTCACATACAACAGAAGTACCTTCCACTAATCTGGCAGTTTACAAAGCATTTGTACTTACACTGTCACTGTACATCCCCACCACCCTGTGACATAGAGAGCTAGTTCTTTTCTCTTCACAGAATAAAATTTAAACATGAATTTTCTTTGTCAAAAGTGCTTCTATTTTTATTTATCATATTTGGTTATTTTAAATTACAATGATACTAGGTTTTGTTAGAACCTTTCTTTCCTTTTTTTCTTCACGACTCAGAACTATTTGCTTTTTACTGTTGCCTCTTATTTTTGTTCAGTGGCTATATGCTATTTATATAGTATCATAGATCAATAATATCATAACCAAATAGAACCTGCAAAAACTGAAATAAATGTATGCTTGAAACTTGCCTTTTAAATCACTGTGTAGTATAAAAATAAATAAATAAAACCTCTTAGAAGAATTTGTAATTTACTTTAGTTTCATTGTAGCACTAATTCATACTGACAACCTAGCTTACATGGATTTTGAGCACTGCTAGAGGAAACTACTAAGATACCAACATATACACAGAAAATTTTTTTTTCTATTTTGTATAATGGGCATTGATCAAATAAAAGTATCATTACTAAGGTATCTGTTTATAACTCTTTCTAGGCTCTTTTTTCCTAACTCCTTCTAATCACACATCCATATTCTTTTGCATTCGACACTCCCTTCTTGCACCTTAATATTCCTGTTATAAAGGTGGGTCCACCCATGTATCCACGACTCATTTTCCCTTAACTTGACAAAATGGTCATATTTTAACTATTATCACCCACAGACACAAAGAGAAACTACAAACCCAATTAGGAGATATGTTCCAATGGAGATAGGAATAAATTTGATCTCTTTAAAGAACTAGGTTACTGTAGACTTTCTGTTAAATTGTTTATTCATTCATATATTTATTTTATTTACTGTTTCTGAGTTTTTTTTCCCCCAATCCTACACTCTTTTACAGCATCTAGGAAAACACCACATCTTTCCAAAGTAGCTTTTTATTTTTCCTATGCCCATTTATGCTTGATGCAAAGAATAGTGTCACTGCCTCTCCTGACCACTATTCACCAGACTGGGACAAGAAAGACTGAGCCAAAAATCAGGTGGTCACTAAAAACAGACAAGATAACTGTAACTAGAGATAGCTTTCAAAGAAAACGATTTAACTATAAAAACTCACAAAGGTACAAGCCATTAATTGTTTAAATGTTGTACAAGACTGTATTGTGTATAATCTCTAAGGTACCAACGATATCTTTCTGCAATTACTGCAGAAATATATCCTACTCTATTAACAAGTCTTACAGAAAAAAAATACAGCAAAACCCCTTCGACTTGCAATTTGGTAGTCAGGAAATATGTCTCTCTTTGGAGTATTACTTTTTAATACAATGGTAATAATTAAATTCTTAAAATAGGGAACAGTAGCTCAAATACAACATGTCATCCCATACTCTTCATTTGTGTTTTATAATTGACATTTAATAGAAAGAGAATCATTTGATGAATTGATATAATTGCTATTTCATAGCTTTATTCTCAATCACTTGTTCCTTACTAATAGTTTCCTTTGTTCAATACACCTCTAAAATGGACTGGCAATGAAGTAATCTTCAGTTAATTATCCTCTCTTCCTATTGTCCAAAATGGAAGTCAGTAGGAAACACAGAAATGAAAACACTTGCCTAGCACAGTTGTCAGATGCTATTTAAAGTCCTACTAAAGCTCCAGTGTGGTACAGTGAAACCGTGCTCCAGTGCTGCCAAAATACTGAGGTTGGAACCTCAGCTACGCCAGATATAAGCTGTGTGAGAGTTTCTACCTCTGCCATCTCCTTCACAGGTTTGTTGTAGGACTAACTGGGATCCCAATTTGAGAAGGTGACCATCAAATTTAGACTGGAATTAAACATTAGTTTTATTCTATATTTTTTTAAAATAATTTTCACATACATTATCTTCTTTGATACTCACACCTACCCTGGGAAATAGTGTGGTGAGACATTGTCTCCACTCTATAGAGGAAATGGAATCAAATGGAATCAGATCTCTTACTCTTCTGACTTTGGTGTGTAGTATTTGTTGTACCACATATCCCCTCATAAGATTCACTAAACTACTTCAATTAGTGAGGCTCTTAGAGAACTTGCTAGCAAACTGCTTGAGCTTAGGAACAAAGGGCAACCTAACCATCATGGAAGGATCAAAATAATAAAGAAGGACTGACTATGTTCTATTGCCATAAAATGTTATAATTATTGAAATATATAATTGTACTATCTGCTTTGAAAATTTTACAACAGGCTATATAGATGATGAAGATGGGAGGAAACACAACCGTTTAGGAAAAAGGTATGGCATAATGGGTAGCCAGTCTAAGAGTATCAGAGTCGTTTGGAGAATTAGAAAGAACATGGTCATAAGAATACAAAACAATATCAAGAGACCCAAGTAGGTGGTCTGTTTCAGAAAAGTCCATTGGAAAAATGGCAAAGCCATCAGGGCTGGTAGTTATTATTTATAACACATATATCCACAATCACTTGACATGGTGCCTTGCACATAGGAGGATTTCAATACATAGTGAAGTAATTAATTAACATTCTATCCCAATGAGTTGTTCAATAGAAGAACAAGGAGTCATGTATCTGTTTTCACTTATAAATGAAGGAACAAATAAATGAATGGTATTTTGGGGGTGGGGGGGTCTCTATGTGACTTCTAAATAAGTAAAATCAGAAAACCATATGGAGCAATAAATTATTGGCTGGATAGACTTTTATTTGTATACCTATTTTAATAACCATGAACTTTTGCTTAACATTAATTTTGGTTGTTGACTCTTTATAATCAAGCAGCTATTTAGCTTTGTGCTCAGTATGCACTGACCTTTAAATAGCATAACCTTAGTGATGTGCTAGTTCAACCAATAAATAAAGACAAATAAATATCAATTGTCATCTTCTAATAGGCTTATAGAAAAAATTCAATTCAGACATATAAGGATAAGAAAATCACAAGAAATAAAAAATGAGATTATGAAAGAAAATGAGAGGTTATTGTCTCAATATACTTCAGGAAATTAAAGACTTAAATGCATATTTAATAAGGTGGTTTAATTCATAACCATCTTCTAAAAGAGAAAGCAAAAGGAAACAAAAACACATTTCCTACTACATGATAAAATTGATTTAGTTTCAATTAGTTAAAATAAATGTTCAAATATATTTCCATATTACAGTAATAGAGAAATTAATCAAATCAAGATACAATGATGGTAGGAACAAATTTTTTTCTGTGGAAAATATAAAATATTACTTTTTTCCCAAAAGTATACAGTACAAGACTGAAAATATCAAATGATTTTTCTTAATAATGATCAGGTTTACAGCATTTATGGAAAGGTTTCAGGGTGAGACAAAGCTTGCTGTTAAGGGGAAAGCCTACCATATAACCTAGCACAGTGAAGACACCTACAATATAATCATTTCCTTTCTGCCCTTTGAATTGACCACAACCCATCCTTTTAAAGGCACAGACATCTACCCACACAGCCATCTAACATCAATTCAATTAAGACAAGAACTCCTTCCTGTCTTAATTGCAGTAAACGCTACAATTTCACTTTCTATAATCTTGATTAATTAGCAAAGAAGTAGCAAATGTTCAAGGTGATGAATTACTGTTCAAAACTTACATGACTATTCCCCAAAGAATGCTGCATAGGATAATGTCCCCCAAAACTTTCTCTAAAAATAGATTTCTCTGAACAAGTACGTTTGAAAAATGCTGTATCCTCTCTCTTACAGATTCGCAATACACATTATAATACTGAGGGAAAAGGGGAAGGGGCAGGAGTAGGTGGAGAGACCTGTCAAATCATGATGCAGTCCTACAACTATGAGAGAAGAGAAGGACAGAAGGAGGATTGGATAAAAAAATGTTTCAGATCACAGCAGTTTTGGGAAAGTCTGGAATAGGCCAATATGGAGACTCAAGAGCAAAGATTGCCCATTAAAGGAATCCTACCTTGTGCAGCAAAGACCTGATTCTAATAACCTCATCTTCATGATCATTAGCTGAGAGCAGCTTGGGATACGTGTGGCCTTGGCATACAGCCATAGAGTAGCCAAAAGTGAAGTAGTTGGAAGCTATCAGTCAGTTACGCCCCCTACAGCAAGTTCTCTTGAAAAGCATTTCCCGTTGCCAACCAACTGGATTTGTTAAAAAGATGTCAGTTGAGCTCAAAGGCAATCATGGAATGATGAGGCAATCCAAAGATGAGGAGCTGCAGGAAGCTACTAGCCCTGCTCAGGAGCCAAGAGAAGCAGTGGTTTCAGCAGAGACCAGGAGTTGGGGCCACCAAGCAGAATCTGGAACCAGAACAGATTCTGCCTGGTGATGGTGTAGCAGAGGAAGTGACTGCATGATGAAAACAGCTCACAACAGAGGCTCGTAGCTCTGAGTGATATCTGCTAAGGCAGAGAGCGGGGAGTCTTCTCCCCTCCTTCCTCTTTCCTATCTCCTTCTAAATTTTCTTGTGGCATAAGCTTAAATGGAAACTATTGGCAAGGGATCTTGAGAATATGGTAGGGTCAGCACTCTGCAATGCAGAGCAGATCAGGGGAAGCGTCAGCAATGGATCTGGGAGGAAACCAGCCCAAGACCGGCACAGGAAGTCATGGGATTAGAAAAATCCTGGATTTATGCTGAATTAACAAACAAATTAGTACAGTGATAATCAAAATAATCAAGTGCAGTCAAGTTACTTAGGCCACAGCATACTGGGAAAGATGTAATGTATTTTTACAAAAGACACCAAACATAAAACCTGATTTTCTACTGGTAATGAGAAACAACAGATACACTACTTTTTTCATATTAGATATTCCTTTTTTTAATTACATAAGGAATAATCATGCTGATTAATAAGAATTGTATTTACAAAATCATGCTGACAGTAGTTTCATAGTTTGGAGAACAAAGATCAAATGCAGTTTCACAACTGATTGATTTAGACAAGAACTTAATGTGCATATTAATAAAACTGTTGAAAATAGTCCATGACTGAGAGGTGCAAGTTTTGAATGGATTGAATAAAAAGAATGTCAAAAGGTTGGGACTATGTCTTAAAACTCAATAACATAAAGCCTTTAATTCAGAATTCATGCCTCATAATTGTATATTTGGTATATTTTTAAATGATTTATTGCCACAAGTAGTACCTGTTCCCTGGGCTCACATAAAGTAAAGCCTCAAAGACATTGCAAGTAATGAGTTTAATCCAGGTCTTGCTTATCACACTGTAATTCCTTCCAAATTAAATGACTACCAGACCTAAAGGCTTGCTCATATCTGACCCCGATATGAGCCAATTTCTTCTCCTGTGCTCTGATTTTTCTGCCCAAGCCCAGAATATTTGCATAGGAGCTAAGAGAAGCAGTGCAGATGTCTTTCCGGAGCTAGCTTACTATTTTGCTGTTATATCAGTGCGTGCCCACCTCAGAACGTGAGAGGGCAAGAGATAGTGAAGTAGGAGGGACAGATGCCCAGCATGCCAGCTTTGTGAGGTGCTAAAAATAACACACGGGAAATGATGAGGCAGAGGATAAAAGACATCCAGGTGCTAAAGATGTTGGGGGCTCAGAGCAGCCCTGGTGGTAATGTCCACTATCCACATCACAGAGCTGTAATTGAGTGCCTTAGACAAGATTACAGGTTTGCCTCTTCTGGAAAAGACATGGTGTCCTGCCCCTGTGTGTGCACTCTTTCAATTTCACCATTGGACAAATAAGACCTGCGATGATGGGGTGATGTTTTAATGTGTTCCTTTGCAAAGGTCCATTGTTAAATGTTGGCTTGGAAATAAAATTGGGGAATAAAGTTAATTTGCTGTGCTTGTTCAGCTTCAACAGGCAAAGTTATTTTATGTAGTGAGAACACTGTGTCCTGATCTCTGGTGATATGCTATTTAACTATCAGTCACCCACCTGGACTTTGATGGCTCAGACTGAGTGAGGAGAACTTTGATGGACACCGGGATACAGTTTTAAGATTAGAATTACAGGACTCCTTCCCATCAGCTGAAAGGCAATGGGCATCAAAATAGAATGAGAAAAGCTTCTTTTCTCCTTTTTCTTTTTATAAGAACATTAAAAGTAACAGAAGATAAGGTTAAAGACAATAAAAGTGTTACTACAAATGTTTCAGCAGTTTTTTTATAGAAACAGGATCTGGAAACACCACAGGAGTCCACAGAGCAAACACATTGATGGAAGACCTGGGTCCTAAGACCTACACTGAATTTCCTTGAGACATTTATTAAAAAGAAGTTCAATAAACTTTAAAAGCAAACGACTGAAATCCCAAGACAGGAAAAAGAGAAATGTTTGGTACGGCAACTTCACTGGCTGTGACCTTCTGTTGAGATCTCTCAAAGCATACACACCCCTGCAGAAAATAAATGATAGACAGCAAACTGGCAGGTGAGTCCCAGAGGACTAAACAACATAATGTCATGTAGTTTGTAAAGGCAGGGATATTTGTCACCACAGCCTGCATTAAGGACACACACTGTGCAAACTTTTATTAATGTGTTCCATCACTTTGGTGTGCTTATGTCTTCTTCCCACACATCCATTATGCAAAACAGCTTGGCATTTGGCACATTGCTTAAAAAGGGTTGCAGTTAGCTATGCAAATATTTAATTATCATGGCATGCACCTACATGTTAGCTTCTTTTATGAATTTTCTCACATATTAAAATTATTTAAACTTAACCCTCCTCCACACCTCCATGAAGAACCCTGGTCTGGTAATATCCAGGAGATATAGCCGATACTTGTAAAAATAAAGGGGCCATCCTCCTCAACTGAGGGACCCATCGTGGGTTTTCCAAAGTAAGCACTGAAAGAATGGCTATAAATTATTTATTGAGTATGTTTTTCATTGTCTAGACAATAAGGTTATTCTTACTCATAAGTGTTTTAAAAAAATCTGATCATGATTTTTGACATTGATATTTTGTTACTTTTTTGAAAGCAGATAAATAATTGATGACAATTTTTTTTAATATTGTGAAATTATAAGCCATGAAGAGAGTGAAGACATATTTTAAATATACGTACTCATGCTAGGAAGAGCATGTTAATAAGTGTATTGAACCATGGCTAACATATTGTGTTCTTTAAAAACAATCTTTAAATTAATGTGAAGCAACTATACATAGAAAAAAGTTTTAAAATATTATGGTAGTTTAATGAGAATATATTTTAACATGCATTAGCTTATTTAAGTTACTTTTATTTGACCCTGTCACAATTTATGATTTTATAGTGCTTTAAGAACATTCATAGCACCAGTTTGATTTTGCACTTACAATAAATGAAATGAAACAAGGAGGAAAATAAGACCAGAAAAAGTCATGATGAAGCTTAGGGTGCAGTTAGGGCACATAACTTCCTACTAGAAAGTGGGTCATAAATTCACTGTAAGCTTTCTAAGCTAATTCAAAGTGGAAAATTCAATCACTTATATGATCCTCAGTGTCTATAAAATAAAAACAAACTATTTGGTCAAGACTAATCATTGTTGATTCTACTCCTTGAGAAGAAAAAGTCCCAGTGTTTCTTTATAACATCACTTTGTTTAATGAACACATTCATCACCATACTTAAAGCAAACAAAAGTCAACAATATGTTGTTTAGTGATGTTTCTTGTGAAGTCTCTCAATGCAGACTTACTACATAACCTCTAAATGAAGTCAAGTAAAAGTTTTTCTATGATGCTCTAAAATTATGCAGACTTTTTATTCTGAGCTCTTACGTTCTTACTCAATGCCAAAAAAAAAAAATGCATTTTAGATGCCCACTTAAGTATTTGTATGAAAATCACAATTCTTTTTTGAAATGTATCTGGTGTTTACATCTATGGTTGATACCTGAAAATTGAAATAAATGAAGAGTACCTGTATTTACTATTCTACAGTTCTGGGGAGATGGGATTTTGAACTCCAAATAAAAATTTGAGGTCTACTTTAAAAAATGAATATTGCAAGGGCCACTAACATGTAGTAGCCAAGTCTTCAAGTGTATTTAAAAGTCCTCATTCTGTCATTATATAGAGTTTTCACTCTACAGATTTCAGATATCATCAATTAGATGTGACTCAGCAGAACATAATGTACATTTTTTTCTTTTTCTTTTTTTTAATTAAAGTTTATTGGGGTGGCAATTGTTAGTAAAGTTACATAGGTTTCAGGTGTATGTTTTCTATAAAAAACATCCAACAGAAGTATTCCCATATTATTTCACCAATAACCTTATAAGTAGCTTTTTAATCCATATAACTCTATAACACCATTTTCCAAATTTTCATACAATATAGAATAGCCTGGTAAGTTTGTTAGCAATAAATATGACTAACCCACTCATGTCCATTCCCAGGCTCCTTTGAATTGATATCTGAAGGAGCCTAACCCCTCCCTGCCAACTTAACAAACTTGTTGAACCTGATGTACACCAAAATCTGGAAATTACTTCTCTAGAATGGAATTTTCCATTTAAAATGCCCTTCAAGTTCTAAAATATAGCCCTATATATAAACTTTGTTGTGTTTTTTGTTGTTGTTGTTTCGTTTTGTTTCGTTTTGTTTTGTTTTTTCGCAGAATACTGCAGTGTTTGTTATTTAGGGGTAGTTGTTAAAAATTATGAGACTCTTCCCCAGATATTTAAGACAACTATGTGAATTGAATAAGTCTTATGCATACTAATATTAAAGTGCCTTTACCATAAGAGACAGCACTAACAAAGACATTAAAAATAATAATAATAAAACACAAGTATTATGTAGATAAAGCCACAACAATACCCGTCTCTAAGATTTATCTTAGAATTTATCTTGTAGCAATTATAGTTGCTCATGCACTCTGAACTCTGATTATCTGTTAATAAATACACACTTAAAAGACTAAAAAACCTAAAACTACTTTCCAAATTGCACAGTAAGAGTATTGATAAGTAGGTAAAAATGCGTATGTATCTATTAGTCAGGAGAGAGTCTTTTCAAACTTCCACATGTCCCCTACGATTTAGAAACAAAAAAATTATCTCAACAATGGAGGAGATATGAAAGAGTTCAGCAAAGTTCTCGAATTGTGGGGTTAGACGTATGTCCTTTCAATCCTTGTTCTACCACTAACTAGTTTTATGATCTTGGATAGTTTATTTAACTTCTCTGAAACTCAATGTCCTCCACCAATGAAGCAGCCATAATAAATTTGTGAATGTGAATGTTAAACGATATCTTAGACACTTTCAGTAAATGTTACTTTCTTTCATCTCTGCTTCAACTCTAATGAAGCTATTAAAAAATGTATTCCACAGAATCCATTACACCGTCTGAGTTTCTGTCTCTGCATTCTTCAATGGCTATTCAGGTGGGAAGATAAACTACCATGTGTACTCATTTGTAAAGTGCAGAAAGACTGTGGTGTCCTGGAAAGGATGGGATCTTGTGAAGTTTGACATGATTTCAAAGTTTGTCTCTTTTATTTGATCTGTTTGACTTGGGGCCAATCTCAGCCTCAGCTTCAAATCTGTAAAATTCTTTCCTCTTGTAATTTTATAGAACATAGATGAGGTACCATGGTAAACACCTGGCACATGGTAGAAACATAATAAATGTTAACATTCTGCATCTTTGGTGAACAGGCCCTGTATGCTCCCATCACCAACTTTAGAAAGTCAACAGTTGCCATTAGAGAATTCAGTTGGAACTGTTACTGAAATTATCAGATTAAAAAAGTTCACTTAATATTAAAGGAAAATCCTCTTATAAGGCATTGCTGTCATTTGGATAAAACACCTTTATGAACTGTGAAAGTTATTAGATCTTTTAAAGATGAAAGGAATACCCAAAGTAATTAGCAATTATTATTTCACAACAAATCATAGTTGTCTACTCACTAAAGTATTTCATTGGGATTCAGTAGACCTGAATTATATTCTCACTTCTGCTATTCTCTAATTTCATGACATTGGAAAGTCATTTCACCTTTCTGTGTCAAAGAAAACTTATAATTAACTTTTATTAATATATAAGCCACCTTCTATAGTAGCTGGATAACTAGAATTATATTTCCTATCATAATATGAAATTCTAAATATTTCCTACATTTACTATGGAGTGGAGTTTGGATATTTTTAGAGACTGTAATTTTATTGGTAAAAAATGAACCTATACATGTTTTTGAGTAATCTTATATTTGATTATACATTGCATATGCAAGCATAGCAATTAAAATAATCTCTATATACATGAAAGTGATGTATAATATATTGAAACTTTTTCCTGCAAATCATCAAGGTGATAACCAACACACACCTATACAAAAATGGGTAGAGTAATTCAGTAGCCCATACAAAAAAACAATAACATAAATAATATTCAACCTCATTATAAGCAAAAAGTTCACATTAAAGAAAGAATAAGTTTCAATATTTTGAACTTAGATTTTTAAATAGTTTAAATGACAACACCTATAATTTTTATGGGATGAATTAGACAATAAATATCAAAAGTCTCATAAATAGCCACATTATTGTAGTAAGTGTTTTCACTTTTAAAAATTTAAATTAAGTATATATTCAGAGATACACAAAATATTTCTATGTAAGAATATTCATAGCAGGATTATGTATAAACCTGAGCAAGGTTAAACATATAAATGTTTAATGGGTAATGGTTAAATAAAACATGGTTTATATAAGCAATAAAATGAATTAAAGAGATTTTCAGAGAATAGTTTCAGAATTGACAAAAATAATGACTGTTAAGGGTTGAAAAGCTGCAAAACTAAGTTTAAAAACTATGTCGCCCACCAAAAATGATATAGGTCTTCACTCTGAGTGTCTCAGAACATGTCGTATTTTGGAGATAGGGTCTTTCCAGTGATAATCAATTTAAAATGAATTCATAAGAGCCCTAATCCATTATCATTGGTGTCCTTATCAAAAAGGGTGATTTGGTACAGAGACACGCACATAGTGAGCAAGCCATGTGAACATGAAGGCAAAGATCAAGGTTATGCATGTATAAGCCTAGCAATGCTAAAAATTGCCAAAGAACCACCAAAAGCTAGGGGAGAAGCCTTGGACTCCCTCACAGACCTCAGAAGGAACCAACCACGCGAATGCCTTTATCTCAAATTTCTAGCCTCTAGAACTGTGAGAAAATAAATTTATGTTGTTTCAAGTGACTAAGTTGTGTTACTCTGTTATGGTATCTTTAGCAAACTAATATAACTACTATACGAGTATGTGTTGGAAAATCTAAACAAAAATATATACAGGCAAAAATCCAGACAGACATACATTTTAAAAAAGTACATGAATAAGGAAAATGACAGCAAAGGACACTTGAAATTATGTTTTTATTTGTAGATTGTAGGATTATAGCTCTTTTTAATTTGAGAACACGTATTTACTTTCATAAGCACAAAATATTTTCTAAAATAAAAAATGAGCATTATTCCAAAATATGATTGTTTTCATAAGTCGTACAATTCACCATTCTGTTTAAGATTACATTTTACTAATATTTTGTTGGTGGTGGTAGTAATAAAATTATGGAATGTCCCAGAGAAAGTGGTTTATTCTGACTTGGAACTAATAGCTACAGGAAGTTGGATGATCCAGTCTCCCGGTGGAGAAAAACAGTCTCAGACAGCTCTTCCTGGCCCACACCAGAAAAGGAGGGAGCAGATTGTAAGGAAACTCAGATGTAGCAATTGTTGTAGTTTGTTTGAACTCTTGGTAGAACTGCCTGCATTCAGCATGGGTGCCTCTCTCTATACACTGTATATTTTGATTGCCCTCCTGCCTAACTTGATTTTCTGGATGCTGGCCTCTTCCTGCAACTATACTTAGTGTCGGCCTGTGCTCCCCTTCATGACGTAGATCCCTGTGTGAAGATCTTAGTCTAACTCCTCATATTCTTTATTTCTCAGTCTCTTCATTCATTTAAAAATGTAATTGCTGACCTTGATTTTGTCCTGAGGATTTACCATATCCACAAAACCTTCTATCAGTATTTCTCAAACTGTTTGTAGTGAGGGATGATTTTCACCCCCAATTCACTGCAGACCAATACTACTACAATATACATGAAAATGCTCGAAACATAAAATTAAAAAAAATAACAGATTAAAAAGCTGAACTCATTATCTATTGAAGACCAAATCTTCTATAATACACATTAAAATAAATTATGAAATAAATTAATTAAAAATTGAAGACAAAAAAATGCAAGTTATATTTTTTTATTATTAGTGTGAACAGACATAGAATTACTCTGCAAACTGCTATAAAAGTTTCTAAATGCTTACTCTTAATTTCCATACTCACTTTGTTTACAAAGTGCTTGTGGGATAGCACCTATCAACAGATTATCTGTACACTTGCTTCAGAGCTCTCCTACTCTGTACACTCAGTTTGTTTTCCTTACTTTAAAATTTTATCCAAGGTTATAAAGCAAAGTTTTAAAAATCAACAATAACCAGCATTGATTAACCATTGTGTACTTCATCCTTATCTGCCTTTTCTGATTTCATATGTTAAGATCACAGCTACAATTCGACATTTAACTCAATGCTAATATCTAGCTGCTCTAAAATGGATCATAATTTAAAATTTTGGATTCTTACTTTTTAAACTTAGGTTTGCAGGTTTTCAACTCTTGATTTAATTAACAACTACTGAGACTGATTATAAAAGTAGTGGTTATATGCATTACAAGGGTTTTGCTATCAAAGTCTGGCCTCATATTTACATTTCCAGCATTTATTTTCTGCTTGAATCTGAGCAAGCTATTCAGCATCACTGAGTCTTGGTTTCCTCATTTTTAAAAAGAGGAAAATAACACCTACATCAGAAGGCTATGGATACCATATATGTATATGATGTAAGGCTCAGAGGCCTTTGAAATAATAGTTCCTACATTAGAGGATGGCTGTGTGGTCCATGGTCTCTGTCCAACCAAGAAATCTATCTTTCATTTGATAATAAACAGCTTCTAAAATCCCATTTGGGGCACCTTCAGGAAGTCCAGAGACTTGCATCACCAACTTATTCTTGAACCATATACCTTAACTATTTTTCCTCATTTAGAGCCCCATCTGATTTTCCTAAGTACCATTTCACTGTTTTCCTAATATTGCTAAGTAGTCTTTTTTTCCTTGCCTTAGATTCCAAAGTTTAGTATTTATCCTTTGGATAAAATTTATATTATTATATCATTAAATGTTTCTACAATATCACCTAGGTTTTCTGACATTCAAGAATATAATCTCTATACTTCCTAGATTAAATAAGTAATGAAGTCTCTGACAAGGAATGCTTTAAAATGATTGGTCTTCTTTACAAATGATAACATTCTACAGTTACTATTTTCCATATTTTCTTTAATGGTAAGGGATTTATTTACTTTACTTTCTTTTATACATTTCATTTCTTGCTGTTTAATTATTCTCCTACTCAGTTGGGAATGATCATTGTACAGTAGAAAGCCCTGTGAGAAAGTCCCAATTTTTTTCAAATGGGAATAAAATACTTATTGCATGGGGTGATTTTAAAATTAAAATAAATATAAAATAAACTAATAACTTGTTAACATGTAGAAAATAAATAAAATAAAAATTTCAACACTCCATTTCGTGTATTCATATGAACTCTTTGTCTACCTGAACTTTTCTACTTAATTCTAAGTTCTCTCATAATAATGTTTCCTAATTATTGAAGCACATTGAAAATCATACACGTTATAAAATTTTAGGCTAAGGTTATAAAATATTTAAATTTATAATTACCAGTGGTGTTTAATTTTATTCTGAAGATTCCTACTGTAAATCAACAATTGATGTTGATTTATTTTTTTAATAACTATAACATCTGCTTCCAGAATTATGTGATTTACTGAAAAAGCCAGTCATTGGTAATATTGTGAAAATTTAACACAATATTTTTCTCAGTAAACTTTATGCAAACCATTTTTACCAATTCAAATACCATCACATAATCCCATATCGGCCTCAATGATGTAACCTACTAATCACATCATGTCAAGTTCATGTGTCTATGAAAAAGCACTCTCAGGATGTTGTTTGGGCTGTGATATTATTTCTGTGACTAAGTAATGATAAAAATAACTTAATAGGTAGTTGTATTGCTTATAATTTCAGGAAGTAAAAAACAACTGTCCTTCAAATCAAATCTTTTGGTAATATATACTATATAGATGGGTCTTTAAAAAAGGTGTCCATAAGTTTGTACTGTATGACCCCATTCCTGTTGAAACAAAAATACATTGAAATATTTGCCTATAAAGACATCTCTTTAAATTGATAAAGACTTAAAGACTGTCATTTATTTTTCAGATGAGCATACTTTATTAGCCAACCTTACCAATACAGACTTGTTTATAGGTCAAATGGCATAAGACAGTAGAGAGTATAATGGATTTAATACAAATTGAGCCTCACATGAAGATACTCATGTCACAGTAATAACTATAAAGTACATTGAAAATATGAAGTTCTGGGTAAATGATAAGATTTTTTATCAGGTATTGGTGGTCACTGACAGAAGCAGAATAACATGTTTGATAGATGAAAGACTTGATACAACCTGGCCAACCCTTAATTCCTACTAACATTTGACCTCCATGTGAGAATGATAGAGAATTAAAAACAGGGCCTAAACAATTCATCAGGCGGTATCTACCAGTCTCTGTTTTTGCCACCTGCCACCCTTCATTCTCCATGGTCATCAACGTTAGAACATTGACACAGGTGTGTATTACTTTGGTTTCTAGTTTCATTAAAATGGTGTTTTGTCCTATTTCCTCCAAGACGAATTCATAGCAACATTCAAATATGCATAATAGTTTTAGCAGAATGATACCAGAAAACATATGGGCTGAAAAGTCAAATAAAACATTCATTCTGACTTTCTCCCCAATTGCTGGGCTAGATCTCACATAATTTCTGCTTCTAAAATAAAGAATTTTGCCATTGTCAAATAGACATATGAAAAAATGCTCAACATCGCTAATCATCAGAGAAATGCAAATGAAAACCACAATGAGATATCACCTCACCCCAGTCAGAATGGCTTTCATCAATAAGACAAATAGTAACAAGTGTTGGAGAGGCTGTGGAGAAAAAGGAACCCTCATACACTGTTGGTGGGAATGCAGAATGGTGCAGCCGCTATGGAAGGCAGTGTGGAGGTTCCTCAAGAAATTACGAATAGAATTACCATATGACCCAGCAATCGCTCTCCTGGGTATCTACCCCAAAAATATAAAAGCATTTCTCTATAGAGACACGTGTACTCCAATGTTCATTGCAGCTTTGTTTACGGTGGCCAAGACATGGAAACAACCAAAATGTCCTTCGATAGATGAATGGATAAAGAAGTTGTGGTACATATACACAATGGAATACTATTCGGCGTTAAGGAAAGATGATATAGGAACATTTGTGACAACATGGATGGATCTCGAGAGAATAATGCTAAGTGAAACAAGTCAGACAGAAAAAGCAGAGAACCCTATGATTTCACTGATATGTGGTATATAAACCAAAAAGAACAAGACAAACAAATGAGAAACAAAAACTCATAGACACAGACAATAGTTTAGTGGTTACCAGAGGGTAAGGGGGTGGGGGGTGGGTGATGAGGGTAAAGGGGATCAAATATATGGTGATGGAAGGAGAACTGACTCTGGGTGGTAAACACACAATGGGATTTATAGACGATGTAGTACAGAATTGTGCACCTGAAATCTATGTAAATTTACTAACAATTGTCACCCCAATAAATTTAATACAAAAAAAAAAAAAAGAATTCTGCCATTGTGAGTACCGACATGAAAGTCTCTTCTGTCTTCATTTGGAAAATATTTATTTATTAATTACATTTAATAATTTAAAAAATGTAGGATGCTTCCTCTTATTTGAACTTAATAGTATCATTTGTGAATGCTGGGGTGGAAGAAGTTTTGGATCTGTATTACAACAAAATTTAGATGGACTCAAGTTTCCTTAACACATTCCCATAGCATCAAAGATGACCTGTTCAACACAGAGGCGACCAATGGGTCATATGCACTCTCAATTTATAATAAGTTTAGCTATTATTACTAGTAGAAATCATTTAAAAATGAACATGATACTAAACTGTTCACCCTGTCATTCTCCTAAAATAGAGAGCACATCTTTATGCTTTATAACCTTTTTCTGTAGAGTTCCCAGAATTACAGAAAGAGAAATACTAGCAATCTCTGGATTACCTATGTAGGGTCAGCATTTTTTTCCCCTAAGAGTCCAAAGTTAGTGAAAGATTATTTCAAATAAGCCTATGTGATAGGTATTTTATTCTTATTTAAAAAAATGAGGTTTCCACTGTACCATGCTGATTCCCAACTGAGTAACTAAGTAACACTAGGAAAGAAAATGTACAAAAGGAGAGAAGATAGATTTCTTGATAAATAAATATCTATTACAGGTAGCTGAATGAATATACCAATCTTGTATTTCAAAATTATATGTGAAAGCTCATTATATATATATATATATATATATATTTTAATTGACTAAGTATATCTCAGGGTAAAGGGATTCTGAATCAAATTCCAACATGTGTGATGGGGGAGGGAGGTTACCCTCCACACTGCCAAGCAATGCTCTGAGAGCAGGTGGGTGTTCTACAATTTAACTAAATTCTGATAGTGTAATCAGAGATTGTGTCAAATCTCACAGATTAAGGCCTCAGTCATACAAGACTGCCAGCTCCCCCTGAACACACACATCAGATGCCAGTAACAAATCCAGGTTTTTATCCCCTGTGCTTTTGACTCCCTCCCTGTGTTCCATTAATTTGCTAGAGTGACTCACAGGACTCAGAGAAACATTTCACTCTCTGGTTTATTACAAAAGGAATATAACTCAGTAATAGCAAGATAGAAGAGATGGATGAGACACACCATGGGGAAAGTTCTTCGATATCCCAAGACCTCTTCTAACACCACTCTTACCAAATCTCCACATATTCACTAACCTGAAAGCTCTCTGAACTGTGTCCTTCAGATTTCCATGGAGGCTTCATTACATAGGCTTGGTCGATTAAATCATTGGCCATTGGTTATTAAATTCAATCTGCAGATACTCTACCCTCCCCTGGAGTTCAGGGATGGGACTGAAAGTTCCAACCCTCAAACACAGGTTTGTCTCCCCTTGGCAACCAGCCCATCCTTAGGTGAAAACCAAAAGTCACCTCATTAGCATAATAAAAGACATCCTTGCCACTCCCATTACTTAAAAGTTCCAAAGGGTTTAGGGGTGCCAGAAACAGAACTAAGACCAAATATATATTTCTTATCATAAATCACAATATTATATAGGGTGTCTGCTATTAAAGTGGAGCCATGAATTTTGAAAATATTTAATGAGGTTAATGAATTCTTTGAAATTCATTAACAGGTATGTGTATAGCCACATTTTTATAAAGAAATTTTTCTCCCTTGGGTAAGATTCTCCTATTTGGCAAACAAATATACACTAATAACTGCCTCTTAACCAAAAAGTCTCTTCTATCATAAAAAGTTTCTACTCTCCACACCCTAAAGTCCACCTTTTCTTTATAATCAAACTCCTGGAACACATTTTACATACATATAATCTCCTCTTTTTCCATTTCCATTTTATAGCCCTCTCACAAACATTTGTCTTTCTTCTTCATGTCACTGCAAAAATGTGGTCTGGGAAAAGATAACCATAGCCTTAATTCTGTCATATCCATTGTCAATTTTGAGATTTTTCTGGAAATTTTCAGTTATTAAAAGCAGCCAGATAGTACCTTTTGAGATCCTTTCTCTCCTTGTCTCATCAAATTAGAAATCTGCAGTAACTTTCAACTTCTCTGCCTGTTTTTAGCATTCTCCTTTGTTTTATGCTTTACTTCCTAATTACTAAATGTAGGAGTTCCTCAGCCTTGGTCATGACCCTTTCTGTCTATTGTCTCTTCATAGAGGATCTCATCAATTTCCAGGCTTTTACAAACCAGCTTTATGCTAGTAATTCCCAAAGCATCATACAACTCAGACATGTCTTCTGGGTTCCAGACTTGCTTATCTAACTGTAGACTGTCGGTTCACTTGGCAGACAGTACAGTGAAACCAGCCTTGTCTCTGTCCCTCTAACATTTTAAGTTCTTTCTCCCCATATTCCTTACCCTTTCTCCCCATATTCCTTACCCTTACTCTGCATGGTTTTCTTTTCCTCATTATCCAGAAATAACTGTAAATGTCACATCTTTAGAGATCTCTTCTTTAATTTCAATCTAAATTAGATTGCACCCTATTACTATTTCCCATAGCAACCTGGTCTTTTCCTTAACTGTTCTTTATCTTCATATATGTTTTAACATGTCCAATATCTGTCTTCCACCTGCCAAACTTACTTGATGGTGCGGACCATTATCTGCTTTATTTCTTGTTCCTACATAATACAGTACCAGGCACACAGTAAGTATGCAATATGGATTAATTATATGGATGAATAAATATATTCATTTATTTATTCAAGAAATTCTCAGTGCCAATCTACTATGGGTCAGGCATTACCTTAAGTACCAAGTACCTGAAGTAAAAAACGTGATGAAGTTTCTGTTCTTAAGGAAATTGGATTTTATCAAGAATGATGACAATAAACCAACAGATACATAAAATTTTGAGTGAAGATAAAAATTATAAACAAAAAAAAGTAGGGTAAGAGGAAGAAAATCTGACCAGTATTGCATAGGGGGCTGTCCCTTTTATGTCATAGTATGAACACTTCTCTGATAATATTTAGGAGAGATATAAAAAAAGGAGCAATGCCTGTACGTATTTAGAGAAGGGCATTCCAAAGGGAAATAACAAGAAGTGAGAAGACCTTAAGAGATAAAGTGATGCTCAGCAAGATCACAGAACTGCAAAGAGGCCAGTGTGGCTGGAGCAGTATGAGTGATGAAAGCTCAGGGGACTACGAATGAGTTCACTGAAGTAGTGGGCAGTGGTCAAGTAGTGCTTTGTAGGCTCTAAGAAAGACTTTGGATTTTACTCAGGGCTGGATAGGAAGCCATTGAAAACTATGAATGAAGATAAAATATTCTTCAAATATTAACCTAAAAGCCAAATTGTTCCCCCAAGAAAAGAGAAAGAAAGCTGAGCCTCATTTCTATAGTTCTTCTATGAATGATTAATGTAAATCTGGACAAGTCACACCATCTAACTTTATATTTCTAATAAGAGAAAACAATGTAGTAGCTAAGAATGGCAGCACTGAAAAAAAAAATCTGGGGATTTTTAGGCTTGAATCCTTTGTCTGACTAAAACAAAAATTCAAAACCAGAGATTTTTAAAGGCATCTAGAAAATGAGTGTTTTAAAAAAGACTCTCAATTGTTTCTAGATTCAAGCATACTGGTTCATTGCACAATTACTGTGGGCTTGGAAGTAGAGGGTTTCTATCCTGATATATCGTACAAGAAAGAAAATGAAATATGCATGAGTATATTTATGCATGTGCGTGTATAGGAAGTATATATAAATAAACCAAGACACTTGTATAGCTTTGGAGTCTAATAAAAGAGTAGTTATTGGCTAACAACTTCACAGCCAGTCAGAAGCCTAAAAGCCTACAGGAAATGAGAAGGCTGCCAGAGAAGCTAACCAATGAATTCATTGTTTTTCTTTGAACTCCTCAGAGTTGGCTTTTTCACTGATCCAATGTATCAAGTCCTTAGTTCTTCTAAGTCAGACTTAGTGAATCGGCCAGAGGAAAAGAATTTGTAAAAAGGAACTTTAGGACTGATCTTGCAAAACATTATTTTTAGAGCTGGACTTGCCTGCTTTTTTTTTTTTTAGGGCAGATTGGAAGTGTTCTGGACTTATACTTTGGCAGCTGAATTTTGAAGTTTTGTTTTTAATCTCTTGAAATAAAAATATGTTAATTACTCAATTATTTGAATAAAAATATTCTATAATTTAATGTTATTAAACATATTTTATAAAATATAGCTATCCATTTGACATACCTACAAAATTAAGCAGATGTAGGAAAGGTTAGAAAGCTTAATTATGCTATTTATTAA
This sequence comes from Rhinolophus hipposideros, assembly GCF_964194185.1. Lineage (NCBI taxonomy): Eukaryota > Metazoa > Chordata > Mammalia > Chiroptera > Rhinolophidae > Rhinolophus > Rhinolophus hipposideros. The sequence continues at coordinate 64,362,386 of NC_138052.1, read as the reverse complement.
GAATTTGTAGATGATTATTGTAAGGATATTATTAAAGATGTTTACCCTTATATTGTATAGCATTTTCTCTATGGGGAGATTCATATGTAACTATCTGATGTCAGTAGTACTTTTTCTGAAGAATTTGTTTCTAGAAACTGATTCTGATAACTGACATATTTTTCTCTTCCTTACTATTTATGTATCCAATCTCTAGCCAAAAGTTTAGGGCATAATAATGCTCATTTTATTTTGTCCCCTTCTTTTTGATTTGCTTAATTTAAAAATATTTTAATTTTATCTTGCTGTATAAATATTTAATAATCATTAAACCAGATTTTTTTGGATAAATTGGGTTAGGAATGAATGTAAATGTGTACTTTAAATCTAGGATGTGTTAACAAAATAATAAAATTAAATGAAATGTGTGATAGTGTGAAGTAAACAGACAAAAATGCTCTCTGTAGTCAGTGAGATTTTGACATTTTTGAGGGATCCACAATGATAAGAGTATAGAAAGACCCTTAAAAAAATAAAAGGCAATTATAGGAGAAAAGATGGGCATGAGCAAGTTGTGGTCAGAAGACAGCAAAACATTTGATGGGGTTCAAAGAAGATAGGGTTCAAAATCAGCAGAGAATATCCAAGGTACAAGCCAAGAATGACAACTGGGAATTAGTTAGGTACAGAAAGAGGAATATGAAAATAGTATGTCTCCCAAGGGTAAAGTCAAGTTTAAAGCTAATGAGCTCAGGTTAACTTCTATTGAGGAAGTAAGGATTTGCATTCATTCCAGCCTGTGTAAGTCTTTAAAGAGTCAGCTCAGAACATAGTTTGCACATCCAGGGATTTGAATTGGTGTCCCGAGTAGACAGGTTACGAGTACAGAGGCAGTGGCATATGAGGGTGAACATCGAATAACTGAAACTAAGCATTAAAATTTGAGTGATAAATGGAATTCAGAACAGCCCAACTGCAAAAATGAACAAAGTTTCAACATCTGATAGAAATGTGTTTAAATTCATTTATTGCAGCATAAATGAGATGGCTTTCTAGCCTAAGGACTTGACATGTGTACTCTGTGCTGTGCTTCTGGGCAGATTATTGCAAGTGTCATAGGCCTTAGCATAGATGGGAACCCATGCCCCCTGGGATCTCTAGTAAGCAGAGACCATGCAAATTCAAAGGTGGTTTCAGATCAGCACTGAGTGAAGAACAGCACCTAGCAAAGAGGCCATAAGATAGGATTGGCTTTGCTTTTCATTATTAAGCAAAGATAATTATGAGAATATGTTTTCCTCGATATCATCTGCTGCAGTCTACCACAACTGACTGTATTTCTCTATATACAGTATGCTCTTCCCTTTCTATCCCTTCTGAATATCTGTCAGATCAATCTTCCCAATGTGCCATTTTTTTTCATTATTTTCTCCATTTCCAAGAATAAACAATAGTATTCTATTTTCTAGGGGGAAAAAAGTTCCTGACTGTTTTTGCCATCATTCAAAGACTATCCACTGGCTATCAAAGGCTCATCTGTACTTTGCTCCTGGGAAGAGAGATGCTGCTCATTCTCACCCTTCCAAATATCTCTTCCCCAAAACAAAGTCCTATGAATTCATTTTCACTGCCATGACTTTTAGTTTGCATTATATGAATTTAGTCATTATTTAATTTATTTTACCTGTGCATGTTTTATTTCCTTGATGTGATTTTAACTATTTAAGTATAAGTCCTCGGTTTAGTGTACACTCAGGAGAAATTCAGTAAATGCCTAGTGGACTAGACCTTGTCAGTTGACTAAAACTTGATTAATTAGCATATGTTTTATTTTCTACTCTGCATTCTATATATTTTTTCTCTCAATAGAAAATATAACTATTAACTTTTGCTCCTAGCAATTTCTCTAAAATTCTAAAAACTTGCTGCGGTTGCTTCTCTCTCGATTTAGTTTTTTGCCAACCTGTTCAACTCCTCCTTGGACAATATTTTCCTGCTATTTTGTAAAATTAGGAATTGAGCAAGATTTTAATCTAAAATTAGTTTTGAACATTTTAAAATGACAAAGAAGGTACTTATACCATGGAAGAGTCTTTTTTAGTGGGCAAAAAAGACAACAAACTTTTTTCCTGAGACACACCCAAAAGTTTCTTTCCCAATTTGCCCTTCTATAACATAACTGTAATATAAAACTTCTGGCTGTGAAATAAAGTGTGGTTTCATTAAATGATTCCAAGGTTTGTATTGCACAAGTATGTCAGTATCCTGTTTCCCAGGAAAAGTAAAACCCAGGGACTAAGGAGGAGTGTCAAGATCATTTGACAATTCTATCGGTATTAATATTATAATTTCTGCTGATTTTAGTTTCTAACTGACCCATCTCTCTCCTGTAAGACTCATTCACTGGCAAACTGTAAATGCCAAAGTCTTCAGATGATGAATGGAGAAGAAGAATATATGACTGATAGCAACTAGATGTTGCAGCATAGAAAATGTGCATATTGTTTTCCCTTTATTCCTAAGCCCAGGGAAAAATCTCAGTAATACACTTAAAACAAACAAATAAACAAACAAGCAAGCAAACAAACAAAAATTATTGTTTATAAAACAAATGATAATATTATAAAATCTATGACAAGTCTTGGTCTGCATTGAACCTACTACATTGGAAAAAAAAAACGATTTTACATTGTTGTACACAATCAAAGGGCCCAGGAGGTGTTCAGGAATAGGAGATGTCATAGACCATTCTAGCTACCAAAATATATAGCTACTTTTATTGTCTTTGTTCCTTCCTAAAACGTTTATATAGCATACAGCTTTTCACATAAAGTCAATGCAATAGAAAAAAAAAAATTCAGCAACCACTAGACAGAAATTTGCTTTCAAAAGTAATACACTCATGTGCATGTGCCCAAGCGCATGCACACATACCCACACACAATGTGTATTTTCATTTTTGCTTTAAAGGAAAGAAAGATTAGTGTGGTCTGTCTATTTTTTGCCCAGATAAATATTAACTTTGGTCTCTAATTGCATGATAATTACTGGGATCATGGTTAACTTCAATTTTAGCTACCTTAGTAATCAGTTTGTACCCCAAAAGTCACGTGTTCCCTTATCCTCACAGCTTCTTATTGTCTAGCTCATTCAAACCACTGTGCAAAAATCAATCCCTTCACTGTTTAAATTTTATCTATCTATTTATCAATTCTATCACACCCACTATTTCAGGATTTTTACTTTTAGTTTTATTAAAGATTGCATCAGGGAGATGAGAAGACTTTTACATCACACACATTTACATTTTCTCTTTAGACACTCTGTTCTCCCTACGGGGCTTCTTCTGTGTAGCCAAGCTTAGTTCCTCCTCTCTTTTGACACTTTCTCTGAGTTACGGTGGTTTACACCAGCCCCTCCTGTTCTGCATTGAAAATATTACAAACAACAAACAAGTGCTGGCGAGGATGGTGGGATTACCAATTGGTGCAGCCACTATGGAAAACAGTATTAGAAGTTCCGCAAAAAATTAAAAATAGAACTACAGTATGATCCAGCAATCCTACTTCTGGGTATTTATCTGAAGAAATCCAAAAGATGTATGCATCCCTATGTTCACTGCAGCATAATTTATAATAGCCAAGATGTGGAAGAAAACTAAGTGTCCATTGATAGATAATTGGATAAAGATGTGGTACATATATACAATGGAATACTACTCAGTCATAATAAAGAATGAAATCTTACCATTTGCAACAACATAGATGCACCTAGAGGGTATTATGATAAGTGAAATAAGTCAGATAGAAAGACAAATACCATATGATCTCACTTATATGTGGAATCTAAAAAATCAAAATAAAAACAAAACAGAAACAAACAGAAACAAACTTGTAGATACAGAGAACAAACTGGTGGTGGAAGCAGGGGTCGGGGTCTGGGTGAAAAAAGTGAAGGGATTAAGAAGTGCAAATTGGAAGTTACAAAATAGTCACAGGGATGTAAAGTACAGCACAGGGAATATAGTCAATACTGTTGTTATAGCTATGCATGGTGTCAGATTGGTGCTAGATTTATTGGAGTGATAGACGGGTGGGAGTTGGGAGGCAGAGTGAAAAAGGTGAAGAAATTAATAAGTACAAATTGGTAGTGATAAAAATCTCATGAGGATGAACATAAAGCATAGGGAATATAGTCGATAATATGGTAATAATTATGTATAGTGCTAGGTTGGTACTAGACTAGTTAGGGGGATCACTTCTTAATTATATAAATGTCTAACCACTATGCTGTACACCTGGATTAATATAAAATATTATTGAATGTCAACTATAATTGAAACATTTTGAAAAGAGGGGAAAACGTGAAGGGGAATAAGAGGTCCAAATTTCCAGGTATAAAACAAATGATGAGGAAGTAACATACAGCGTAGGGAATATAGTCAATAATATTGTGATAGCGTGGTGTGGTGTCAGATGGTTGCTGCACTTATCATGATGATCACTTTAGGTATATAAATGTTGAAAAAACATGATGTACCCCTAAAACTAATAAAATATTTATTAACTTTTTAAATAAAAATCTTAAAATATATACTTGTTGTTATTGCAAGAGTAAAATGCAACAAGAAATAATGATTGTAAGAGCTATTTATATACAAAATCATTAGTGATCACTTTAAAACAGTTAAATAGAGAAATAGATTGACAATACAACTATTAAGAGAGTTGTATGCAAAATAATTTAAGGATAATGGCTTTGTGATTCAACAATTATTTGTAAAACAGTAATGAAACAGGAGAAAACTAGAGATTAGATAATGCAAATCTTTGCAGAATTGTTTGTTCTATTATACCATAATAAGTAAAACATTTTTAAAGCTCATTACATTTCGTTGCTTAATTAAGTTTAGGTCATGAGTTAAGTGATGGAAGAACAAAAAATAATTCCAAAATCCCGTATGACAATATTCATGATCAACTTTTTTCAATCTGGACACAATAAACAATACAAATCATATGGAAAAAAGAAGACAGTGTTTGAGGAAAACTGGGTATCACCAAAGTTGCATGCTTTGCAACTGACATCACTTGAAAATGAACTTGTATTTAATCAAAAATATTCATTAAAGTGACCACAAAATAACTGCATCAGTTGAAAGTGCTGAGAAATTCGTGTTTCTACTCTGTAACATCAAACTTAAAATTTGACTACTGCAAGTTTAAAAATAAGCTTGTAATGAAAATTTAGTGTTTTTTAATTAAAATTATAAGTTAATTTTTGCAACCCAAAGCTTTTTCAGATACAGGTATTTGGGAATTTGGAAGGCAAACATTTTAATTGCCCTGTGAAAACAATTAGATTATGATTACTGATCTTCATTAGTTCAGAGATGACTAAATACAACAATGGTTTCACCAGTGCCTATCACATACAAACATGCTATATGGCAATGCTTGTCCATCTGGACTGTGCATGCAAATTACATGAAGAATTTGTTAAAATGCAGATTTAATTTGTTATGTCTTGAGTGGGCTAGGGAATTTTTATTTCTAAAAAGCTTTCTGGAAATGATGTCAGATATGCATGTCTGGGTAGACACCTTGAGTAGCAATGTTGTAAGAGATACAAGTTCTAAGCAGACATTTTTCCCTTAAAATAGCCATACTGGGGAGACAAGACATAAAACCATGAAATAATGTTTTGTTAGAGCTGAATGTCTCAGTAATTTAATCTGTACAGAAAAATATTGGGAAGGGGGAGTAAAGTGAATTGGGTTTCTGGGTCCTATTGCCTCAGATGTTCTTTATGGATACTGTTCTTTTGTGTTGCTTTTCTACGCTTTATGCCAATTAAAGCCAAATAAAATAAATGTAATTAGTACGATTACAGATTAATGAATTTTGTGATTTTAAGAAAAGAATAAGGGATCAGAAACACCAAGACAGTGAATTTTAATTATGCCAACCATTGAGAAGCTTAGAAAAATGTGGGGACAGTTTCCAAGAAGGGAGACCCTAAGAGAAAGATGATTTCAAAGGAGCAATACATTCTTTAAGATATGTGCTCAAGAAAAGATTACACTAATAATTAAGAGAAACAGTAAATATAAGAAGAAATCAACTTGGCTAAATTGAAAGTTGATGCCATTAAAGCCTGACAGTTAAATAGGTAACTAGCTCAGATTACTAGGAATAAATACAAGGAAGGCCTATTACTTTGATTTAAAAAAAAAAAAAAAAAGGACAAGAAAGGACAAAAGTAAATAGATGTGTCATTTGCAAAAATAAAGAGCAAGGAAACAAACTTAGAGGAGAGAGGCAAATAACAGAACTCAAGAAAAGTAAAAGATGGAAAATGCCAACTTCATCAAAATAAAGCAGCTGTCTTTTTATAAACAAAATCTGAGGTCAAAAGATTTAGAAGACGCAGGTCTTAGATTTTGTTAACATACTTTTTGAACAGTGAAATACATTGCTGAATACATTGTAAAGGTATTAATTTTCAATGAATTATTTTTAAAGTATCAAATTGTTTTAAAATTATACAAAATAATTTGTAGGTGAGAAGGATTCAAGGCCAACATTTAAAAATAAGCCAATTAACTGAAGAGTAATTTTAGATTGCATTAAATAAGGAATGTAAGGATTTGAAACTTGCATCAAAAGCTAAAACTGGGATGGGATCCCCAAATCTAGTATGTAGGAAAATAGAAATATATGTGCTTGCAAGAAATGTTTCTTTGATATATTTCTGGGATTAGAAAAGACATACACTCTCATACAGACATGCTATAAGAGACCTTATATGACTACTGAGCTTTGTAAACTATGTACACACTAAGTTTTTATTTGAAAAAGCTACAGAAAAGAGAGAATTTAGATATGTATTTAATTCATAATCAGCTACTTTACTGTATCCGTTTGATACTTATATTATTTTAATTAATTTTCTTTGCAAATAATTAAAATTTTTATCTCCTCATTTTTCTTCTCAATTTTGTCTAATCGGCTCTGTGCAGAAATTATGACAAAGGCTGACAATCATATGTTTTCTTCTTTTAAAGAAAATGTTCCTGTTGTTTTCCTATTAAACATAGTGCTTCCCTTTTAAAAAAAAAATCTTTCTGGCCTTATTTCACTACTGACTTTGGTCAGAACTGGTTTTGAATATAATCATATATTATTTTGGCATAAAAATTTAATGACACAGTTTTCCTCATTTAACGTATTGCTATGGTAAGTTACAATAATTTATTCATTAATATTAAGACACCATAAAATCGCAGGGCTGTCAGGATAGGGGTGGGATTAAGTGAGGTTGGTTTTGATATGCTGCTGGAATTTATGTAATATCTTATTCACAGTTAAATATTTTATGCTATCTTTTATACTATATTATTTAGATATCAAAATTAGGGGGTTTGTTTTAGTGTGAGTGTGTGTGTGTGTGTGTGTGTGTGTGTGTGTGTGTTTTTCGGTTTACTGTGCAAGAATTTTAATAAGACTGGCACACGTCTCAAAAAAGTCTATTGTCTGAATTCCGGGTCTTAGAGCTAAGTCAACAGAAGAGTTAAGTGGGTCACAGATGAAAAAATCAGGATTTTCCTTGAACCTCATTATCTGAATCATTTGCGTGGCAAGATCCATAGTTGTTAACTGATCCCATTCTCTGTGGTGTAGAAGTCCCTCATTGGCCTTCAAGAATTCCATCATCAATACTATAGAAATTTAATAAGTACGTTCTCCTAACCACTTGGTATAACTGTAGACTCATTTTGGAGTATGTGTTTGTCACAGGATTCTTCCTTTGAACACGCAAATAATATGGGTTTACAACCTTGCATTCATAATCCAGTTGTTTAGTTGCTCTACAAACTTCTGCCACGATATCATTTGGTTGACTTTGACTTCTAAATCCCAAATGCCATTTTGCTTTCCTTAGACCTTGGTGGTTGGATTTCTTTGGATTTAATTCATGGAGGTTATTACGTGCCATTAGTTTTTCAGCAAACTTTTTCAGGGTGAGGCCCATTCAAATAGTGATCATTGAAAAATGAATCAGGTTGCTTTATAGCCAAATAAAAATATTTGGCCTCGTTCATTATTCTCCTGTTATTTATTATGAGTTGATTGGTACTGCCAAAGGGTCCTAGTGATTTCTGTTACAAAAGAAGCTGAAAACCTCCTCTTCTGCACATTAAAATTTTTCACATACCTCTTTTCAGGCTTCATCATCAATCATGGTGAACTATATGATGGATTCTCAGGAAAGAGATATTTGGGAAAATCCTGTTTAAACCATTTATGTTCCCTGATATCTTTAATTGTGGCCCTCTTCATGTAATCCGCCCGGAGCATATGTTACAAAAGGCTAATCACAGAAAAATTTAAATACTGAGGGATATAAAAGATTCCATCACATATCTTCTTAAAAAGAGTTGGCACGTGATCAACATCAAATGGAAAGATTCCACCTAATAAAACATACAGAATAACCCCTCTGTTCCGTATATCTATCTCTGGACCTGCATGCAATCTTCCTGAAATTACTTCTGGTGCAACATATTTGGGTGAGCCATAATTTGTTCTTAAAAATTCACCATCTGACATTATGTTTGAAAGACCAAAATCAGCTACCTTTGTATTCATGAGTGCATCAAGCAGGACATTTTCAGGTTTCAAATTTCTATGAACCACCACACGCCTGTAACGATAATCCACACGAGGAAGGATTTGTTGGAACAGGCATTGACTTTCTTTTTTATCCAGCCTTCCATTTTTAAAGATATAATCAAATAGCTGTCCTCCTGAGATGTATTTCATTACCATGAAAGTATCAAATGGTGTACTGATGACCTGGTACAATTTAACGTATGAGGATGCCTTGAAAACCTTGAGGTTCCGAATTTCTGTGCAGATTTTTCTTACCACATCAAGGCTTCTAATCTTCTGTCAATTGAGTATTTTCACAGCAACTTCATGCCCAGTCTATTCATGTTTTCCAACCTTCACTTTGCTAAAGGTGCTGACCCCCAAATGTGTCCATCAGGAGGGATCTTCACCCAGCCTGTTGTGTCTCTACTTCTATGCTGTCGCCATCTTTCTCCAGGAACTGAGTCTGCACATTGTGCCACCGCAGATAAGTGGAATGCTTTCTTTCATTTCATATGCTCTAATTTTGTTTAAACAGCAGCATGTTTATTTGTTTAAATATTTAAAACTATCTGGACCTAGAAATTTTAATTTGCTTCACTTTCTTGTTTAGGAGCTTATTAATAAGAAATATTAAAATATTAGGTTGGTACAAAAGTAATTGTAGTTTAAAAGGTTAAAAAGGGGCCAGCCAGGTGGCTCAGGTGGTTGGAGCTCCATGTTCCCAATTCCGAAGGCTGCCGGTTCCATTCCTACATGGGCCAGAGGGCTCTCAACCACAAGGTTGCCTATTGGACTCCCACAAGGGATGGTGGGCTGCGCCCCCTGCAACTAAGATTGAAAGGACAACAACTTGACTTGGAAAAAGTCATGGAAGTACACACTATTCCCCAATAAAGTCCTGTTCCCCTTTTCCAAATAAATCTTAAAAAAAAAAAAGGTTAAAAATAATTGCAAAAGACGCAATAACTTTTGCACCAACCTATGGATACAGTACCATTTAATGTCTGAGGGTTTTTTGGTCAATTTTTCTAGAAAACGGTATTATGTATACAGACTTTCATTTCTGGTAATATATTGTTATAAAAATCACTTTAATATAATTGTTCTTAGTCTTTCTCTTTCTGTTACTGCATACTTTTTGATTCTTAATTATAAGCATATGTATTATCTTCTTTTTTTTTCCTTGATAAATCCAAGGAGGTTTTGAATCTCTTCCAACAATTTTAAAGATTTAGTTCTTAAATTCACGGTTTTTCTGTTTTCTTGGTTGTTTTTTTTTTAATTTCCAATGTATGTTAATGTCTTCCTTCTCTCTTCTAAATAACATTTTTTTCCCAAATTTTCGAGTTCTGATAATTTTACTATTTTGTTATAAAAGCACTAAGCCTATGATTTTTTTAATGTAACAATATTTAATGTCCTTATTGCATTTATTTTCTAGATTCAGTATTAACTTTTGGCTTTCTCATTTGTGGTTACTATGATCTGATTTGTCTTTGGCTAACTGGATCATATCTTACTGCTTTTGTTTTGTTTTGAAGCACAAGCAGCTCGCAGATTGCTAATGCATAGCTTCACAAGTACCTCTCATAGACACAACAATATGAGTGGCATCCCTGGAACTGTTGGTGAAAAATACTGAACTCTTCTCATCTATTTCTGTTGCTTTTTCAACTCCTGTTTCATTTAGTCTGTGTGTTCTTTAATTACTTTCCAAGTACTACTTATTTGAGAATAATACTTTCAACTGCTTTCTAGAAGCAATCATCTAAGATTCTCTTTCTTTTTTGTGATATGTTCTATTCCTTATACTTTGCTCTAAATTTTGTATTGGTGCCATGTATATATTTTGTATCCTTATTGTCTATCTTTAAACTGGAAAGTCCTGTCCCACATCAGCCATTCCTCCCAAAACTAAGAATATCCTCAGACATTCCCTTGGCACTTTGTTAAAGGAAACATTATTCTTCCGCTCTCTTTTTTTCATGACTAGACTTCTCAGCAGAGGCAAAACAAAAAATAAACTCCTGGGTCCTCTCTCCACCTGTTTCAGTCAACCCAACCTTCATTAATACTGGAGAGACTGACAGTTCTGATGACTCCATCAAGTGAGATTAATGTGTTAGAAGTTATTGTTTGTGTGGCTTCATCTCTGAGATCTACTTCACTGTTAATGCAAGTCCCCTCTATACTGCATGCTCACCAGGCCCACTCTGCCTCTGCAGCTCTCCAGCTGCTTCTCCTGAAATGGGGAGAGTAAAATCAATTCAGCTGAGTAAGAAACAAGAGATCTACTCCTAGGGCCCAAGCTTGAACTAGAACTTGGGGTCGGGGGCGGAGGAGGGTTAGCTAAGGCTAACTAAATTTCATCCTAGATTCTTTTTTTTATATCTCATAATTTTATTTTTAGTCATTCATTTCCTTTTTTTTTAATTAAAGTTTATTGGGGTGACAATTGTTAGTTAAGTTACATAGATTTCAGGTGTACAATTCTATAATATATCATCTATATCTCATATTATGTGTTCACCACCCAGTGTCATTTCTTCTTCCATCAGAGTCAGTTCTTCCTCCATCACCATATATTTGACCCCATTTAACCTTTTCTAGTACCCTCCTAGATTGTTATCATTTGATTTATCATTTTATTCTGAATCTGGAAGGTTATTAATTAGGTTTCCTTTAAACCTTGAAACTCTTGATAATATAAATTGTTCTCCTTATTAAACTAAAAGAGATGGAAAAGGAGCTAAGGACACAGGAGGCTAAATTTTGGAAGCTTGCAATAATTCTTAATTGATTTTTGTAAACTCCTGCATTCTAGGACATTTAATTTTACTTGAGAATATATCATCTTCCATGAATAATCGTGTATGTGTATGAGGTGTCTCTCAGAATTCATTTGGTCTCTCACTTTTAGATCAGCCCTCACTCTAATAATTAAACGTAGATACTATATGACTAGTGAAGAAAAGCTAAGCTCTCCGCAGGGAGATATAAGAATAGTGCTTGTAGGTAACACATATAGATATGAGACATTAGTCTTAAAACACTGGATACAAAGCACTGAGACATCAGTAATATTGTGCTTTCTATTAAGATAAGGTTTTAAGCTACAGTTATTTATAAATTACATATGTTAAGAAGGATAATAAATGAGAACAAGTAAAGTATAATAAAATATACTAAAAGGAAATGACATAAAATGATTGAAGCTGGTATATCTAATCAAGAAAATCTTTTTGATAGAGACAAGGTTGGTATAGGACTATTAGAAGAGACTAGATATAGCTTCTGGAAAGATGGGGTAGATACTCTGATTAAAAGAAAATGTCTGAGAAGAGAACAACACATTCAATTCTTGTTGGGGGAATAATAGCGGTTAAAATACAAGGAGCTTACTTTAAGCTTATACATATGTTTGTTGAATTGAAGAGTAGTCTTAATTAATCTAGTCTATCTCCAGTGACTGAAGAATAAGTTGTTTAAAATGACTAAGATAAATTCAGAATCAAAATAATTTTAATGATATATGCTAAATCTTTAAACTTACATTATGCTTTATAAGGTGCTAAACAGAGGTCTAAAATCCAACATTCAAAAGGAGATACCTGCCCTCCAAGGAATATGTTTTCAAATGAGAATACATAAATGTCTAAGCAAACATATCCAAACCTGGTTATAGCTGAGAGTTCAGAATGAGGGAGAAGAGGATGATTTTACAGCACCACATCTCTACTCTTAAACATTGATTTAAAAAAAAAAAATTCCCAAAGAACCATGAAACATTGATGTCATCAACAAGAATAGAGACAGTTCTGAGAAACCCACTGAGCTTCTCGGCATTTCTTTCACATTATGTAATGACGTGAGGTTTCGTTCCTACCACTCAGACTTCCAAGTCCTTATTCAGAGATTCTCTCATTGCCAGAGAGTAGTTCAAGTGCTTTTACTATGATTATATTCTTCTGTTTTGACAAAACTAGTTATATCTTGGGATCCAAGGAGGTGTATTAAACAGTTCTCAGGGGACCTTTAATTCTAGCACCATTCTGTAAAGTATGTCAACTCTTTTCTGTACACACTGAGGACTATAGGTTTTTGAAAAGCCTTAATGCAGACATAGATAATCATTATTTTTTTAAATCTCAATATTAATACTGCCAAAATCAGAAAACATTCAAAATGGAACCACAGTTTTTAAATCTCCTAGAAAAATAACTATGTCTCCCTCATTTTCCTTGGATCAGTTGCTAAGACTGACATGTCAAGGAATCATTGTGATTTTTTTTTTTTTTTTACTTTTAAACATTTCATTTCCTTTCTTGGTTAAATCTAAATAAATACTTTTTGATTAGGAGGGACAGCTGGATATTTGAGCAGGTGGTTGCAGAAGATTATGGAATAGCTTCTCAGGAAAACATTCCTAACTAGATACACAGCCATCTGTTAGGTAAATTGTTTAAAAATTCTTGTGTGTAGGAAAAATTATGAAATGAGCTCTTAATGACCCACATATTGACATTTTCATGGGTTAGGTAAAAAGAGGGAAGTATTAAATAGCCCAAGGTACTTTTTAACAACAACAACAACAAAAAAAACACAATTGCTCTAAATCAGAGTTGTCCTAAATGATCTTCATGAATTCTAAAATTAGAATTCTAATACATGTTGTTAATTAAAAGAAAACTTTGGCAAATACTGCTAAGAAGTTCTTAGTTAAACAAAGTTAAATAAATTTCATTTTTGTTTATTTGTTCATTTGCTTTATGTCAGAAATCCCCAGAGACTTTAGGGCATATTACATATGTATTATGTGTCTTGCTAAGTAAGAAGTGAATTCTGAAGAAAATTGATCATGAAGATAAAGAATTTTGAACTAGATAGGTAATTAAAACATATAATTAGAATTCAGAATAAGAGACATCAGCTTCATACCATTTCCAAACTATTTTCATGATTAGAGATTGGGAAAGATGGAACATAGAGGAGCACTCATATCTCACTCTTCAGTGAGTGCTGACTCCTCAGTGAAATAGTTTCTCTGAGGTCCTGACCCTTCATCCTCTATCCTAACCCCACATCATTTTAGATAGAAGAGATTTGAACAGAAATTACCAAAAGAAAATGAGAAATTGTGTGTTCTGGACGTTACAGTCCCAATGTATGCAGAACTATAGACCAGAGACAGAGAAAAGAGGAATCACGTAGCTGAGCATGAATGAAATTATGGTTTGACAAGAGCATAACCAGTGCAGAAACAGATGGGGGTTAAGGAGGCTGCTGTCTGGGATGAGAGTACTGGAGTATGAGTCCAGTAAACAGATGAATAGGACTGGGAGTGGTGTGGATTAAATTAAGAATACAATGGTGGGAATCAAATTCACGATGGAGAGAGTTAAAAGCAAAACTTATATTGAAGAACATTTGATCATTGATGTAGAGACAGACTTATTTTGTGTATTTTGCCATTTTTTTGTTGTATAAATGTTCTTTACTGGTAAATTCTCTCATTAGAGTAAATATAGTCTAACATATATAAGTTAAATTAACCTTTTTGTTCTTAAAATAAATGACTTGTTAATTTGAATTGTCTTTAATTTTATATTAGTGTTGTTCTTCATGCATTTTGCAGTATTTTCCTTATTCCTTTACTTTAGCCTTTATGTCACAATTTGTTTTAAGCATATGTTTTGTAAATATGATATAGCCAAAGTTTTTTTTCTTTTTTGGGGGGATGGTGAAAGTAACAAAACTCAATAATCTATGCATTTTAACATTAGTGTCAATGTGGGAGTCCACCAAAATAAAACTAAGTTTTTATTTCATTAATTTAGTAAATTAAAAAATTATTAATAATTTTTACTTTTTACTCTAGGCATTTTATTCTTTTTTTTTTTCTTTTGTCACCAATGCTATCCTTTGCATGTTTTTTTTTTCTTTCTCATTTTATTAAAAAAACAGGAAGGTAAACACAGGATAATGATTTTAATAACAGATTATTTTCAAATATGGTTTGTAAGTATTTAGGAAAAGAAAATCCTCACTAAATATAAAAGCTCAGGTTCATTTTGGGTGAAGGTCATTGTTGATGAACTGGTATATCAGCAGACTGCTGTAAGCCTTTCTACATTTGCCATAGTGAACGTATTTTTTAAAGTATCCTATTAGATTATTTAAATTTAGATGATTAAAAGTGAGATAGATGATGATATGATTCAGTGCATTTCTAATTTATGAAATGACTCTATCCAAGATTGATTGGTAATGAAAGAATGTAAACCCAGAGTAAGATGCACAGTAAGATTGCTTATACCATTTCTCTCAAATGTTCATGTGTCAAATCTTATCAAATTATTAAATAGCATGGTTCTTAAAAGAAGTCAAATAGGTAATAGTTTCACGTTAAAAGAAAATAAAAAAGAAATATGAATGTTATACTAAATTCATTAAGATGCAATTTCATTATTATTTTTTAAGTAGTCTCCTTTGATTTTATTAACCACATATTCTACTTTGGCTACTGAGTATGTAAATTAATAGCACTTACAAAGAAGAGTTAAGAGTAGTTGTTGAGAGAGACCCAAGATGGCAGAATAGACAAACACTATGCCTGCTTCCTTCTGTGAACACCTTAAGATTACAACTAATTATAGAACAATCAACCTGGGGAAACATCTGAAGTCTAGCCAAACAGAAGTCCTATAACCGAAAATATAAAGAAGATATGTTGAGACTAGTAGGAAGGGTGGAGGTGCAGAATGGGCCCCAAATCTCCCTGTGGCAGTTGAGAATCAGGAGAATATCTTGGCCACAGAAGCTCCCCCAAAGGAACGAGGGACCCCAGCCCCATGCCAGCCTCCCCAGCCCAGAGTACTGGTACTGGGAAGAAGAGTCCCACAACATTTGGCTGTGAAAAATAGTAGGAATACCGACTGTTTGGGTTGGACAGAAGGCTTCAGGAAACCCCGATGTCCTCATAAATGGCCTGCACACAGACTCATTCACTCATTCACTCATTCACTCACTCACTCACTCACTCACTCACTCTCACTCACAGGCACTTGGGCTTCAACAGAGGTACAGTGACTCAGGGGGCCTCAGAGACATAGAAGGGGCAGACTGATCTGTGTGGCTTCAGGGGGAGGACAGGAGGAGAGTTGGCATTTCCTGTGAGTATGTAAATTAATAGTACTTACAAAGAAGAGTTGAGAGTAGTTGTTGAGAGAGACCCAAGATAGCAGAATAGACAAACACTATGCCTGCTTCCTTATTTTGTGAATTTTCCCTGCAGCTGGCAGGTGGGCACCATCTTTTCTATGTTGGGTCCACCCCCACAGGCCAAATCTGAATCTGATTGGCCTGGTGAGCTACATAGTTCCACCCTGCTGACTCAATTGGGACCCTGCCCCACCCAACTCATCCACCGCCAGAGGCACTTTCTCCACAAGTAGCAAGCCCCTCCCACATCGCCCTCTTTCTTGGAAAACTATCAGAGTTCAAAGACCATAAAACTTTTTAAAAACTTTTTAAATCTTTTAATCAATGATTCTCAATTTATTTTTCATATCATTCCCCTAATGAAAAAATCTATTTTAATGTAATTATTTTAAATTTAATGTAATATCTACCCAATAAAAGAAATTAAATATTTAGAAAGAAGAGTTTGTCAAATATGGTTGAGCTTTGGAGGACCACAAACCACTGTAACATCTAACATTTTTTGCTTACCTTCTCCTACCCCATCCAAACAAATTTTGTCCTCTTGGGGCAATATTATTCCCATTGAGAATGCATGCTTTACACAACCCATGGTTATATACTCGCTCAACATCTTATTAATTTCCATCTCCTACCTTTTTTTATATTGTTCCTTCAGTGAGCTTGCTTTTTTTCCTTCTTGTAATTTATATATAATAGTCTCATACCAGGTACACAATTCCAATCCCTCTTTCCTTGTGAGTATTTATTTATGATAATACAGATTTTAAATGAATTTATATTTTTAAAAATTTGCATTTAAATGTATCTTACTTGTTTATTTTATTAAATGTATTCAATTTTGAATAATATTTTCATTGTGAACATCAAAAGAGACTATGTGTGTAAAGCAAATATCAAGTAGACACATAATAGCATAGCAAAAATTGATACCAATTACTTTTATATTATCTCTTTATAATTTGTGCTACTATACTATTCATATAAGCTGTAAAACTATTTTATCATTTAATACTTAAAATTAGGTGTTTTATTATATTAAAATTATGTAATTTCATATTCATAAGGAGGGTCTTAAACGTTCAACCAAAAAGAACTTTATTCTGTTGAAATGGAAAGCTTTCGAGGAGGAGATGAGTCATTTTGCCCTGAAACTTCCTTCCAATTTTCTTCTCCTTAGAAATTTGGCCCACAGTTATCAAATCATACCATTATAACAGTAGTTTATAAGTGTACAAGATGAAAAGGACAGATTATAATCAATTCTAGGTGACAATAATAGCTTTTTAAAAATTCCAAATTCAAACCCAAGTAGAGAATTCTGTGGTTCTACAGAAGATTGCCAGGAAATATATACTTTGGGAATATAAATGATGAGAAGAGGCACTTTTAAAATAAGAAATGGCAAATATAACTGTCCAGATTTAGAAGAGGCTCCAATGTTGTGTGATGGCTTGATTGTACATCTGTCAATTTTCCTCCCTATCATACTACGCATCTTTCAGGTAACTGATATTGGAGTCCCTCCAGCTTTTCAAGATCTAGTTTTGGTTGATTTTTATATATGCTTATTTGCTTTTGTTCCAACTGATATCCTATTTTAATCCATTACAACTGGATTAACAAAAAGATTTTAATCCTGGATTAGATACAAGAGAAATCTTGTTTTATGTTTTATCTTTGTGGTTAACATATTTTACCATATACACAAGTTATGTATTCAGAAATGCTTTAAATGAAAACATTAGTTTTAAACAGTAAAATTAAGAAACAATATAGCAACATCATTTCAAAAGTATTTTACAACTGTGAAGCTTATGCTATACTTCATAGCCATATTCCTCAAAGCTTTTGTATTCATATTAATTAGCTAAAATTAGAGACATCCTCTTTAGCCATATCACTCAATTCTATTTGAGCCAAGTATATAACTGTGGATAAATCTGTAGTCATTATCAATCATAATATTTATGGGAAATAACTGATATTTATTTTATTCAACTGAATTAACTGGGCAAGAACTGTACTTGTACTGTGATCCAATAAGCAACACATGGAAATAATATGACAGACAATTCTACTTAAGACAAAGTGTAGAGATGTCATGTATTGCACTTCACACATCAAGAAAGGAAAAGTATTAGTAGCTCATGTATTTCCAGAGGCAAAAAACAACTACCTAATTGAGTCCTAAATTTGAACTTACAAAAGCTTGTATTTTCCTTCCATTATTCAAATGTTTTCTTTCCCATGTTCTTTTAAAACACAGGAATCCATGTTTGTCACCTAAGAAACACTGAAAGTTTTACTCTGTCCTCCACTCGGGGTTAGAATTTTTAGCATAAGGAAGACACAAATAGGACAATACTATAAATGGTGGAGGTGGGATCAACTGCAACTTTCTTTCCAAAAGAAAAATGTATCCCAACATGCTTTCTGATGTAAAATCAGTTGTCTTTGAAAATGTGGAAAAGCAGAGAGAATGGAGACCACTCTCAAGTGACTTATAAACAGAGCTGTAGCATATCACGAGGTCACTTCCTCTCTAAGTGTCTTTAATACAACCTTTCTCCTTTTTTCATCCTTTTCAACACCAATATTTTCCACAGTTTTTGTCATCACCAATGTCTCCTTTCAGTCCCAATTATAAACTCACCCACTTTACTAGTTTAGAATATATGTCTGTAAATTAAGCTTATTAGAAAACAGAGAAAGCATCAATTTTATTTAAATTAGCCAAAAGAGAGCTGTAGTTTAAGGCTGATATTCATGAGAATGTAATTAGTTAAAACTAGACAAAGATCACCATTCCCTTGGCAAACACTTTACACACGTTTTCACAAATGAAATAAAGCTGCGTTAACCACTCATTATGTCATGCCTTACACTGCATTAGATATTCTAGGGCATAAAAATAAAAAGCATGGCCTTATTGTCAAATAATTTATCTAAAAACCAAAAGAGCATACAATGAGAAATCAGGGGAGAAAAAGTGCATTAATTTAGAATACTTGTACAAAGTAGGTAGGTAGATAGATGAAAAATTGGACAGATAGGTAGATACATACTAAGAATTGTTTTTTATTTCATCATATATGAGGTCGGACAATTAAGTTTGCAAATTCATCCTAAAAAAACTGCTACATACTTCATTGCCGAATACCACTACAGTTACCTTTGAAGTATACCCTTTGGGACGCTCTACACTGATGCCAGTGCCTAGTCTACCCATCAAAGCAATTTTGGAACTCTTTTTCTGGATTAGCCATCAGAGCTGTCCTCGTATTAACCTTGATGTCCTGAATGTCATCAAAATGTCTTCCTTTCAATATTTCTTTATCTTGAGATAAAGAAAGAAGTCATTGGGGGCCAGATCAGGTGAGTAGGGAGGGTGTTTCAATACAGTTATTTGTTTACTGGCTTAAAACTCCCTCACAGACAGTGCCCTGTGAGCTGCTGCATTGTCGTGATGCAAGAGCGATAAATTGTGGGCAAAAAGTTCATGCCGTCTAACTTTTTCATGAAGCCTTTACTTGCAAATAGTAAACTTAGTTAACTGTATAGTTGGTACAAATTCATAATGAATAATCCCTCTGATCAAAAAAAGATTAGCAATATGGTTGTCACAAGTTCGCAAATTTAATTGTCGGACCTCATACAATTTATTAAACTAGGTATAATTTGCCTTAAAACTTAAAAATGTAACAATGCAAGTGTGATAATGGCAGAAAGAAGGCAGGAAGGCAATGAATACATAAAGAAAGAAAGGAAAAAAGAATAAAAGGAAAGAAATCAGAGCATCGGTAAGTATGGCATCTCCTTCCTTTGAAAGTATGGAAAATTCATGGATATCTTCTGGACATTTCTCTTCAATCCTATTGCATTCTAAGATGATGCCAGCATACTATGTCTTGAGTTTTATTATGTAGCAGATGGAGGTATAAAGTTGGTGGAAAAGCTGGACAGATTTATATTTGAAAGCAGATTACTTGCTGGGGAGAAGAATAAATATTCAGGAGAAAAAGAGGGGAGGAGTTTAAAGAGAGCCAAAGTGAGACCTGTGGAGAGATATTTTGAGGGAATTTAGAATGGGAGAGAAGAGTGTTCAAAACAGTTGGATCTCTAATAAACTATTAAGAGACAGAGGAATGGAAACATAATTTTAAGTATTTTGATGTAATTCTCAGGTAAATGTAATTTTTTGGTGTTTTTAAGATACTTTTTGGTGTTTTAAGACTATTTTCCATGTGCTTTTCTTCTGAGCTTTCTTAAAGGAGATCACATATCATGTATTTCTGCATCCCCACATGCCTAGAGTTACTTCAAGTCAAAATAGAACAACTTGAATTATTCAAACAACAGTATCCTAAAATTTAGTATTATTCAAACAACTGAATCCTGGTGAACACTTAATTACCATCTTTAACCTTGGAGTTTTTCACTCTCATTTACTAGACACAGTTATTTCCCCATGATTATGCAGCAATTAGTAGCAAAGCTAAGTAGAAAGCAGATCTTCTACTAGTTCTCCTTTCATTGAGCAATTATTTGGTTCTTGAAAAATGTCTTAGAACAAAATCTTCTTTATGTATTATACAGGTTTGTGAAAACTATAGAGCAGAAGGTAAACTGAGAAGATTCAGAAAATGATGACAAAGTAGTATTTTCATCTAGAATTATCTTTTCTTTACAATACCAATTTTCTTGGCACTTTTGTCTCATGGGATGAAAGATTAAGAATGATTATTGCCCCAGTTCATTACTCCAATCAGATTTAGAAGGATGTTAAATTTTTCACCAACTTTTACTCCTAGCCTAAGAGAAGAAGGAAACAAAGACAAAGGAGGAAGAAAATAAAAATGGCAGCTGGGTAAAGAGAGACAAATGAGTGTATAGTTGTAGTACCCTCCTCACACACTAGCTTGTGAGGAAAATCTAGCAGCTCCTTTAATTTAATCTTTACTCAAAATAGAGTACTGTCTTTAAGCAATCTATGGTAGTTTCAAACCTGAAAAATTAACGGCACTGGGAGAAGAGAATTACACAGGGGGAAATATTTCTCTTTAAAAGCAACGACCTTTTCCCCCGTTTAATCCCCAAAGCCCTTAGCTCAGAATGTCACATATACCTCATTTTTTCTTTCTGTCTCTAACACAGTCATGTATATGGGGGTTCCCATGCATAAGCATGTAATTAAATTTGCTTATTTTCTCTTGTTAAAAAAAAAATCTATCCACATAAGGAACTTTTGAAGACAATAAATGATTGAAAAAGATAACACTAGTCTTTTCAGTAATTATAGCAATTGACAAAATTAGTGAAAAGTAAAAACAAAAAGAATTATATTGTATTGGCTTCTTTATCCCCTCCAATATTGCCACTGATTTATCCAGGCCACATAATAATGGTATTATTCATCTAATGTCACTCATCTTGTCAGAATTTTACCACTGCCTTCTTTTACAGGCTTCCATCACTGCATTTGGATTTCTTCAATGCTGCTCACCTCCCTTTGCCATCTCTAGCACATAGAGTAATATTAAGAATACAACTAACAACACATTAATTGATAATAATCTAAACTTCAGATTTGATCTTTCATATTGGAAGGTTTGAAAATGACTGCCAGCTTTCATAATAAGAACTTTAAAAGTTTTGGTGAGCTTAAAAACTTCAGAATTTCAGATTATTTACATAAACACTCAGTAATATAGAAAGTCATTCAATGAATATTCCAGAGGGGAAAAAAAATGTTTATTTTCTTCAAGTATTTCACTATTCAAAAGGAAAGTGAAAAAAAGAAAGACAATTGATGGAGTATCTGTTGCAGGCGTTAAAATGTACTACTTGTTTATTTCAACTTTATCTGGTGTTTCCAAAAACAAAGGACCAAAAACTGAAAAGATCTGGCGAAGGATATACCCATTCTCATCTGAGCACCTCATTGGTGTGATCTGGAAAAGCACAGAAGAAGGAGAAAAAAAAGAACATGAGAGATTTCATTTTGTCAGTAAGAGTTCTTTGAAGTTGCTCATTAATCTTTTAGACCATTTTGGCATGTTAATGTCCAACTGTAGACTATTCATATTGCTAAGCTAAGAAAAATGAAGTTATTGCCTTTAAAGTTCTCTCTATAACCCAGCTCTGTGGTAATTCTTCCTATTTGAGTCATATTTTAATTGACTATGACTTTGATCTTAACTATTCCAGCAGTTTGGCAGCTACTTTATTTAATAATATCTGGATTTTTTAAGAGGAAGGTGGGAGAAACGTATAATCTTGAAAAGTGTTTAAGTCCTAAACTATCAGGACAATTTTTCACGATAGGTTTGGATGGATGAATACCTTTTCAGAAGATCGAATGACATCCATGTGTAAAATAACCACATGCACACAAGCAACATAGGACAAGTTCTTTGTTCATCTAAAAGCCAATAATTTTTTTTAGTGATTAACCTTGTATAATAGGTATTGTTCTGGGCAACAACACTACCCTCATTTAAAAAAAAAAATGAAGGTAATGAAAGTCACATTAGATGATTTTCCAGGATAAAGAATAAAGATATTTAACTAGAGTGCCCTTTAAATATTTGCCTGCTGTATTAGTTTCCTAGCATTGCTGTTAAATATTACTCAAAACTTAGTGATATAATACAAGACATATTGTGTGATCTTGTAGTTCTGGAGGTCTGCAGTCCTAGAACCATGGTGTTGCTGGGTCACATTCCTTTGGGATGGTCTTGTTTCCTCTTATAGCTTCTATGGGCTACTAGCATATCTGTGGCTGCATCACTCCAGGCTCTGCGTCCTTTGCCACATGTCACATCATCTCCTCTCACTCTGCCTCTCTTACCCCCCTTTTATCAGGACCACTGTGATGACATTATGCCCACCCAGGTAATCCAGGGTAATCTCCTCATTTCGAAATCCTTAATTTAATCACATTTATAAAATCCCGTTGCCATGTAAGCTAACATATTAATAGGTTCTAGGAATTAAAAGTTCACTCTGTTTGCAAACTTGCAATGACAAAAACCTTAACCTTCTGTTCACCTCAGCTCAATTTCAAACAAAAGTGGTAATTCAGGATGTAAAAGCACCCAGTATAGAGTACAGCAGTTGGTTTTAGGGTGGTAGAAAGGGACAGAAGAATGAATTTCAAAAGATCCTTTCTTCCTCCCCTAGGTTCAAAAATTTCTTTTACATACTGCCATTTGTGACAACATAGACGGACCTTGAGATTATCATGTTGACTGGTTAAATAAGTCAGACAGAAAAAGTCAAGAACCGTATGATTTCATTCATGTGCGGGATATAAAACTGAAAGTAACAAATGAACAAGACAAACAAAGAAACAAAAACTCATAGGCACAGATAACAGTTTAGTAGTTATCACAGGATAAGGGAGCAGGAGGTGGTAGATGAGGGAAAAGGGATCAAAATATATGGTGGTGGAAGGAGAAGTGACTCTGCATGGTGAACATACAATGCAATAAATAGATGAAGTTTTATGTAAATGTACACTTGAAACCTATACAATTGTACTAGCCAATGTCACCCCGATAAATTTAATTTAAAAATAAATAAATAAAAATTCCTTTTCATTGTTTAATGAATGATTTCTGGTAAATGCTAAGAAATGTTTACAATTTAATCTTTTCTTATGGAAGAGTGGTAGTCCATTGGATCTTGAGATTATTGTACCAAGCAAAATAAATCAGACGGAAAAAGTTGAAAACCATATGACTTCACTCATATATGGGATATAAAACTGAAAGCAACAAAGAAACAAGACAAATAAAGAAAGAAACAAAAACTCATAGACACAGACAACAGTTTAGTGGTTACCAGAGGGAAGGGGGAGTGGGGAGGTGTTAGAAGAGAGTAAAGGGGGTCGAACACATGGTGATGGAACGAGAACTGACTGAATGGTGAGCACCCAATGTGATGTATAAATGATGTATTATAGAACTATACGCTTGAAACTTGCGTAATTTTACTAACAATTGTCAATCCAATAAATTGAATAAAAAAAGAAATACAGTTAGTATAAAAACCCTAAAATTTAAAAATGACACTATTTAACTTTTATTCTGAAAATATGCATACTAATATTTTATTTTTATAATATGCATACTAATATTTTTATTTTATTCTGAAAATATGCATACTAACATTTTATCATTGAATGATTTTATAAATGCCTGTTTGCCTCAAATATTTCTAACATCTCACCTGGAAAATCCTGACACTATAAACTTCCTATAAAATATAGAGATGAGATGAATTCCTCAAGCTTAGAATTCATGCCTTATTTATGTTTATATTCCTAGTATCTTCTACTATGTCTGTTCCTTTGTACATGCCCCCCAAAATATTCATTGACTTGAACTTTATAAGAGCACTCACAAACACACATTTTAAAAAAGGGGCCCTTTGAAAACTTTACATTAGACCTGTGCCTCCACAGTCTAGTGGCTCAATGAAGTGGTATTTCTCCTATTTACTTGGTACAATGTTCTCTTGTAGTCTCTCTTGTTAAGAGCTCAAAATTTTTTGTGCACATTAAAATCATGGAAATTTTCAAAAGTAAGAATGTTAATGCAGGTGTTTTGGCCAACCACTACTGGTTAATGTGTATTCTGTCTAATTCTGTTTATTCCACCTTCCCAGTTCCCACTAAGTGGAGAATGTTTCTCCACTTGTGCAATATTGCTGTACTTGGCTAATCACTTGTCATGTTTCACCCAAGAGATGTCTGCATTCCAGAAGCAAGCAGTGTCATTCCTATATTAGTCTATTGTGAATTGGTTGTCAAAGTTTTTCAAAATGCCTTGAGACCCTTCTGTTTGCAAGGTGATTTCTAAATATAGCATTATTATAATAAGATATTTCTGAAGTTGCACGATAGGTTGTACTTGATTGGAACTATTGACCCACTGCTCAGTGAAAGAAATTAGATGCTATGTAAAGAACACCAGTCCCATTCAGTGTAAAATGTAAAATTCTTTCTACTATTGCTTCTGAGATATGAAGACATCAGGTCACACAATGAGGTGCTTTGTCTTTTCAGCAGTATTAGGTGAACTGCTAGTGTTCCCTGAACTACAATGTGTTTCTAATTAAAACTGTGTCACTTTCTTTTTCAAATGTGTGTAAGGACCTGGCTGGCGCTTGCCCTTAAAAGGTTTTGTTTCTAAATCTCTTACTTGCTTTTTATTTCATTTCATATACGGTGCTTCTAATTGAATAGTTCTTCCTGTACAAGTACAACAATAACTACTTTAAAATTCTCCAATTTATAGTTAATATGTAACAACTACAAAGCCGGTTATGAAAATTTCAACTCATAGACACTTAACAACAAGGTGTCAAATCTGATGACCAAACTAAAAGGAAATAATGAAGTCAAATGCTTTTTAAAAGACTGAGGAAAAATGAGAAAAGCCTGCATTCACTTTTGTGTTCTTTGTGTTGTTAAAAACAGTAACAGTTTAATACATGAAAAGTAAGAGCAGTCAGACATTGAAAAATAGTAATTACAGATAATGTTTTAAGTTCAGTTTTACAACATCCCAGGGTAAAGAAAATTATTTTAAAAATTATAAAAACTAACTGCAACTTGTGTTCAGTTCTTTTAAATGATTATATAGTGCATTTATGTTAATAAATATATTCTATTTAAAATCAATGAATCTTTTTGCCCACAGAAATATCAATAAGCTACGGTGATTAAAAACAGCTAATTTATTATTTGGCATAGCGGCCAAATAATAAATGATAAATATTATGATAAATAATAAATAATAAATAGCGGCTGGTATTCCAAGACAATTCTTTGTAAGTCTCATATTTTTCCAAATCTTTTGAGTGAGGCACTGACTCGATTTGTTCTGGACTACCTTTCGAAGAGGTTTGTATAGCAAATTGCCTTGGGAGATCGAGGCAGTGTTTCCCTCAGAAGCAAAGGGTAGGAATGTTTACTGCCCAATAGAAAAGACCAGGTTCACGAAGCTCTCAGATCCTCTCCTGTAATGCAAACACTGCATGTGCAGCTGTCACTTTGCCCTCTTAGCATTACCCTGGGGAACCATGACTCTGAGTACAAGACCTCACAATGGCTACTGCTATTGCTATGAGTAATAAATTGTAGCCTCTGACGCAGGAGTCTTCTGTTCTCTTTCAGCATCCATAAAATGGTGACAAGCTAACACATTATCTTGCAAATCGGGCAAAATCTCAGACCCATAGTATTGTTTTTTTCATACTGGCTATTGGCAAATAGTCCACCATGTCGTTAGTATTCTTCCCCATAGTCATTCTTCTATTTACTCTCACCATTAGGTCCATGCATTTCTTTGGCTCTTTACAGCCCTGAATTAAGTTAACATTGTATAAAATACTTCTGTAATATTATCACCCCTTAGAGTGTGCTCCTTAAATTTTAAACATATGCAAACGGTTTCTTCAACACGCTGGCCTTTTAGTTCCTTAAATTCTTTCCCTCAACCAATCATGTCTTCTGTATTACCTCCTCCATTTGCTTGTACAGTAATAGCCTACACCATGTCATTAACAATAAGTGCTATACTTCTACAATTTTAATTTCATGAGTTAGCTTTTGGCCATCAGCTTGTGTTATTCTAGCAAACTCTTTCTAATAACTCAACTCTATCAATGCCTCAACTCAGCTGGAATCTGCAATCCATTAAACAAACAATTTGACAATCTCATTTTTTTTTTTTTAACACTCACCCAACTTATGGCCACTCTTCTTTATGGCTTAACTTTAAGTTGGTTGTCCTATACTTACAATACCTCCTTCATACATACTCTCAATCTTTTGTGACCTCTCACTTCATATACATGATATATTTAATTGTTATGCCATGAGGGTTGTTAAAGAAAAAAAAAAGTTCACACCAGACAGGATGAGCAGAAAGAGGTTAATTTTATTCTGATATTATTGCCAGTAATAGGTAAGAGGGTCAAGATCAAGTCTGGATACACAGCTCTAGGGAGAGGTAAAGGGCTGGAGAGATTATGATAGTTGGGGTTGGAGGGTAATAGGCCATCTATGTTTGCTAATTGGCATCACCCAAAGGAAAAGTAAACTTTCCCCTACCTACATGACTGGAGACAGTTTTACAACTTGGAGTAAGAAGGTCCCTCCCAAGTTAAACTCTAACCCTCCCATAGAAACTGAGAAATTTGGACTCCATCATCCTCAATGATGATATTTCAAAGAGATGGTTCACAGGTCTTTGAGAAAGATATTTCCTGGGTGGTAAAACTGGCAAGAGTCTGGGAGAAGATTTATAAATATTTCAAAAAGGCAGAGAAAGTATTTTCAAGTTTTCTAAAGTAAATGCTCTAAGAAAAATAGGTAGGGACCTAGAGTCTGAAAAAAAGTCTAAATTTTAGTCAATCTGAGGGAAACTTGAAGGCAGTCTTGATTATGCCTTATAAGATTGCCTGGCACTCAGTAAGAATTCAATAAATAATTCTTGAAAGAAGAATGAGATTTAAACTATGGCATTTTAAGGGAAAAAAGGATATTAACTCCAGTATTTTGGCAACCAAAAATTGTTTAATTAATACTCTGCTATCTCTCCCATATTGTCAGACAACTTATATTAAGTAAACATTGCCATTGCAGTGGGTTAACCAGCTGACCCCTTCATCTGTCGTCTTGCCATCTTCAACCACCTACTACACAGCCTCCAGAGTAAAAAGTCTACAAATATAATAACTTTCTATGTCCCTCCTTAATGTCACAACCCAATACACATCTGGCTTAATTTTTTTTTTTTTTTCTGCCAGGGCTCAAAAGATGAACCTCCTTACCATGGCCCATCAACCTTACTTCAAGTATCCTGAATTTCTCTACAGACCAGATAATTAACACTGTCTCACCATACAATGTCCTGGTTTGTTTGTTTTCTGACCTGTTAGCAAGAACCCAGGAGTCTCGTTTAATCTTTTCTATGAGCCATCACACTTACTGTTTTCCTGATACTTCATATCCTTTTATATTAGAGTGGCTAATGTTCCCTCATCCTTCAGGATGTCACCAAGGAATCTTTCATGTTCACTTTCTAATCCTCCAATTGCTATCCCACCAGACATTTCTTTTCTCCTAAACTCTGTGTTATGATACATTAAACTCTCATTTTTTATTCATATTGGCTCATCTGGATCAGCTACTTTATTAGAAGTTTCTAGAGGACAAGTAACTTATTCTTTTTCAGTCTTTACTCCAAGAACGTAAGAGAAGAAAAAAAGGAAGAGAACAGGTTTTGGAGACAAAACAGAAATGGGCTTGAATCTCAAACATTAGAATATTAGCAAAATGAATTGACTATTCATTCCTCCATTTCCATATTCATAAACTGTGTATTATATAATCCATGCCATGAAGTTGTAATGATGATAAAATGATGTAACACATTAAGGTAAATTACACAATGCCTGGTACATAGTGACTGCAATATACACTTTGAATGAATATAACAGGGAACAAATTTGTGGACTCCTCCCAAGTGTTTAAGCCAAAGGTACTTAAGGAAGTATTCATGTGTTATAATCAGTGTCATATTATAAATTAATATTTTCATAGTATGCTCACTCATTCAGTTTCAAAGGATAGACTCTATATATTATCCTTTTACCGAAATGATTTATCATAGATTATATTAAAAAGTCTATATTAAAATAACAACTATTATAAAATATTAATGATATGGATATTTCCAGTAAAAAGCATTTATTGCACACTGTTGAAAATGAAACAAAATATTTTTTAGTATTTTCACATCTGCTAAAAATATCCAATCCTGTGTAAGCTTTCATACTAAAAAACGCCAGTATCCTATGAGCAGTCAAATGCTGTCTTTATTATTTTTTTTTAATTTTAGAGGAAAATAAAATTGAATGATCTTAAAATCAATTTAACCCTAATTATTCAATGTCACAAAATTTCTACAATTTCTATTGGGTTTCTTGGATGTATAATAAATGTGTGCTCTGCTAGAATAATGATTATGTATAAAGTAAGTCTGTTTTGCCTGAAA
Source organism: Rhinolophus hipposideros (assembly GCF_964194185.1). Taxonomy (NCBI): domain Eukaryota; kingdom Metazoa; phylum Chordata; class Mammalia; order Chiroptera; family Rhinolophidae; genus Rhinolophus; species Rhinolophus hipposideros. Next base: position 64,333,456 of record NC_138052.1, on the reverse strand, counting down.
ATTCAGTAAAAGACATCTCTCCATAGGGCATTTATTCAGAAATGTATTGTCATTCCTTGATAATTTGATTTAAGGCTTAGATTCTAGGAAAGAGAAAAAAAATCTGTATGTTCAAATGATTTGAATCTTCCTTAAATAAAGATCTGGTGGTGGAAAATGTTCAAAAGGGTACTATGTTAAAAAAATTTCATTCCTCATGAATATTAAAAATTTCAATCATTACTAACTTGAACTGAAGTTGAACCAATAATATAAGTTAAAATGCCCTTTATTGCATATTTAGTCAGATAAGTTTTTATCTCTTTATGGGAATTAATTAGAATTTTATTAGTTTCTTAAGCCCTTGTCAGCATACTCAACAATGTATGGCTGTGACAGTGTCCCCACATTCATCTTGTCTCAGTATTTAAAATTCACTTTGTGTACCTCTATGAAAAATACTCCATGATTAATCATTATTCTTAGCAAAAAAAATTGCATCTACCTATGAAATAATACATTTAAGCTAGAAATAAAAAGCCTAAAGCATAAATTTATTTTGTTTTGTTTTCCAGTAAGTTACATTGAGTACAGTAAATCCTTATTTCCATAAAGGAGAGATTTTCTGCAACACAATAATAAACACATATTTGGAATAAAATTTTATTAATCTGATAATGATTATAATTTGCAATAGAAAAATAAAGTATCTTGAGGTACTGGTTATAAAAAAATAAAAAAATATATATATAAGGAAGGTATAATATATAATATTTCTGAATATGCTCTTCCCTGACTGGCCTCATTATTGTTCACTAATGTATTTATATAGTTCAGTTAATCACATTCTAAATGATTCTGATTTTTTTGAAAAGTCTGTATTTCTTCCAATAGACTCATAGAATATTTTTCACTATCAATGATGTTACCAGAGTAATTAGAGAATAGAAATAACTAGGGTTATCAGATAAATATGTTTTGGATTTATTTTAAAGTTTGAAATGAAAATGGCTAATATAAGTCATTATGGATAGCTTCAGGATGTTTATGTATAAATTTAGCATGAGGCAGACACTCACAAAATATACAAATATTGTGAGATAATTTTGCTCCACTAACACTTACCTTCAATAATGCAATAAGTATGATTTAATCTTACACCTTTGTCTAAAACAATAAAAAAATAAATTGGGTCTTTGCTTTCCCTAAGCTATCCTTATTTTTTGGACGTGGTATTTTATTTTAATATTTCACTAGTATGAAAAAGAGATTAGAAAGAAGTAATTAATATGATTGTCTCCTAAGAAATAAAACTATAATGATATCCTGAATTTTACAATAGTTTATTTTCATTGCTCAAGATATTTATGATGGAGTAGAAAAATAGCCAAGAACCTAATGGTGCTTTCTTTTTATACTAATTACATCTATTAGGCTCTTACATTAGGTTCTACAGTCTTGGTATTTTGAGACATCTTTGGAAACTTAACAGCTTCTTTTCCTGTATAATTGCCATACAATAAACCTCACATATTTAACTGGTCCCATTTGTAAAATTTTACATATGTGTATCATAATCACAATCAAAATATTGAATCTATCCTCTACCATAAAAGTTCACTCATGCTTTTTCACAATCTCTCCTACTCACCTCTCCTCTCACCCCAATCCTCAGGCAGACACTGAATCGCTTTGTGTCATTATAAATTAGTTTGCATTTTCTAGTATTTTATGAAAATAATATCATATAATATGTTCCTTTTTGTCCAACTTCTTTCATACATTATAAATATTTTTATATTTGTCCATGTATTTTAGTGTAACAATAGTGTATATATTTGTATTGCTGCTTAATAGTTCAGTGTTTAGATATATCACATATTGGTTATCTATCAATTTGCTGATGGACTTTTAAGTTGTAATCAGTTTGGGGACATCACAAATAAAGACTTCTAAACATTCATGTGCAAATCTTTGTATGGTCATAAGTTTGAAATTTCTTGGAGAAATATTGCTTGGATAAATTTGCTTGTAAGAATCAAGACCAATATACAAAATCAATTGTATGTCTATATAATAGAAATGAGAAATCAAAAAGTGAAATTTTACAAATACCATTTATAATAAAATATTTAGGGTTAAATCTGACAAAAGATGTGCAAGACTTGTACTATACACCTACAAATAAAAAACTTTGAGAGAAATTAAAGAAGATGAATAAATGAAAACATACAGGGTTTTGTGGCTCCAATGATTCAATATTGTTAAGATATCCCTAAGTTGGACAATAGATTCAATAAAATTCCAATTAAAAGTCAGTAGACTTTTTGGGGTAGAAAATGACAAACAAAAACAACTCTGAAAAAGAAACTTAGAGGGAGGTTTATCTAAGATGGTAGAGTAGATAAATGCTGTGCTTGCTTCTTCTCATGACCACATTAAAATTACAACTAAATTATAGAACCTGGAGAACCATATGAACTCTAGCTGAACAGAAGTCCTATAACTAAGGATATAAAAAAAAGACGCCATATTGAGATTGGTAGGAAGGGCAGAGACACAAGAAGGGCTAGCCTCACACCTGTGCCTGGCAGTTGAGAGTTTAGAAGAGATATCTCAGCCATGGAGGAGAAAGGGACCCCAGACCCACACCAGGCTCCCTAGCCCAGAGTACCAGTGCTGGAAAGAGGAGCCCTCACAACATCCAGCTGTGAAAAATAGTGGGGATTCTTACTGCCTGGATGAGAAGGAAGATTGTGGAAAACCCAGAAATCTTCCTAAAGGACCCATGTCCAGATTCACTTGCTCACAAACACTCACCCTGGTCTCTGGCAGAGGACAATGACTCATGAGGTGTCAAAGACATACAGGGAGAGGCTGAGTTCTTTGGCTTCAGGGTGAGAACTGGAAGGACAGTCTCCATTTTCACTGCATAGAATCTACCTCCCTTGCAGCCAGCAGGCAGCCACCATTTTTTTCCTTTTCTGAGCCCTCCCCCACACAATCATATCTGAATCTTCATTGGCTTGGTGAACCTGGCTCACTCTACCCTGGTGACTTCCTGGGATGCTGCCTCACCCAATTTGCATACCGCCCAAGGCTCTATGAGTGGCTAACACTTATGGGATCCAACAGGTAGCAATGGCCCTCAGGGTGTCCTGAATTTTTGCAAAGCAACTCGAGGCTCAGTACTGGTGATATTCATCCTCAGATCACAATGTGGTCTCCCCCACATATCTCCAGGTCCAGCACAGGCAGTGACCAACCATGGATTGGTTGGTAGTCCCTGGCCAGTCACAGGCAATAGCTGATCCAGGCCTGTCCCAGAGAACTATGCAAGAGGCCCCAGAATGAACATTCCCCGAAGTCAGCTTCAGATCACAGCAGTACACCACCCAATTAGCTCCAAAAGTGGCACACCCAAAGGGCAGTCTCAGCAGGCACTATAGCCTGCTGGGGCAAATTCTGTTCTAACAGGTAAGACCCCTGCAAAGCAGCACATAAGTTTTGGACAAGGCCAAACTCTACTGCCAGTCAATCCTACCCACAGATGTGCCAATTGCAATCAAGGCTCAATTATAACAGGAAGACACACACAACACACTCAAGTGACACTCATGGAGGATAAGGATCAAATGACCAGTGAGATTGTGCCACTGGGTCCCACAAGACACCTACTACATAAAACCATCTGGCCAAGATTGGGAGATGTAGCAGATCTACCTAATATGCAGAAACAAACGCAGAGGGGGAAACAAAATGAAGAAACAAAGAAATGTGTCCCAAATGATAGATCAGGAGAAAATTCAAGAAAAATAAATGAATAAAATGGAGGCAAGCAACCCACTAGATACAGAGTTCAAAGCACTGGTTATAAGGATACTCAAAAAACTTAACGAGAACTTCAAAAAGAGACAGCAAGCATAAAAAAGGACATAGAAACCATAAAAACGAACCAGTCAGAAATAAAGAATATAATAACTGAAATGAAGAATATACTAGAAGAAACCACCAGCAGTCTAGATGAAACAGAGGATCAAATCAGCAATTTGGAAGACAAGATAGCAGGAAACACCCAATCAGAATAGCAGAAAGCAAAAAGAAACCAGAAAAATAAGGATAGTTTAGAAGACAAAGTAAGTGTAACAACATTCACATCATACAGGTATCAGAAGGAGAAGAGAGAAGGCAAGGGAGTAAAACCTGTTTGAAGAAATAATTACTGAAAACTGTCCTAACCTAGTGAAGGAAACAGACATACATGCTCAGGAAGTGCAGAGAGTCTCAAACAAGATAAACCTAAAAAGACCCACAAAAACACACATTATATTTAAAGTGGAAAAGTTTAAAGACAAAGAGAGAATCCAAAAAGCAGCAAAAGAAACACAACTAGTTACTTACAAATGAGCTCCCATAAGATAGTCAGCTGATTTTTTCAACAGAAACTTTGCTGGTCAGAAGGGATTGGCACAAAATATTCAAAGTGATGAAAAGTGAGAACCTGAAACCAAGACTATTCAGCAAGGCTATCATTTAAAATTAAAGGAAGAGATAAAGAGAATCCCAGAAAATAAAAAGCTAAAGAAGTCCATCACCATCAAAGCATTATTACAAGAAATGTTAAAGGAACTTATTTAAGAAGAAGGCGGGAGAACATAAAGATGTATAATAAAATGGCAATAACTATGTATCTAGCAATAATCACTTTAAATCGAATAAATGCTCAAATAAAAAGACACAGAGTAGCTGAATGAGTAAGAAAACAAGATCCACACATATGCTGTCTACAAGAGACCCACTTCAGATTCAAAGACACACACAGACCGAAAGTAAAGGGATGAAAAAGATATTTCATGCAAATGGAAAGAAGAAAAAAGTTAGAGTAACAATACTTATATCGGACAAAATAGACTTTGAAACAAAGGCTATAAGAAGAGACAAAAAGGGACATTACATAATGATAAAGGGATCAATCCAACAAGAGGATATAACTCTTGTAATCATATGCACCCAATACAGGAGCACTGCAATATATAAAGTAAATATTGACCAATATAATGGGAAAGATTGACAGTAATACAATCATATTAACTTTAATGCCCCACTGACCCCAATGGACAGATCTACTGGGCAGAAAACCAACAAGAAAACAATTGCTTAAAATGCCACAATAGACCAGATGGATATAATTGATATTTTTATAGCATTTCATCCCAAAGTGGAATATACTTTCTTTTTGAGAGCACGTGGAACAGTTTTCAGAATAGGCTACATGTTAGGCCACAAAACAAGTCTCAACAAATTTAAGAAGACTGAAATCATATCAAGCATCTTCTCTGATCACAATGATATAAGACTAGAAATCAGTTACAAGAAAAAAAAAAAAAACCTAAAAAACACACAAACCATGGAAACTAAATAACATTTTACTAAATAATGATTGGGTCAATAATGAGATCAAAGAAGAAGTCAAAAGATACCTTGAGACAAAAGAAAATGAAAACACAACAAAATCTATGGTACACATTGAAAGCAGTACTAAGAGGGAAATTCAAAACAATACAGACCTACCTTAAGAAACAAGAAAAATCTGAAATACACAATCTAAGCTTACACTTAAAACAACTAGAAAAAGAACAGCAAACTCAGCGCAAAGTGAGAAGAAAGAAGATAATAAAGATCAGAGCAGAAATAAACAGAATGCAGTCTAAAAAAAAATTGAAAAGATCAACGAAACCAAGAGCTGGTTATCTGAAAAGATAAAAAAAATTGATAAATTTTTAATCAGACTCATCAAGAAAAAAATGAGAGGACCCCCCAAAATAAAATCAGAAATGAAAGAAGTGACAATGGACACCACAGAAATACAAAGGATTATGATTAAATATTATGAACAATTGAATGTCAACAAACCAGACAATCTGGAAGAAATGGATAAATACTGAGAAACATACATGGTTTTCATAGGGGAATTTTACCAAACAGTCATAGAAGAATTAACACCTAACACTTATCCTTCTCAAACTATTCCAAAAAATTCAAAAGAAAAGAAATCTCCCAAGCTAATTTCCTAAGGCCACTATTACCCTGATTCCAAAAGCAAATAAAGATATTATGAAAAAAAAATTATAGGCTAATATCCCTGATGAACATAGATGCAAAAATCCTCAATAGAATAGTAGCTAACTGAAGTCAGCAATACATTAAAAAGATCAAGTGGAATTTATTCCTGGGATGCAAGTTTGGTTCAATAGTTGCAAATCAATTAATGCTAATACACAACACATAAAAAATCGAAGATAAAAATCATATGATTATATCAAGAGATGCAGAAAAAGCATTTAACAAAATTCAGCATCGACTTAAGATAAACAATCTCACCTAAGTGGAAACAGAGGGAATATATCTCACCATTAACAAAGGCCATATATGAAAAACACATAATTAACAACAAACTCAATGGGGAAAAGCTAAAAATGTTCTCCTTAAGATCAGGAAAAAGACAAGAATGTCCACTCTCATCACTTTTCTTCAACACAGTATTGGAGGTCTGAGCCAAAGCAATAAGACAAGAAAAAGAAATAAAAGGCATCCAAGTTGGAAAGGAAGAAGTAAAATTGTCATTATTTGCAGATGACATAATATTATATAAAAAGAATCCTAAAAATTCCACAAAAAATCTATTAGAACTGATCAATGAATTCAGTAATGTAGCAGGATACAAAAGTTAATATTTAGAAATCAGTTGCATTTTTATACACAGCATTTTCTAACAAGTTAGAAAGAGAAATTAAGAAAACAATCCCATTTAAAATTGCATCAAAAAAATTAAAATACCTAGGAATAAATTTAACCAAGTAGGTAAAAGACCTGTACTTAGAAAACTGTAAGACACTGAAGAAAGAAATTGAAGACGATACAAATAAATTGAAGCAAGTACAGTACTTATGGGTAGGAAATAGTAACATTGTTAAAATATCCATACCACCCAAAGCAATCTGTAGATTCAATGCAATCCCTATCAAAATAACAATGGCATTTTTCACAGAACTAAAACAAATAATCTTAAAATTTATATAGAACCACAAAAGATTCCAAATAGCCATAGCAATCTTGAGAAAGGAGAACAAAATTGGAGATATCATGCTATCATGATATCAGTTTGTAGTTGATATCAAACTACACTACAAGCCTATAATAATCAAAAAAAGCACAGTATTGGCATAAAAATAGACACATAGATCAATGGAACAGAATCGAAAGCCCAGAAGTAAACTCTTACCTATATGGTTATTTAATCTATAACAAAGGAGGCAAGTTGTACAGTGGGGTAAGGAAAGTCTAGTGAATAAATGATGTTAGGAAAACTGGACAGATATATGCAAAAAAAAAAAAAAAAGAAAGAAACTGTGACACCTTCTTACACCATATACAAAAATAAACTCAAAATGAATTAAAGACTTAAATGTAAGACCTGAAACCATAAAACTCCTGGAAGAAAATATAGGCAGTAAACTCTCTGACATTGACCTTAATAATATTTTTTCCGATCTATCTCCTCAGGTAAGGTAAACAAAAGAAAAATAAACCAATGGGACTACATCAAACTAAAAAGTTTTTGCACAGCAAAGGAAACCACCAAGAAAATGAAAAGACACCTACAATAAAGGAGAAGATATTCACCAATGATACATCTGATTAGGGGTTAATATCCAAAATTTATAAAGAACTCATACAACTCAACAGAAAAAAAAAATAAATAACAGTCCAATTAAAAAAATGGGCAGAGGATCTGAATAGACATTTCTCCAAAGAGGACATACAGGTGGCCAATAAGCATATAAAAACTTGCTCGGTGTCACTAATCATTTGAGAAAGGGAAATTAAAATCATAATGAGATACCACTTCACACTTGTCAGAATGGCTACCATCTGTAAATCAACAAACAACAATATATTGTTCATAGGATTGCAAATTGGTGCAGCCATTATGGAAAACAATATAGAGATTCTTCAAAAAAATAAAAATAGAACTACTTTATGACCCAGTAATTCCACTTCTGGATATTTATCTGAAGGAATACAAAACGTTAATTCAAAATTACCATTAGCTTTTGTGGGGATCCCATCATGCTGTTTTCTCACAGATAGTATCTTAAAAACTAAACCCTGTAGCGGCTCACAAGTAATGAGCTATCTGAAGTAGGCATTTCAAGGCGGTGCAGCATCTCCGAAATTCAGGTCATACAGATTTTTGTGTTTGTACTCTGTCATTATTAGCTTTGGAGGTTCATTTTCATAGTTTACTAGTAATGGTTGGCTCTTATATCTCTGATCACGGTGTCTAAGACCCAGGAGAAAGCAAGCTGATGTGCAAAATATTCTTGCCAGAATATTCCCCAGTGACTTCAGCCTTCATCTCATTGAACGTACCTGCAAACACTTCAAGCAGTAGTATTATTTTTTTTACATGCAATGATTTCACACCAGGTGTTCATGCTCCTTAAATGTTGGGTCACAGTAGGTAGGAACAACTTTCCCAGTGTGTAACAGCCCACAGTGTACTACAACACCCCACGCAATTGAAGAATGCTCTCCAATCTGTTTAGATGCTTACAAAATCTCTTTTAATGAATTTATTTTAGAACTCATGCTGTGTTCTCTGAACCATTATTTCAGAAAAAAAGAACAGGTTTTTTTCCTATTCCAAACTTCTATAGCATTTCATGTCTTTTACTTTCCTCAAGAATCACCATAAGTAATTAGGGCATAAAGTGATTTGTTATAGAGATGCATGTCTGTGTTATGAAATATCTCTTTGCTTTGAAATTAATTATATTTTAGGAGTTTTAATCCCAGGAAACCAATCTCAACTTTTATTCTCTAGTCTTTTTTTTTTTTTTTCCTGGAAGTAAGGATGAAACTCACATTTATTGATTAGATAAGTAACATGCTAGGTACTTTTGAACTTATTCAATGAGCAATGTTGATTCACAGCCAAATTTAAAATTAGAGTTAGTACAATGAAAGTAAGAGAAAAATAGTTATCAAATTAGAAAACAGTATTTTATTTATGATTGTCATTTATGTACATGTGTCATTTTATGATTCATCCATACATCTTCATGAATAAAATGAATCATGACAGTATTTGTGACTAAATGGTTTTCCTTTTAATATATATGAGAAAATAATTTCCAGCTTAGTCCAAAATGTTGTACATTCATAGGGATCAATGGAAGATATAAAGAGATGATTCAAAGTCTAATAAGGAAATAAGTCTGTCTTAATTTTTCTGTACTTATAGCAATACAGTATTTATGTTACTGAATTAAGAGCATGAATTGCAAAGTCATAGTATGATGATCTGCCTGAGAAGACCACAAAACTACAAGGGATTCCCATTAGTACTGACTTTAGAATAACTTTATTTCTGCTAAAATATGAAAGTAACTAGTAAACATTGGTTTGGAGTAGAAAGCTTTGAGACTGAAATCAAGTAAATACATTCTATAAAAAGCAGTTATGAGTGCATTATCATCTAATAATTTTCATGATGATTGTAAATTACAAGATATTGACAATAAATATTTTCTATTACTTTATGATACTTGACACAAATTCAGTTTTCTTCTTTCTTGATAGGCAAAAGGCTTCAGTTTCTGAGACCCACAAGGAAAAGACAAATCTCTCCTTAACAAATACAGAAGTTAAATAGATAAAACTAGCCCCTTTGATAATGTTACTCAGATGCCCCTTTTCAACAATTTATCTGGGCAAACACAATGGTATTTATACAAATACTTTAAACTAAATGCAAATATAGCTATCTATGGTTGTTATTTTTCTCAGAACTCTAGGCACAATCTTCTTAGAAACAAACTAAAATTTGCATACTCTTATTAAGTGAAACTATTTGAGGGCACTCATTTGGTTGCTGTCAAAATAGAACTTTGTTTTCAGAAATGGTTTATGAATGTTATTTAATACATCCCAAGGCTTCAAAAGGAAAAAGTTAAGGGACTTTCTGCAGGAGTTCTGTCTAAAATTATCTGTCCGCTTGGTTTTACAAAGCACATTTAAAATGGAGGAATGTTTCATAATTGGAAACCAACAACATCAGACCAAAAAATGAGGACCCAAGAGAATATGAATTGCGTCATAAACTCTCTCTCTCTCTCTTCTCTCTCTCTCTCTCTCTCTCTCTCTCTCTCTCTCTCTCTCTCTCTCTCTCTCTCTCTCTCTCTCTCTCTCTCCAGAAAATACATATTGACCAAGCCAGGTACTTCAGAGCCGAAGACAACCAAAAGCAAAATCAGTGACCTTAATTGTCACTTTCCCACACAAACACATGGGGCCAAATTGCAATACCATGCACTACAAAACCTGTTTAAATATTGATTCTTGACTTACAAGTAAAATAAAGAAAACAAAGGGGTAGGTGAGCACAATGATAGGTAAACATACTTTCAAAGTGGTTTCCAATTGTGAATCTTTATCTGGGAAAGATTGCTCAGTATAGTATATTGAAGGGTCGGTGTGGGTAAAGTGGCAAGCAGAAAAAGTGCACTAATATGACAGGAGTGTAAATATGGTGTCCTTTTAGGTTTATAAAGAATGAAAAGAAACAATTTTACTTTAGCTAAGAAACTATAGCCTAGCAAAGCGATTTTCTTCTCTGTATTTGTTTATTGCAAAGTGGAAAAGTAGCATTACACATACAAAGAGAGAGTGAGCTTTGTAAGTGCTTCAAAAACTTTCAGCCAAAGTGAAAAGAAAGATATAGAGAGAAATCAGATTCTGTATAGCCCCCTTTGAGAGATCCTGTCAGTTTTACAAAGGAAGCAGCTGTGTGCACTTAACTCGCGTGGCAATGTAGGCAAACATGAAGCCATCAGTACATTTATTTACAAAATGCTCCCTTGTTATATTTCAAAATCTTTACATGGATGTAATTTAACTAAGTCCTAAAAACAAAATATATAGAGGGATTTTAATGAGGTAAACAGTAGGTAAAATGGAAGAGGAAAACCCACAATTTAGAAAACAGATACAAACGAATTAAGCAATAAAGTACATAAAGATTTACACTGGATCTTAGCCAAAAAGTCAAGAAATGATGCAAAAAGATTTAAAATGTGAAAACTGATCCACAAGAGAATCAGATAATTTAATGAATATGATCTTTAGCAATTATGGTAACTCCGTATATAAAAAAATATAGTTGTGTTTTTTTTTTTCAATCTTGTATCATACTGTTCAGTTTGTAAGGTATATTGGGTGCTGTACTTTGAAAAAGTCCAAAGACTGACTATTCAGTACAAAGCCAGAGTTCTGTAATGACTCTTTCTACTTAGTGAATATTTAAAAGTAGTAAAATAGGAAAGGAATCTATATAATTCTGTCTGATTCTCCAATCAAATATTACAATAGAGGGAAAAATCCATTCATGGGCAGCAATAGAAGAACAATCAGAATTCCTTTGGTTTCTGTAGGGTAGTGCCCATTCAATATAAATATATACTTATATTTATATTTATATATGAACAACATATATAATTTAAAATTTTCTAGTAATCACAATGAAAAAGTAGATACATTAAATTAATTGAAATACATTTTGTTAAACCAAATATGTTCAAAACACTATCATCTGTTTTTAGAATAACTTATTGCTCTGTGAAGCAAAAGTGTATCAGTTTCAAAACTATATCTGCCCAAGAAATTTCACTAACTCTTGTGTCAACTCAGTATTATTAACGTTGAGTCAAAGTATTCAGTAAGTTGAAAAGAACTCTAAATGTATCGGTATCAAAAACTGTTCTTCTAATTTTTTTTGTAGGTTAGTTATGCTGTCAATTTATATAACACTAGATTGCAATTTAAATCTTCTGCACATAGATTCATGGTAGAAAATGTAAAATCTTTATTATTGATTTGTATTATGAAAAATTTAAATTTCAACATAAATTCTTGTACCTATCTAGCTAGGTGACAAATAAGCTTTTCATTTCCTTGAAGTTTTGAAAGTTATCTTATTCATATACAGTGTGATACCAGTAAAGGATTATAAGTCATGCTGCCATTTTCTTTGTGTCTATGGTTATTGAATATTTGGCAATCATTCCTTTTGTTGGAAGAAAATCTTGAAATGAAAATAACAGCTTAGTAATTCATTATAAAACTTTTCCATAGTTCAGTCAATAAGCCTGAGCAAAGGACATGATCATTAAAGTCATTGCCTTCTATTTTTTTATGCATTTCTATAAACTGCTGAAGATTCACAGACTTTATATATGCTGGACAATTTTTAACAACACTAACAAAGATACCTTTCTTTGAATCTGCCTCAGAAAACTGAATGCCAATATTTTGATGTATATCACTTAGTAGAACGAAGCAATAAAAGAAACATCAGTCTCTTGTTATAAAATTTCAATAAACTTGGATTTTTTTTACTTAACATAGCTGGGACACTGTCCATCAAAATAGAACTAATTTTTTGTGTAGATAAAATTCTCCATTGTTATGTTGAAGATTCAAAATACTCCATAAATTTTATTTTTTAGGCTGCAAGTTTACATGTCATCATACATTTATAAGCCTTGTAAGATAAAAACGCAACCAAAATATTAATTGAACAGTACCTCTTATGTTACATGACTCATCAGATATTTGCAATCTTTAAATTTTTTGCATCAACTGATATTTTATGCTATGATAAAGGATTTATATTACAAGCAAATGTTTAGTGGCTTAATTGAAGATTTTTTTTATTGAACATCAATTTTACTCTTTTTCTTATAATTCTGTAATGCAATTTTTATAACTGAAGTAATAATTTATCATCTTTCGATCTAAAAGTGTGTGTGTGTATGTGTGTGTGTGTGTGTGTGTGTGTGTGTGTGTGTGTACACCTGCATGAATCTAAGCAATTTTACAGCCGGCCAAAGTTAAAAAGATTAGATCCTGTTAATAATCACTTAAAATGTACATAGACTTTGATGTCAACCAATCTTGGGTACAAACCAAGGTTTCAATTTACTTAGGCGAACTTAGAAAAACTGCATAATCTCTTTAAATTGTGCTTTCTTGTCTCTCAAATTGGGGGAATATGAGAATACAGCTCATTAGCATGGCTGTGATGATTAAGTGAATATGCATACAGCATGTAACATGGTACTCTGACTATACATGCTCAAAAATGCTTTCATTTTTATTATCTCATCCCATTGCCAACACCCGTTTCTTCCCTTTCTGTGTCAGAATCATCCTTTCAATTCTCCAGAGCCAGGGTAACAGTATTGCAAATTGGTTAAGATCATGATACAAAAATGAGAATGAGATGACTGGGTCATATTCATTTCCATTTCCACCAGCCACATGATAAGGACAAGTTACACAAATCTTCCAAAACTCAGCTCTCCTATGTAAAAATAATGTTAAAGGAAGTGTTCAAGGGGACATAATTGACCACCTGTTGACCAGTGATCAGGACCCAGGCAATCAGAGGCTCCTCACCCCTTCCTCTGACCTTGGAGTATATGTTGTTCCCACAGTGAGACCTGTTCCAAGGACACAGCCTTGAGAGAGTAAGACATTGTGGAGATCATCCGGGCAGTGTATGTGACTGAACCCAATTAAGGTCGCTATATAATTTTATAAGATTTGGCAGATAGGAGCAGAGATCTACTCGCCTTGCAGTCACCCAAGACAAGCTTTGTATATGTTTTCTTGCTTATGAAACCTGTCACCTATCAATCTGGAATGGTCTGCTTCTTGCTTAGGTCACTTCCTGCCCTCCAAGTAGGAGGCGAGTTTCAGATTTCACCTAGGAAGCTCTCAAGCTTGCGTACCAACATAACGATAATTATATCTACCTACCAAAAAATTAAAAGAAAAAATATGTAAAAGTATTTTAGTAGAATATGTTACATAGGCTAATTAAAAATGAAGTAACTATTTTTTAATTTGTTACTTTAAAATGTTCTGATAAGTTCACATAAACATCACACAAATTAAAATAGTGGCTTATTTAACTTTATTCTGTGAATGGCACATATCTCAAGCCAACCACATCTCAAACTAACCAATAGATATAATTTTTGTTTTAAGTAAAAAAGCATCATATGAATTAGTTATTTAAGATAATGGATTAATGTATTTTATTCACATAAATCATGTGTCTAAAATTTTAGTATCAAAATCAAGTTATTTACAATACACTGCATGAAATCTATTTTCTGTTTATTTGTGGGTATAAATTTAAGTATTAAATATTCAGTGCCCTTCAGAGTTCTGCACTTTGGTATTTCGGACACATGTTCATAAATATTAGAAATAATACTGCTCAAAATTAAATCTTTAGTATAGAGTATAACCTTTAGAAGTTGTCCCCAAATTCAGAGAAAAAGGAGAATGAGATGTAAAATAAAACAGATATCAAACCTCTAGATCACAATATCCTTTACCAAATGTCTGGAAAGGTTAAAACAATTTCAGTTCCCTGTAGTAGGGTAGGAATGATAAATTCATTGAAGCCCTAATGACACTGATGATTAATTTTCTTTTCAAAACTAATAAAATGAAATGTCTCTATTATGGAGTATTTCCCTTTTATGAGAAATGTTAAACCATTTATATTATTTTACCATTGCTAAGTTTGGTATTTTTCTATCTTCTTGATTATTTCTTTGCTGTGCTTTATGTCTATTGTTCTTTGATCTATTTTTTTTTAATCTTTCCTATACTAAATTGAAGGATAGATTGATATTTTTATTCTTCTGATAACAAAAAGTTCTTGGAAATTCACCTATGTTTTTCTATCAAATGCCATGTTGTTTAATTAAAGCTATATAGGATAAAAAATAAAACCATATAATTCACTTTTTTATTGTCTTAAATTATCATATACTTTGGTGAAAAACTTAATGATAAATATATTTGTAATAATCATTAGTAGATTCTGGGTATCCTAGCCAAGATCCTTTTGGTTTTAAGTGACAAAAATTTTGAACGTGCTTAAGCAAATAACAAACAAATACACAAACAAAAAGCTAAGTGTGTAAGGGAGGGTAAGCTTTATTAGCTGATATAACAAAATTTCAATTATGTCATCAGTGCATAGTTCTTTTTCTTCTCTTGACTTCATTCTCAAACACTGTGTGTTGGCTGCACACAACAAGATCATATACTAATTGTTAACAGACACCATAAAAAATAAAAAATAAAAAAATAAAAAAAACAAAAAACAAAAAACACCTATTTCCCAATATTTCCAACAATAGTCCAGAGCTTGACCCCTCTTTATTCCAGTTGGGTAGCTTGTGTATTATTGAACCAATAAGTATGAATTGGGAAAGGAATAAACTTGATTAACTTAGGCTAGGTTAAAGGATTGTTCCTTTACCATTTGAAATAAAAAGTGGGGAGTTGTGATTTTCCATAGAAAAATTGTCAAATTTTTACCAGAAAAAAAGGAGAATGGCTTCTGTGCAGAAAAACCAATCAAACAAAAATCAATGTTTCCCACAGTAAGATTATAGATATATTTTATGTTGTATTTTAAATAACTATTTTTATGCTGTATTCAACATATTTAAAGTGTGCACAAGTTAATTTAAAATCAGAAGAAAATGTATAAATAAAAATATTATTAGTGATTTATTGCTTGCTTTTTTTTACATATGTTGAAAAGTCCCTATAAAAAAATTAGATATATGAGGTCGGACAATGACGTTCTAGAACTCATCCTAGAAAAAGTGCTACATACCACATTGAATATCACTACAGTCACCTTCAAAGTACTCCCTTTGGGAAGCTATGCACTGATGCCAGCACATAGTCCACCCTTCAAAACAATTTTAGAACTCTTTTTCTGGAATGGCCATCAGAGCTGTCATTATATTATCGCTGATGTCCTGAATGTCATCAAAATGTCTTCCTTTCAATATTTCCTTTATCTTTGGGTAAAGCAAGAAGTCATTGAGGGCCAGATCAGGTGAGTAGAGAGAGTGTTCCAATACAGTTAGTAATTTTTTTACTAGTTAAAAACTCCCTCACAGACAGTGCCTTGTTAGCTGGTGCATTACGGTGATGCAAGAGTCATGAATTATTGGCGAAAAGTTCAGATCATCTAACTTTTTCATGCAGCCTTTTCAGCACTTCCAAATAGTAAACTTGGTTAACTGTTTGTCCAGTTGGTACAAATTCATAATGAATAATCCCTCTGATATCCAAAAATGTTAGCAACATCATTGCAACAATTTCGGGAACTTAATTGTCAGACCTCATATGATGGTGCACCGCTAAGGATTTTCTGTGTTCTCACTATGTCATATGCATCTACTTTACTAGATTCAATATAAATTTTGAATTATTAATGTGATGAGATATATAGATGACGTATTGCAGAATTGTACGTTTGAAACTTATTTAACTTTACTAACCATTGTTACCCCAAAAACTTTAATTATAAAAAATTTATACATTATAAGAAAAATAATTATGTATATGATTTTGAGTATATTGTGAGACAGAGTGTTATAAATCAGACTAAGTAGAGAACTAGTCATCAAAGTTAGCATTTTTAGGAATGTAGGAAATCCTCTTGGATTTTCATACACACACACACACACACACACACACACACAAAGTGCGATCATAAAAGATAATGAATGATGCTGCCAAGTGCCATTCAATGGAAAGGCAGGGATCTCCAATACTGTACGTGGCTGGTCGAACCTCAGTAACAGTGTGTGACAGTTTCACCTTGTTCAGTGAAGTCAGTCTGGTGTGAGATGTGGTTGAGAGAAGGTGTGTTTTAAAGTGTGCTATAAATCATCCTTCATCATGACAATGCTCCGTGTCACACATCACTTCTGGTACAGCAATTTCTGTCAAATAAAAACATTATAGTGTGTCCTCATCCACCTTGTTTACTGGATCTGGCACCGTGCAACTTCTGGCTCTTCCCCAAAGTCAAAATGATTCAGGACATTGAGGCAGCCACGACAGCGCAACTAAAGAAAAGACACTCACTAAAGAGGACTTCCAGAACTGCTTCAGAAAGTGGGAAGAACAATGGAAAAGTGTATTTGAAATGAGAGGGAATATTTTGAGGGGGATTAATGGCAATGTGTCCTTTACTGTAACTTTTTTTTTTTAATTTAAACATTCACCATTATTTTTTATCACACCTCATACACACATATATACTCTCCCATTTTGTTTGGATAAACTGAAAGCTTTTCTGTCATGATATGTCTGGTATCATAAGTAAAGGTGATTCATTTCTAAATTGCATCAACTTTTTCCAGCTTTATGGTCAAGATGATGATTTCAAATAGTTACATAAGTTCAAAAAATTAAATAATTATTTAAGGAGTATTTTGCGCTATGACTCTGCTAAAATCTCTAGGGGAATTAAAGTATTTCTCAGGGAATTAAAGATAACCCTGGAGAAATATGAAAATTAGAATAACAAAATAAAGAATTAAATTAATCTCAAGACTGTAAGCATACACATATATTTCATGGAAACTTTTTAAATTGATCTGTTATTGTAATTTGCCAACACCTAAGTATTTCAAGTATATCCTTTCCATTTATAAAATGTAAATATTCAATAATATATTATTCTAGAATCATTTTTAACTTTTCATGTACATTGCTCCAAAAAATTTTCCTAGAAATTCTATTTTCTTCATTATAATTTGAAATTCAGACAAAATAGTTAATAAAAGGTATACTGTAAACATATATATATATATATATATATATATATTTATATATTTAAAGTGCATATGCTGTCTCAGAAATATTTTTCATTTCTTCCTATGTGATCTGATTTCAGTCTTATTTTTTCATGCAGTGTTCTTGGTTTCTGGGTAGAAGCTACTGAATATACTGAATATACATATATGACATTAAAATCATTCTTAAAGGATGTAAGCAGACCAGAGATTTCCTTGCTTTTAGGAGTATTTAAGCATTTTGACAGTCAATAAGAAAAATTGCCCGCTTAATCATGTATAGCAAAGGTCTGTTTTGTAATTAAATGTTATTGGAACACAGCCATGCTTTATCGTTTATGCATAGTCTATGTAGAATTGAATAGTTGTAACAGAGACCATATGGTTAACAAAAATTCATACTATTTTCTCTGGCCCTTTACAGAATTAAAAGATTGTTGATGCCTCATCTAGAGTGTTCCCTTACTTTCATACTACCACTGGAATGATTATTATTGCTATTTTTTTTTAAGACAATTCAATAGTAAGTTATATTTATCCTATACAGCTTTAATTAAACAAAGTAAAAATCAGGTTAGTAGTAAGAAAAAAGTGAATGACTGGAGGGAATCCGGTAGCTTTAATGAATGTAAGTTTGCTTTGTACAAGTAGTATTTAACCAGTGATCAGAAGATATGTCCCCTGTGTTTATGCTTGGCTTCCTTTCAAATTAGACATATGAAATTTGTTGGGTACATTATTTCTGAAACATATATTTATCTACAAAATAGAAATACAATACCACTTCTCCTTTTTGTAAACAGGTATTGTCAGAATCAAATGAAATAAATTTCAATTTCTAAAGCTCCATATAAATATGTAACAATTGCTGTCAATTTCTAATTATAAGTAAATGTACTGCAAACATTTTATATCTTGTGTGCAGCATTTTTTTTTTTCATTATAAAATAGATTAAATCTATTTAAGAAGGATCAGTGGCCTATTCTAAATCCAGAATGTAATGTAAGGCCATTGAGGACCATTAGGTTTATTAAGTTCTTGAACCAAACAAGTTTGCTATATTTCCATACGGCCATCTATATGAAACCACATGATCATCCCATCTTTGTACTTCCTAAGTCTTTGAGTGTAACCTTACCCTGATTATATGTTTAATAAAATGTTCTACCTATATTGAATGTAAGATTTTGTTCTTAATTGTGGTTTTTGCAGTCTCTATTCTATATTGCCCATTATGGAAGTTTTGTTAATGTCCAGCTTCTGCTTCTGACATCTCACAGATGGAGGGAAGTAAAGCGGGCGGATTTCAACACCTATCTTCTATACTCCTGTCTGATTAAATATCCCCTACCTTGGCTTGGTTCTATATATGCATAATATTCACAAACATCTCATCCTATACTTACTGTTCTCCATGGTAATGACTTTAGTTATAGACACAGACACTGATATATAGGTATAGATAAAGATGTAGGTATATTAATAGTTTATAGATCTGCTCCATCAGTTGGTCCCAGCTTTGGTCCTGGCCCATCTTGCTTTTCCTTCACTTGTTCCGTTGTTAAACATGACCTTCTACATGGCACTGAATCAAAATTTTCATAGCTATTCCTGTAAGTTCATTTTTAAAGATTTGAGTTTCGTCTAGTTTCCCTATCCACAAATAAGTCTATTTTTGTAGATGAGTAGCCTAAGAACCAAGATTCATCAAAGACAGAAAAATGGATAGATTTGGGATGACTTCCTATTCTCTTGCAGTAACCTTTGCCTGCAGGATCTCCTACTATATTAAGGTGGTACTACTTAAAGCAATAGGTAAACCTAGAAATCAAAAAGTAACAATAAACAAAATTCATATTCTGGAAAGAGAATTGATACCATATTAAGAAACTGTAAATGCTGTCTGCTAAAGAAAGCATTAAGTTAAAACTAAACAATAATTTCCTGAAAATTTTTCTTTTTATGTTAACTTGAAGCTAAAGAAACCATGTTGATGTTTCTAACTAGGAAGCAAACATCTATTACTAAGGTAATTAGGATCCTGATTGTGATTCTAGTATGAAAGATAATTGTTTAGAGACCAGGTAAAGTAAGACTGTTTGGGTAGTGAAAACTATCATTAAAATTTAACATAAAGGGAAGATAAAAGGCACTAAAGTGTTAGTATGTTTAGGCTTGCCTTCTTCCAAGAGATTTCATGAGTGTGCAAACTGCATATTGGTGGTGAAACACCTCTGAAAAGGATACTCTGTTTTAACCAATAAAATGCAGAACATTATTTACTTTAGAGATAAGCTCAAATGTAACATCTCTGTTGAATTTAGTAAAAAAAAGTACGTAACTATGACCTTAATTAATCCAGTAATAGGTAGTACTGATCTTTAAATAGAATTATTGTACTTTATTGCCTCTTTTAAGAAAATTAAGTTGTGGATATCAATACTTTCTCCCAAATAATATAACTTAAAATATTTCTCAAACGATTCTATTCCTATATTTTATTTCCTCTAAAGTTATTATGGTAATGCTTCTGATAAATATATTTCTCATTCTGTTAATGAAGTATAATAGAAATGTTATATATACACTAAAAATATTCCTTGGAATAAAGTATGTAGCATTGAAATTGTGAAAATTCTCCTAACTTTCTGATTCTTATAACTGGTGATAAATGATACTGCATACAGATCATTATTTTTGAGACTTGAAAAAGGACTTCACAAAGGTGAATATTACCTCATAAAGAATAGGTTCCCAATTTCATTTATCTAGCCCATAAATAATTAAAATTCCTATTTTCTAAATTGGATTACTTTGATACAAATGCTTACTATTTCCATTACTGCTCATATTACCTAAATATTATGCTCAATCAAAATGTGTTAGGTGTCTTAATTTTTTTTTTTTTTATAAATAATACTATATGCTGGCATGGAATTTTTAAAAGGTAACCAATATTTCTGCTCTCTGGGGATGTTTCTTTTAGTATGGAATCACAGCTAATAAAGATTTTTCAGGAAAAAAAAAGATTTTTCAGAACAATATTTTGAGCTCTCCATAACTCCCAACCCATGATTATTTGAATTATTCCTTCACTTTCTCCTATGTAATTCCTATGGACCAAATTCTTTGCAGAGAGGTGTATAAATATATAAAGTGAGCACAAAGGAAGAACATATATCCATGCACGCATGAGGCATAAAAAAGTGAATTGTGTAATTTCAGTGATTCTTCATAAAGGGAAATGCTCTCGTTTGCATTTAAAGCAAGCATTGTTCAATATGAAGGTGAACAGTGGAATTCATGCTCATAAGTTAAATGCTTAATTTTTCCTTACTAAGAATGACATCAATTAGCAAATAAAAAGAACAAAAAAAAAAACAACAACAAAAAAAAAAAAACAGGCAAGTTGAGAGAGATCATGGGAAAAAGGTAAAAGCTTAATATTTTAGTACTTCTATTGGAAATTTTATTCCTGGTTTTTGAACGAGGGGCCTGTATTTTCATTTTGCACTGAGTGCCACAAATTATGTAGCTGTTCCTGCTGTTGGAATTAACACCTGAGAGAGAAAGGGAAGAAAACAGGATTGGGCTGAGGGAGAGTCTGGATACAGCTACAACAAAAGCCTCAGCCAACTCTATAGGAAGCTTTCAAGTTGGTATAGCCTGCAGAGGTGTCCCCAGCTGGGGTGAGAGGATCAGCCTTCATACACCTTTTTCACGTGTATGCTAGTCAACAAAGGCAGGCTTCCCTGGGAAGACTGCTTTCCTAGGCCAGGGCAATTCCCAGGGAGAAACTCAGATGCAAGCTTGAGCTGATATCAGTCCTAAAGGGAGATCTGGGCAGAGCAGCACAGCATCCAGATCAATAAATTAATGGAGTTCGGACCTTATGTCAAATGTTGTAATGCTGTAACTCTCTAACTAGTTTCAAGTGGTCATTGTTTTAATTTTGTGTTATGTTTATGAGAGCCCCCTGGCAAAGAAGATTCCTTGCAATACAGCTGCAATACATTGCAAGGGAATAGTCCATCAAAGAGAAATCGGAAGATACCTACCGTATATGACACCTGGCTGCCTGATATCTCAAAGAATACGTTTCCTAAATTAAAGCTTATAAATAGTGAGATATGAAAATCTTTTAGACATGGCATCCTTGAAATAGACCCAGGAGAAAGAGGCTGAAAAATTAACTCTTGACTAGGAAAGAAACTGTGATTTGTTTGTCTGTTTTGTTTTGCCACAATAACTTTTATCTGAAGTTAAGGTGGAGACACAATAACTTTTATCTGAAGTTAAGGTGGGATGCCAAAAACATGCATCCTCATGTGTGCTGTGCTTCATTAGAGCTGTAGCTTTGACACTGCTGGGCCTTCAGTCCAATGTACTACACAAGACTTATACCTATGCCTAATTATTCATGGTTATAATTGAAGCAGCTGTCTGCTGGACACGCATGCTCAGGTGACTCTATTAGGGGATAGATGCCTCCAGAGTCAATTTCCCCAGTTTTAACTGAGTATTTTAAAGTATTTTGTTATTTTCTTTAATGAAGCTGAGAGCACTTTAAGAACATATGTAATCGATAAACAGCCATTCAAATATTTGAATTTCTCCTAGTGACGTGTGAAAGCTGGTTTACTATTTTATTGTTTTCCATCAGATGAGGGGTATGGGGTATGATTCCTGTAAATGCTGCTAGCACGTTGGTTAATGGCTGAGAAGCTCAGCAGCGCTGGTGGCAACAGTGGGGAGGAAGAACCGCAGATGCTCATGAGCACTTGACAGCTTGCTGCCTCCCTTCCTACGAACTTTGTCTAAGCCACAGCAGTAGGATTCTATACGTGTGTGCCTGCCTGGACCCATTTCTGTCCCAATTCGGGGCTGCTTCATGGGTGTGCAACCTGTGCAGTCCCACGGGGCCCTGCACTTAGAAGACCCCACACTTGGTTTAATGCTCTGCTGTCACTGTCTTGAAATCCTTATCTTTTTTCATCAAGGGTCCTTGGGTTTTCATTCTCCATGGGATCCAATAATTGTATGTCTTCCCCTGTTCATCTTCCAAAATCTCTGACCGGGTGAGAATTGAGAGACCAATCTCAGACAAGTTTTGACATCTGGAGGCAAAATAGCAGCCTCCTACAAATGACAAAATACTCTCTCTACACAACAAAGACAAAAGTGGAGTTGCTCTGGCAGAGAAGAGACAGAATCCTACCCATTTGATCTTTGCTACTTTGAGGCCCCAAGTTAAGTCTGCAGAATTTTCAGAATCTATGGAACACACATTGGAAACCATTTCCTTAGGGTTTATTCTAATGACAACAGAAAAATAAATATCCAGAAAATAGTCTCTCCACTAATCTAGCAACTAAAATTGGCATGTACTGGGGATGCCAAAAACATGTATACACATGACTTGTATTCATCTTTTGTTATCAGTATATATTGATTATTACAATTTTAGTAGTTTTTTTTTTCTTTCTTAAAATGTGTGTACATGTTTTTGGCACCCCTGGTATTTCTTTAAATAAACTATTTGTTGTTTGGAGGTTTGATTTTGTTGTTGTTTGTGTGTGTGTAGGGGGGTCCCCTCCCCCAAAATATGGCCAATAAAATATACTAAAAGTGTTTATATGACACGATAGCCAAGTTAGTGAGTGCTTCCACTTTGCCATTCATTGTGATAACTCTTCTTATAATTATATCATTGAATCCTTACAATAATGAAGCTCAGAGAAGTACCCAGTGTTTTATAACTATTACATCACACAGCTAAAAATCGGTAAAGATGGACTTTTAATTCAAGGTGATACAGGGTGGACTCCAATCCAATGTCCTTGAACTTTTAAACATCAATAAAATACTGAAATGTATCATCTGTTTGAACATGCTTAAAAACCTGTTTGTTAGTGAGTATCTGTAATAAAACTAATTATGATTAGAAAGAGATCATTACACTGAGTAAGTAGAAATAGGAGTAGTTTTAAATGCATAGGAATATGAAAGAAGTCATTAGAAAAGAAAATTGAGTGTGTGGATGTAATGCTAAGATTTAATACATATGTTTGGACTTTTTATAGCAATTCTTATTCATTTGTAGAAGGGGAAAAAACGTTAAGTAAATACATATTTTTTGAAATTTGGTCTGGATCCAATGTTTGTTGGTTTGCGTAAGCTGAGTAGAACAGCAAAAGAGATTAGAAAGAAATAAAAGGATATTGAAATGTCAGTGATGAAAAAATATGAGGCAATTCCACAACTGGACTCTTTATATAATGTAGAAGAGTAAATTTGCATGTGAAAACTGACTTTTCAGATACATAAATATTTTCTTCTGAAAACTCCATCATCAAAAATAACTCTTCCTACTGAAATCATTATGCTTCTGGGAATTGGACAAGCCACATCACTTAGAATTCATTTTCCCTGGGTTCTTTCACAAGAAAGTAATCAATTCAATTCAAGCAAACAAACCATTTTATGGTTGGCACCATCTGCATGATTAAATGAGTCACTGAAGAATAGCAGTCCTGCCTCCTTTTTAAAAAATGGATATGTACATATTATACATATATTATACATATATATACATATATTATACATATATTATACATATATAATATGTATGTAGAAGAAGTATATAGTAGGATTAAAAGGGAAAATTATATGTGTATGTATTTTATGAGGAGAAAACAAATAATAAATTACAGTTATTTTTCTAATATAGATGAAAATTGCAATATAATACAAATTTTTGCCTAACAAATTTACATTTTTATTTGCATGTTTTTTAGTTTTTGAAAATATCCAAGAATGGGTGGATGCAGGCCAAAGCCTATTTTTATATAGAATTTATAGAAATAAAATTTATTTCAATCTCTTACAAATGCAATTCACAATGGGTATTAAAATGCCATAAAAATATTTATTCCCTTTGAATCAATATTTCTATTTCTGGGAATCTATCCTCAAGAAATAATAAGAAATTAAACATTAATGAAAACTGTAATGTGAAGATATTCATAATGCTACATTATTGGAGAAAAAAACTGGAAGAAAATCAAATTCTATCATTAGAGAGTGGCTTAAGGAAATTATGATACATAAATAAAGTCATATGGTCATTAAAATTCTTTTCACAAGGAGTTTTTAATTAACATGCAGAATAATCTTAAAATGTAAGTGGTAAAAAAAGTCATTAATTATGGATATACTTTGATCTCAATCATGAAAATATGTGTAGGTCTAAATATATAATTAATCTACAGATGAATACATTTATAAATATTAGTATTTTATCAACAAAATATTATACTGTAGAGAAAATGAGTGACATAGCCACAGACATCACATTGACAAAGCTTTTGAACATAAAATTGAAAGAAAAAGGCAGGTTTAGAAAAATACAGTATGGTTTCATTTATATCTTGTTTCCCGGAAAATAGAACTAGCCGGACCATCGGCTCTAGTGCATTTTTTGGAGCAAAAATTAACAGAAGACCCGGTCTTATTTTACTATAATGTAAGACCTGGTCTTAATATAATGATATGATACGATATGATACCTGGTCTTATATTAATTTTTGCTCCAAAAGATGCATTAGAGCTGATGGTTCGGCTAGGCCTTATTTTCAGGGAAACAGGGTATAAGTTTCAAAATCATGCAAAACCAAACAATCTTTGCCTGATATATGTTCATATGTGAGGTTGGGTAGACTACAAAGACACAATCCAGCAAGATACATAATATTCAGAATAGTATTAATTTGGGAACAGAGGAAGACCTGGGACAACCCAGGGAATTTCAAAGTTATTGTTAATTTTCTTTCTTCAGATGAGTGGTGAGTTTGAATTTTTTCAAATACACATATTTTTCCCACATACACACAAGTGAACTCGCACAAAATATTTTTAAAATTTAATACAAAAGTTTTCTAAGAGTAAAAGGAAATATTACAAACTGTTTATCATAAATGTCCTCGAGTATTTTGATTAAAAATGATGTATTTTCTTCTCTAAAATTCACCTATGATTCAAGTTTGTCATTATACTTATGGTCAGGAAAACATCAGCTAATTAAGTTCAAAACCAATTGCCAAAAAATTTAGCTTTCAGAAATGGCCTGTTACTGGAATGCTCTCTCAAGGAGAAAATTTGGTGTATTTCTAGTAGTCTTCAAGTATATGAATGAAACAAGATGCACTGTAGGATTGTTTTTTGTTTTGTTTAAATTTGATTTTGCCAATTGTGATCATATTTACCACAAAATATTACTGAAAGTATCAAATGGAATATTGTAGGTAAGTACATTGACTAGGGCACAGAGTACTAAATAAATATTAATTATTACTGCTAGTCTTTTTTTTTTTTTTTTTTTTTTTTTTTTTTTTTTTTTTTTTACTAAGTAAGGAATTAGGAAAACTGAGCTGAAATTATACAAAAAAGAAATTAGGAAAACTCTCCTAAGTATTGAGAGACGATTTAGCATATAACAATAGATCTTATAATCATTTTTCTTAGGGAATGGACTAAATTCTCATACATTTATTTCACTCCTTATAATTCTATACAAAGTGCTAACATGGAATATACGTATAGCAGGACAGCATGAGAGAACCAGCTATTACAGAAACTCTTTTAGTTTTTATAGATAACATAATTATAATATTTTTAATCAAAGGTAATTTGAACATTATCTAGTTAACTATTGGTTCAATTTTTTTTTTTTTTTTAGTTTCTAAATTCAGAAACTGAAAGTTAGAGCTCAAGGAATTTATCAAGGTCACAAAGAGTTATAGAATCAAATGCCTTTAACCTATTATAGAAAGACAAAAAGCTACTCACTTTCTTCCTGCACTTATCTACTGCATTCTGAGACTATATTTTCTTTTAATAAATGCTTGGCCTGCTTGGCTTTGTTCACGAGGCTTTGTTCCTACATCCTGGAATGCCTAAACACTCTCCGACAACACACTTAAAAGGTGAGAGCAAAGTAATTAATTTTTTAAGCCCCCACAGTATTGGGGAGTCAGTGAGGAGAATTACTGGCTGGGGCACTGCTAGATCCTGGAAACTGCTGTATCTGAGAACTCAAGGACCTCTGCCGAAGAGGCTCATACTTGGCATTCAAGAAATAGTTCTCAAGTGACATCATAGGAATGGCGGCAGTGGGGTGCACTTTTTGAGTTCTCTTCCAGATCTTATCACAAACAGGACATCCATAACCCATCAAAGGACTCTGCTCATCACAGAACAGCTAAGAGACTCGTGCAAGAATTACTTGAAGGTGAGCAAATTGGGCGAGCCAAGGAAGAGCAAAGGGAGCAGAGTGGAGACCTGGCCCGCATCTGCAGTGTTGGAAACGTGGCCGTCATCCGCAGCTGCAAAGATGCAGGGGATCCCAGGATAAAACAGAGAACACAAAAGCCCGGAGGTGGGCTCTTTCCCTGGGTCCCACAGCTGATCTCTCCCGCTGAGGAGTCAGCAATTCCAGCATTTAAGGCAATAACTTCAGCTAGGACCTCCAGTTGGCCCTAGGCTGGACAAAGGACACAAACTCCATACCTGAGCCCATCCCCCGTGCTCTTCCAATTTTACCCCCGCACTTCCAGAGACTTAAACTAGCCCCTGAACTGAGGAGTAGTGTCCTATTACATAGGAGCCTTAGTGCTCAGGCTATGGGAAGATTGGCGTGCAACTCTGACCCAGGGAAGAGGCTGGGAAGAGTGTGACATTTGCTGGGCTAGGAGAGAAGAGACTCCTCCACTCCCAACCACCCCCTTTTCTGGCCTGTGGAAAGAGTGTGACACAGCTGGGCTGGGAGAGAGAAGACGCCTTCAACACCAGCCCCCACCCTTTCTGGCCTGCCTAGGGCAGGGCAATTACAACCGTGGAGGCACTCCCAGGGATGAGCAGTAAGTGGCAGATGCAGCTCCTGGCTTTCAGCAGCTCAGAAATCTTCAACCCACCACACACAGACACACACACATATACACACGCACACACACCTGGAAGAAGTGCCCTAAGACTCAGGAGAACTGGATACAGGGCTAGTTGTGCTACTCTCAGTGTGCATATGTGCAGGCAAGGGCAGAAACTGTATTGACTTTGTAGAAACT
Organism: Rhinolophus hipposideros; assembly: GCF_964194185.1. NCBI lineage: Eukaryota > Metazoa > Chordata > Mammalia > Chiroptera > Rhinolophidae > Rhinolophus > Rhinolophus hipposideros. The sequence continues at coordinate 64,305,602 of NC_138052.1, read as the reverse complement.
ACCATCCAGACCCCTCAGCACCACGCATCTACATCTGTAGTCCCAACATCACTCTGGGAACCAGGTGACCAGCTCTTTCTTAACAATACACAGAGGACCCTTTGGTACAACAGAGGACAACCTGGAAAATTACTTGGTGGGCTTAAGCCAAGAATGGTACTGCTTTTTGTTTTCTTTTCTTTTCTTTTGTCTTTATGTCTTTGATATCTTTGCCTGTGTTGAGTGTGGGTTGTCGGTTGTTTTTACATGTGAATGTATTTGAATTTTTCTTTGTTGTTGTTGTTGTTGTTGTTGTGCTTGGTGATTTGCTTTGTTCTGAAATTGCCCCACCGGAGTTTAGCTTAAGAGGCACAAGATTCAAGACACCCAGGGGCCAACTCCAGAAAAAACCAAAGTACTATTGGGTTTGACTTACAAGTGACAGACCCGGAGGGAATTTTCTACAGGCACAAAAGCCCATAGAAATCAAACCACATTTAAGTGGTCAACCCTCACGTAGCAGACCACCCTGCGGTGGGCAGAGCCAAGTCATGCAACTAGTCAGCCCAGGAGTTAACCCCAAACACTCATGAAAAGCAATTAAAGATCTTCTTTAACAGGACAATATACACAACACAAGAGACACCTTTGGAGCACATGCAGAGGAGAAGAACGAAGTAGTGCAAGTCAAATATAAAGGACACATACTACATAAGATAACCCAGCAAGAACTAAGAACTCTAGGGGATCTACCTAACACATCAAAGCAAACACAGAGAGTCAGCCAGAATGGGGAAACAAAGAAACATGTCCCAAAAAAAAGAACAGAAGAAACCTCCAGAAATGGAACCAAATGAAACAGAGGTAACCAACCTATCAGAGACAGACTTCAGAACACTGATAATAAGAATGTTCAAGGAGTTTAGAGACAACATAAAGAAGGATAGAGAAATCATAACGAACAACCAGTTAGAAATAAAGAACACAAGTACTGAAATAAAGAACTCACTTGAAGGAATTAACAGCAAGTGAGATGAAGCAGAGGATAGAATCAGCGACTTAGAAGACAAGTTAGCAGAGATCACCCAAACCGAACAACAGAAAGAAAAAAGAATAAAAAGCAATGAAGATGGTTAAGAGACCTCTGGGACAACATCAAGAGCAACAACATGTGCATCATAGGAATACCAGAAGGCGAAGAGAGGAAGCAAGGGATTGAGAACATATTTGAAGTAATAATGTCCGAAAACTTCCCTAACCTGATGAAGGAAACCAACATACAAGCCCAGGAAGGGCAGAGAGCTCCAACCAGGATAAACCCAAACAGGTCCACACCAAGACACATTATAGTTAAAATGGCAAAGCTTAAAGACAAAGAGAGAATCCTAAAAGCAGCAAGAGAAAGACAGAGGGTTACATACAAGGGAACTCCCATAAGACTATCAAATGACTTTTCTACAGAAACATTGAAGGCCAGGAGGGAGTGGCAGGAGATATTCAAAGTGATGGAAAACAAAGACCTACAACCTAGATTGCTTTATCCAGCAAGGCTATCATTTAAAGTTGATGGAGAGATAAAGAGCTTCCCAGAAAAAAATAAGCTAAAGAATTGATTACCACCAAGCCAGCATTGCAAGAAATACTAAAAGGACTTCTGTAAATAAAAGAAAGATGAAAACAATCTAACTACAAATTTAAAAATGGCAATAACTATGTACCTATCAATAATCACTTTATATGTAAATGGATTAAATGCTCCAATCAGGAGACATATGGTGGCTGAGTGAATAAGAAAGCAAGACCCTTGCATATGCTACTTACAAAAAACTCACCTAAGATCAAAAGACATACACAGGCTGAAAGTGAAGGGTTGAAATAAGATATTTCATGCAAATGGAAGTGAGAAAAAATCTGGAGTTGCAATACTTATATCTGACAAAATAGACTTTAAAATGAACAACATATTAAAAGACAAAGGTGGTCACAATATAATAATAAAGGGATCGATCTGACAAGAGGACATAACCTTAGTAAACATCTATGCACCCAACATAGGAGCAACTAAATATGTAAAACAGAGATTGACTGACATAAAGACAGAGATCAACAGTAACACTATCACAGTAGGGGACTTCAACACACCTCTGACAACAAGGGACAGGTCTTCCAGACAGAAAATCAATATGGAAACAATAGCCTTAAATGACACATGGGACCACTTGGATTTAATTGATAGTTTCAGAGCATTTCACCACATAGCTGCAGAATATGCATTCTTCTCAAGCACACCTGGGACATTTTCCAAGATAGACCATATGTTAGGCCACAAAACAAGTCTTGATAAATTTAAGAAAATTAAAATCATACCAATTGTCTTCTCTGACCACAGTGCTATGAAATTAGAAATGAACTACAGGAAAAAAACTGGAAGACACACAAATTCATGGAGGCAGAATAACATGTTACTAAATAATGAATGGGTCAAGCAGGAGATCAAGGAAGAAATAAAAAGATACTTGAGACAAACGAAAATGAAAACACGACTACCCAAAATCTATGGGATGCCGCGAAAGCAGTCCTAAGAGGGAAATTCATAGCATTGCAGTCCTATCCAAAGAAACAAGAAAAATCACTAATCAACAATTTAACTTCACACTTAAGGAATCTGGAAAAAGAACAGCAAAATAAGCCCAAAGGGAATACAAGGAAGGAGACGATAAAGTTCAGAGCGAAAATAAATGAAATAGAAACCAGAAAAACAATACAAAAGATCAATGAATCCACGAGTTGGTTCTTAGAGAAGATAAACAAAATCGACAAACCTTAAGCCAGACTCATTTTAAAAAAGAGAGAAAGGACCCAAATTAATAAAATCACAAACGAAAGAGGAGAAGTGAAAACACACACCACAGAAATACAAAAAAACAAATTAAGAAATTACTATGAGCAACTATATGCCAACAAATTTAACAATCTGGAAGAAATGGACAATTTTCCAGAGGCATACAACCTTCCAAGGCTAAGTCAAGAAGAAACAGAAAACCTGAATAGACTGATTACCACCAGGGAAATTGAATCAGTAATCAACAATCTCCCAACAAACAAAAGCCCTGGACTAGATGGCTTTACAGGTGAATTTTACAAAACGTTCAAAAAAGAATTATCACCTATTCTCCTCAAGCTCTTCCAAATGATCCAGAAGGAGGGAAGGCTCCCAAACACTTTTTACGAAGCCACTATCACCCTGATCCCAAAATCACACAAAGACACCACAAAAAAAGAAAGCTTACAGGTTGATATCGTCAATTAATATAGATGCAAAAATCCTCAACAAAATATTAGCGAACAGAATTCAGCAACACATGAAAAAAATCATACAAAGTGATCAAGTGGGATTCATCCCTGGTATACAAGCGTGGTTCAACATCCACAAATCAATTAATGTGATACACCAGATTAACAAAATGAAGAATAATATTCACATGATCATATAAATAGATGCAGAAAAAGCATTTGATAAAATCCAGCAGCCATTTATGATAAAAATCCTTAAGAAAGTGGGAATAAGGGGATCATATCTCAAGACAATAAAGGCCTTATATGATAAACTCACAGCTAACATCATACTCAGTGGGGAAAAGCTAAAGCCATTCCCCTTAAGATCAGGAACAAGTCAAGTTTGCCCACTTTCTCCACTTATATTCAACACAGTGTTGGTAGTGCTAGCTACAGCAATCAGAAAAAGAAATAAAAGCCATCCAAATCGGTAAGGAGGAAGTAAAATTGTCATTATATGCAGATGACATGATACTATATAGAGAGAACCCTAAAGACTCCACCAAGAAACTATTAGAGCTGATAGATGAATTCAGTAAAGTACCAGGATACAAAATTAATATTCAGAAATCAGTTGCATTTGTATATACCAATAATAAAACAGCAGAAGGAGAAATTAAAAAAAAAATCCCATTTACAATTGCTCCAAAGACTATAAAATACCTGGGAATAAATTTAACCAAAGAAGTAAAAGATCTGTACTCAGAAAATTATAATACACTGAAGAAAGAAATGAAAGAAGATATAAATACATGGAAACACATACCATGTTCATGGATAGGAAGAATTAATATAGTTAAAATGTCCATACTGCCTAAGGCAATATACATATTCAACGCAATTCTTATCAAACTACCGATGACATTTTTCACAGAAACAGAACATATAGTCCTAAAATTTATATGGGACCATAAAAGACCCCGGATAGCCTCAGCAATCTTGAGAAATAAGAACAAAGTGGGAGGTATAACAATACCTGACTTCCAATTATACTACAAGGCTATAGTAATCAAAACAGCATGGTACTGGCATAAAAACAGACACATAGATCAATGGAACAGAATAGAGAGTCCAGAAATAAATCCATGCCTATATGGCCATTTAATCTACGACAATGGAAGCAAGAATGTACAATGGGGTAAAGACAGTCTATTCAATAAATGGTGCTGGGAAACCTGAACAGACACATGCAAAAAAATGAAGCTGGACCACCTCCTTACACCATATACAAAACTAAATTCAAAATGGCTTAAAGACTTAAATGTAAGATCTGAAACCATAAAATACCTAGAAGAAAATATAGGAAGAATCTTCAAAGACATTATCCAGAGTAGGATTTTTACTGATATATCCCCTTGAGCTAGGGAAGTAAGAGAAAACACTAAACATGTGGGATTACATCAAACTAAAAAGTTTTTTCACAGCAAAGGAAACCATCAATAAAACAAAAAGGGATCCTACTGAATGGGAAAAGATATTTGCCAATGATAGATCTGATAAGGGGTTAATATCACAAATCTATAAAAAACTCACTCAACTCAACTCCAAAAAAAACAAACAGCCCAATTAAAAAGTGGGCAGAGGACTTGAAGAGACATTTTTCTAAAAAGGACATACAGATGGCAAACAGACATATGAAGAAATGCTCAACCTCACTAACCATCAGAGAAATGCAAATAAAAACCACAATGAGATACCACCTCACCCAGTCAAAATGGCTATCATCAATAAATCAACAAACAACAAATGCTGGCGAGGATGTGGAGAAAAGGGAACGCTTGTGCACTGTTGGTGGGATTGCAGAGTGGTGCAGCCACTATGGAAAACAGTATGGAGGTATCTCAAAAATCTGAAAATGGAACTACCCTATTATCCAGTAATTCCACTTCTAGGTATCTATCTGGAGAAATCCAAACTCCAATTCAAAAATCTTTATGCACTCCTATGTTTATTGCAGCACTATACACAATAGCGAAGACATGGAAACAACCCAAATGCCCATCGGTAGATGACTGGATGAACAAACTGTGGTACCTTTATACAATGGAGTATTACACAGTCATAAAGAAGAAAAAAATCATACCATTTGCAACAACATGGATGGACCTAGAGAACATTATGTTAAGTGAAATAAGTCAGACAGAGAAAGACAAGTACCATATGATCTCACCTATATGCGGAATCTAAAGAAGAGAATAAGTGAATGAACTAATCAGAAACAGTTTTGGAGACAAAGAGGAAAAACTGAGGGTTGTTAGATGGGTGGGGGGTGGGGATAAGGGGGAAGGTGAGGGCATTAGAAAACAGTCGGTAACCACAAGATGGCCACGGGGTTTCCAACTATAATTTTATATATATATATATATATATATATATATATATATATATATATATATATACACACACACACACACACACACACACACACACACACATATGGAAATATATATATATATATATAACTACATATATATAACTACATATATATATATAAAACTACATATATATGTAGTTATGGGGATGTTGGGTATAGCATAAAGAATACAATCAATAATATTGTATTAAATATTTATGCTGTCAGAGGGATACTAGATGTGTTGGGGTAAAAGATGGGAGAGCGTCTAGGGGCAGGGTGAAAATGTAAAGGGATTAAAAAGTGCAAATGGGTAGTTACTAAATAGTCATGGGGATGAAGTGTATAGCATAAGGAATATAGTCAGTAATATTGTAATAACTATATATGGTATCAGATGGGTACTATATTTATTGGGGTGATCACTTCATAAGTTATACAAATGTCTAATCACTGTTATACACCTGAAACTAATATACTATTGTATATCAACTGTAATTAAAAAATAAAACAATTATTTTAAATAAATAAATAAATAAATAAACAAACAAACAAACAAATGTTGCTGTGAAACCTGGACAGACACATGCAAAAACATGAAGCTGGACCAACTCCTTACACCATATACAAAAATAAATTCAAAACGACTTAAAGAGTTAAATGCAAGATCTGAAACTATAAAATTCCTAGAAGAAAATATAGGAAGAATCTTCACAGACATTACCCGGAGTAAGATTTTTACTGAGATATCGCCTTGTGCAAGGGAAGTAAGAGAAAAAATAAACATGTAGGATTACATCAAACTAAAAAGTTTTTTTTACAGCAAAGGAAACCATCAATAAAACAAAAAGGGATCCTACTGAATGCGTAAAGATATTTGCCAATTATATATCCGATAAGGGATTAATATCACAAATTTATAAAATAACTCACTCAACTCAACTCCAAAAAAACAAACAACCCTATTAAAAAGTGACAGAGGACATGAAGAGACATTTTTCTAAAAAGGACATACAGATGGCAAACAGACATATGAAGAAATGCTCAAGCTCACTAACCATCAGAGAAATGCAAATAAAAACCACAATGAGATACAACCTCACCTCTGTCAAAATGTCTATCATCAATAAATCAACAAACAGCAAGTGCTGGCGTGGATGTAGAGAAAGCGGAACACTTGTGCACTGTTGGTAGGATTGCAGATTGGTGCAGCCACTATGGAAAACAGTATGGAGGTATCTCAAAAATCTGAAAATGGAACTACCTTATGATCCAGCAATTCCACTCCTAGGTATCTATCCGGAGAAATCCAAAACTCTAATTCAAAACACTTTATTTACTCCTATGTTTATTGCAGCACTGTACACAATAGCCAAGACATGGAAACAACCCAAATGCCCATCGGTAGATGACTGGATGAACAAACTGTGGTACATTTATACAATGGAGTGTTACGCAGCCATAAAAAAGAAAGAAATCTTATCATTTGCAACAACCTGGATGGACCTAGAGAACATTATGTTAAGTGAAATAAGTCAGACAGAGAAAGACAAATACCATATGATCTCACTTATATGTGGAATCTAAAAAAAAGAATAAGTGAATGAACTAATCAGAAACAGTTTTGGAGACAAAGAGGAAAAACTGAGGGTTGCTAGATGGGGGGTGGGGATAAGGGGGAAGGTGAGGGGATTAGAAAACAGTCAGTAACCATAAGATGGCCACGGGGTTTGGAAAATTAATTTGGGGAACATAATCAATAATGTTGTAAAGATTTTGTAGAGTATCCAATGGACACTTGTCCCATTTGGGAGACCACCTCAGGGATGATGTAGATGCCTGATCACTGCATTGTACACCTGAAGCTGAAGCTGAACAATAATGAATGCCAACTATATTTATATATATATATATATATATATATATATATATATATATATATATATATACATATGTATGTATATATATATGTATGTATATACTTACAAGAAGCAGAGTACAGCATTAGGAATAGAGACAGTGGAAATGTAATGGCTCTGTGTGATGTCAGAGGGATAGTGGATCGGGAGAGAGGAGTTCACACAGTGTGAGGGATATAAATGATAAATGTCTAAATATTACTTTGTCATGTGCACATGAAACTAGTGATAAAAAAAATAAAAAAAAGAAAGACAAAAAGCTAGGATGGCAAAAAATTTGATCAATTAATTTTCTTTAAATACTATCAACATACTATCAACCCAAATTATAGTTTTAATTGTATGATGTGAAAATGTTTCTTTTCCCTCTTTTTGCATCCTCTTAGGTCTTATATCCCAGGAAAATACTAATCAGTTATACATTGTCCAATTAGCAATTACATGCTTGGTATAAGTAGTGAATTTAAATTAATTTAATCCACAGTTACAAATTGCCTACTGTGAATAAGGTTTCAGGCTAATGTTTGAAAGACAGAAAGAAAAATGTAATTGATCTCTTGCCCCAAAGAAATTACCATGTGAGATGATGTCTGTACCATTTCTTCGGTAGAGATAAGAAAAAGGATACGGAAGAAATATGTACTCGTATTCAGCACAAGCACATGCTGGGTCTGTTTGCATGTTGTCGTGTAATCATCACAACAGTCCTATAAAGTTGATCTATTGTCCCATCTTTTATAAGATCACAAGACTCATGGAAGCGGGCAAGCAACTTCCCAAGTAAAAAATAATTACACCAAGTAGCAAAAATAAGATATGAACCAAGGTCTATTGGTTGTTGAAGCCTGAATTCTTCTACTCAGCTCTGGGTACTTCATTGTACTGCCCAAGAAAGAATCCTGAGAAGTCCAACAACAAAACATATTTTCTTACTTTCTAACTACATGCAGACAATTAAACCCTAGAATTCTATCTATAAAAAAAGAACTTATTAAACATTTCTTCTACAACTCGTCTAAACTATGTGAGTGCCTCAAGGAAACAGGTAAGAAAAATAGAAAATGTCCATTGATTCCAATTCTTGCCCTGTATTCTTTCAGTTTAAAAAAACTACTTTTTTTTTCTTGTTTCCCAGAAAGCAAAGTGGACAAGATAATTTCAGACACTAATAGATTTATTTTAGAACCCCGATTAATTTTTAAAAGAATTTTCTTAGTGCTAGATAACATTTCAAATATTAAAAATATAATACTTCAATCATTTTAGTTTACATTCCTTTTCCCCTTCTAATGAATATCACTTGTTAGTGGTATCTAAATACAGCTCTGCATTTTTGTCAGTCTATTAAATGCCAAAACTATCAATTTAAAAATGAAAAAGATTAAGCAAATTATGTAGCATTGTTTAGAATCATCCAGCCTACAAGAGATGGTTCTTATTGGATTCAAATTCTTTTAAATAAATGAATTGAATTATCTTGGGCTATACACAAGAACTTAGTTTATTATATTCATTTTTTAAATGACAGTTACTGAAAAATTCTAAAACTTTCCTACACTGGAAAAAGAATAAACAAATAATCCCACCACCCCTCTCCCCAAAAAAAACAAAACAAAAGAAAAAAACACTGTTCTAGGGGTTGGATAAGCAGTCAAAGATGCTTCTGGATTGCAATACTGAAAGAAAAAGTTGATAGGCCCACACATTCCTAACAGCTGTGCAAGTCTGGAAACCCAGTATTAGCGGTTTGTACTCCTATTGATCTAGACGTTATACAAATTTGAAAACATAAGTGTCCTTTTAAAGTTTTCATTTAGTAGCCCTTATTCTTTTTCTGCCTTATTTCTCATTCTAGAATCCAGGTTTAGAATAACTGGTCACTTTATTTTAGCTGCTCTCTGCAAGGAACATCAGTACCTTCCAATCTTGTCAGTATTCAAGACATGATTGGAGTAGGACTATTATGGTAGACATTTAGTATTTCCTTTACAGAATATAAATTCTGCCAAAAACCCTATATTTAATGTTGCATTTCTAAATATAGTAAAGAACTTTCTCTGACATTTGAATTTTCACCAATGTAGTAATCATCACCAAATACAAAAGCAAAATAACTACTTTGAATACACCAGCGATATGCTTGGAGGATGAGTATGGTAACTCTTTATGTGGTAACTGAAAAAATATAATATTTTGGTAAATCCCTGAAGGTTGCTGTTATAATTCTTGTGAGATGTTGTTTTGTAGGATTTTTTTTTTTAACTTTGAAAACTTGAGCCATGACTCACCCACATTTGAGAAAAACAGGTGTATGTCATAGGAAATCATGGCAGGATTTCAGTCTTTATTAACACGTGTGTGAGTGAGTGTGTGTGTGTGTGTGTGTGTGTGTGTGAGATTTCCCTATAATAGACATATTGTGATAAATTGTTCGAATATGCAAAAAGTTGGCTAACAATTGTACTAGTAATTTTCCTCATTTTGACTTTTCATTTTAATTCTTGTTCAGAGGAATTCTATTTTCTCATTCATAAATTTTAAGTCTGAGATCACACTTTATATTACTGTTGATTTGGCAATAGTTCCAATCAGACAATGTTACTTTCTTTAGAAATAACCTGTATTAAAGAACAAAGAGCTAAAGCCCTTCTGGAAATATGGCCTTCTGACTCTTCCAGCCTACAACTTTAGATTAAAAAAAGTAAAAGTGTATTTTTTCAAATATTTCATCATGGATACCCATCCCAGGGCTCCTTCTAGAAACTTACTCTGTCAGTAGACCTGTAGAGGAACACATTTATGTGCTACAGGATTCTACATGTTTGGCCATGGATGGGATATACATTTGAACCAAAATTAGACAATCTATCAGCTTAGCATTGACTCGTCAAATTCCTTCTTTCAAGATTCAGAATTAAAAAACAATCTATAGTTAGCCACTGTTTAGAGCTTAGGATATAAAACAAAACTGAAACTGAGGCTGCCATATTTGTACATATGGAATACAAATTCAAGAATACACCAGCGATATGCTTGGAGGATGAGTGTGGTAACTCTTTATGTGGTAACTGAAAAAATATAATATTTTGGTAGATATTAGCAGATCCAAGACAGCCGAGTAGATAAACACTGTTTCTGCTCCTTTCATGAACAAATTAAAATTGCAACTAAATTATAGTACAATCAACCTGGAAAACCATCTGACGTCTGGCTGAACAGAAGTTTTACAACTAAGGATATAAAGAAGAAGCCAGGTTGAGACTGGTAATAGGGACAGAGATGCAGAACTTGCTAACCCCAAACCTCCTTGTGGCAGTTGAGAACAAGAAGGGATATCCCGGCTGCAGAGTTATCCCCAGAGGAGTGAGAAACCCCAGCCCCACACTGGCCTCCCCAGTCAGGAAGATGAGACCTCACAACTTCTGGCTGTGGAAAATCAGTGGGAATTCTTACCATCCAGATGGGACAGAAGGTGATGGGAAACCCAAAAGTCCTATTAAATGGCCTATTCACAGACTCTCTCACGTCTAGGCACTGATCTTGGGCTCCAGTGGAGGGACAGTAACTCAGGTTGTACAGGAGATATATGGGAGGCACACTAAGCTGTATTGCTTTGGGTTGAGGGCTGGAGGACCGTTGCCATTTCCCTGTGAGGAGGTCCTCCTTCCCTGCAGCTGACAAACAAATACCATCTTTTTTGTGTTGAGCCCACCCCCACATGCTCAAATCCAAATCTGATTGGTCTGGTGAGCTCCACCGTTCTGCCCTGTTGACTCACTGGGACGCTGCTCCACTGAACTACCCCAATGCTAGAGGCACTTTCTCCATGAGCAGCCAGCCCTGCCTGCATTTCACTCCTTCTTGGAAAACTATCAGAATCTGACAGACACCAGGTAGGCAGCAAGTGGCCTCAGTGTGCTCTCAGATTTTTGCTGAGTAGCTTCAGGTCAGCACTGGCACCAAACCAAAATTTACATTAACCTGGTGACCACAACTCTTCCCACTCCAGTGACTCCCTGAGACCCTGCCTTACCCAATTTGTTTACCACACAAGGCTTTATCAGTGGCTGAACCTTAAGGGAGCTAGCAGGTAGCAGCAGACCGTGGGGTCTCCTGGCATTTTGCAGTGCTACCCCAAGCCTTGTATTGGTGGCAGATGCCCTTGGTTCACAGCGTAGCCTCTCCCACACCCCTCTAGGGTTAGCAGAGGTAGCAAACAACTGTGGATTGCTTAAATCTTAGCAGGTACTCACTGGCCCATCATGGGCAGTGGCTGACCTGGACCTGCACCAGAGTCACTTGCAAGAGGTCCCACAACTGACATTTCCAGAGATCAACTTCAGATCACAGCAGAGCACCACCCAATTAGCTCCACAAGTGGCACACACAAAGGGCAGTTTCAAAGGGCACCAGAGCCCACTGGCTCGAATCCCACTTAGTGGGGTAGGACTCCCACACAGCAGACTGTAAGCTGTGGATATGGTCAAATCCTACATTCAATCAGCCTGAGGTTCAATCCCACCCACTGATGTACCAATAGCAACCATGGCTCAACTATAATAGGAGGGCATACACAACTCACACAATGGACACTCCTGGAGCATCCAGTGCAGGTGACCAGGGAGACCATGCCACTGGGCCCCACATGGCACCTACTACATAAGGCTACCCAGCCAAGACTGGGGGATGTAGCAGATCTATCTAATTCATAGAAGTGAACAGAGACATAGTCAAAATGAGGAAACAAAGAAATACATCCCAAATGAAAATAATAATAATAATAAAAAAGAAGAAAACTCCAGAAGAAGAACTAAATAAATGGAGGCAAACAACCTATCAGAGAGAGTTCAAAACAATTGTTGTAAGGATGCTCAAGGAACTTAATGAGAACTTCAGTAAAGTGACAGCAAGCATAAAAAAGTACATAGAAACTATAAAAAAGAACTAGTCAGAAGTGTAGAATACAATAACTTAAATGAAGAATACACTAGAAGGAATCACCAGACTAGATGAAGAAGAGGATCGAGTAAGTGACTTGAAAACAAGGTAACAGAAAACACCCAATCAGAACAGCAAAAGGAAAAAGGGATTTGGAAATGACTTCATCTAGTCTGGTGAGGATAGTTGAAGAGACCTCTAGGACAACATCAAGCATAATAACACTCATATCATAGGGTACCAGGGATAGAAGAGAGAAAACAAAGAATTGACAACCTGTTTGAAGAAATAATGACTGAAATGTTCCTAACCTGGGGAAGGAAACAGACATACAAATCCAGGAATCACAGTCCTGAAGAGTCCTAAACAGAAGAGTCCTGAGAGTCCTAAACATATGAATCCAAACAGGCCCATACCAAGCCACACTATAATTAGAATGTCAAATGTTAAAGACAAAGAGAGAATCCTAAAAGCAGCAAGAGAAAAGCAACTAGTAACGTATAAGGAGACTCCTGTAAGATTGTCAGCGGATTTCTCAATAGAAACTTTGCAGGACAGAAGGGATTGGTAGTAAATATTCAAAGTGATTAAAAGCAAGGACCTACAGCCAAGATTATTCTACCCAGCAAAGCCATCATTTAGAATCGAAGGACAGATAAAGAGTTTTCCAGACAAAAAAAAGCTAAAGAAGTTCATCACCACCAAACCAGTATTACAAGGAATGTTAGAGGGTTTCCTTTAAGATGAAAAACAATAAAAATTATGAATAACAAAATGTCAATAGCTACATATCTATCAATAATTACTTTCAATGTCAATGGATTAAATGCTCCACTCAAAAATATATAGAAGAGCTGAATGGAAAAGAAAACAAGAACCTTACATATGCTGCTTACAAGAGACTCACTTCAGATCGAAAGACACACAGAGACAGAAAGTAAAGGGGTGGAAAAAGTTATTTCATGAAAATGGAAATAAAGAAAATTTAAAAGCTAGGGTAGCAATACTTATAGCAGACAAAATAGACTTTAAAACACAGGATATAACAGGAGGCAAAAAACCCAGTAAAGGACCCAGTAATCCTAATTCAGAGTATTTATCTAAAGAAACCCAAACACTACTTTGAGGGGATGCATGCATCCATATGTTCATTACAGCATTGTTTACAGTGGCCAAGATGTGAGGTCAACCTGGGTGTCTATTAATGGAAGAATGGATAAAGAAGAGGTGATATACATATATATATATATATAAAGGAACATTGCTCAGCCAAGGAAGAGAAGGGATTCTTGCCCTCTGCAGTGGCATGGATGGACCTGGAGGGTATTGTACTGAATGGAGTGTCACACATAGAAAGACAGATGCAATGTGATTTCATTTATATGTGGAATCTAAAAAACAAAATAAACAAAACAGAAACAAACTCACAGATACAGAGAACATATTGATGGTTGCCAGATGGGAAGGGAATTGGGAGTAAGCAAAAAAGGAGAAGGTATTAAGAAATACAAATTTGTTGTTACACACTAATCATGGGGATGTAGGGTATACCATAAGGAATATAGTCAATAATATTGTGATAACTTGGTATGCTGTCAGATGGTTGCTGGACTTATGCTGATTGTTTCATTAGGTATATAAATGTTGAATAACTATGGTGTACACCTGAAACTAATATAATATTGTATGTTAGCTATTTTAATAAAAATCTTTTAAAAATAAAATAAAATAAATTGAAAACATTTAAAAATAAAGTGTTGGGATCAATGGTAGAAATACAAAGAAATGGTTTCTATGAAAAAAAATTTAAAAAACAAAGCAGATAAACAGAAGATAAAAGTTGGAGGCAACATAAGAAGAGGCCTAGATGTGTGAAAGACCATGCAACCCATGAAAGATTCAGGAAGAATTTTTGATTCATAACTTTTCAGCTCAGAGTTCAGTTGGACTTTATTCCTACCCAGGGATGTTTGCAATTACCTCTTGCATATTTCAATAAATCTATTTTTTAAAGCTTAGTTGAAAGTTAAAATTGCAAATATAATACCCAGATTAGTACAGGATACATGCCTTATTTCACAAATTAATAAATAATTTGTCAGTACCTAATTTTACCACCTTTTATTTTTATTTCTAACTCTGGAAATCATGCATCATGTATTGTTTTTATTTTCTTAGGTATACAAACTCATCTTACATACAAAAACCTCACTTGAATATTTAAGTCAGCTGAAAGCCTTGCTCTTTCTTTGATGAACCAAATTGAGTTTTAAAGTGCATTTATAAACAAATACACAGAATTTGTGATTTGTGGAAATAAATTGTAGGAGCTATTTTAGAATTGCTTTACAAGTGTGTTTTTTTATTTATCAATTATGTCATTTGGAACCATTTTTCTCTGAAAGGTTTATATGATGCTTTTTAACCTGGGAGAAGATGGAACACAAGAAGCTCTTGCCCAGTGCTTCAGGAAATTATTAAAAACTGAACTGTGTTTCTAAGGACAACTATCACTACAGTATGTCCCACTTTATTAAATGTGCTGTTTTCCACTCAGGAGAAGATAACTAATTCAGTTATGTATACTTGTTGAGGTTTCCTCATCAATAAAATGAGAATAATAATCGTAATAATAATAATATACCAACATCATAGGTTTATGGTGAAGATTAAATGAGATAATATGAAAAAAACATTAAAGCATAAAAGCATAAACAGCATTAAATATACATACTGCATTTAGGACACTGGCTGTCGACATATATTAATTATCCTTCTTCCTAATGAAACAATACTTTATGAAAACTGCTTAGAAAGAGGTTTTTATCACCTCTTTGTGATATAATTTATATAACGTACCATTCACCCACTTAATGTGTAAAATTTAGTGGTTTTTAACATGGTCACAAAATTGTGCAATCATCACCACAATCAATTTTAAAACATTTTCATCACCTCAAGAAATACTGTACACTTTAGCTATTATCCCTTAATCCTCAATCACCCCAACCCTAAGCAAGAATAGTCAACATTTTGCCTCTCTCTATTTGCCTATTGTGAACATAAGCCATAACAAATAGGCAAGAAATGCATAAAGAAAATTGTTTTTATTTCAATATAACATTTACTTCAATGATTCGAGATATAGTGAAGCTTAATGGATGTCTTAGAATTTTTAAATTAGAGCATATAGTAGTTTGTTGTTTGTTTTTTTGTTTGTTTTTTTTTCCTGAAGAACACTTCCTTCCAACATAAATAGAACAGCAAGCACCAGGGACTTGGACAGTTGCCCAGTGTGCTGTGCACAGCATGAAAAACTATGACCTTTTGACTCATGTCCCACATAAAGCTGATAATGTGACATTTGGGTCCTTAGTTTGTTTAAGGTGAAGCTTACTCCGCTGCGCACAGTGCAATAAAGGAAAAAGTACAAAGCTCCTTTTCTAAGAAAAATGTTCAAGAAACCCAGTGACTGAGATCAACTGCAAGAATGAATATTATGAACGGTTTACAGGAAAACTCATAAAATGGTAAAAGTAGTTCAATTGTGACATTTGTATTGTTTCTATTACAAGCCTGTGCAGATGGGCAATACACTAAGTAATTTTCATGGCTAGGATAACAAACCACCATGTTTTCCTTGAACAAACTACCTCATGCAATAATAGTCATGATCAGCTACGTTTCACAAAGTTTCAAGTACAGCGATATTACATACAGTGTAAAGAATTGAAAATCTGGAAACAATATTTTAATTCTTCTTAAGATGGATTTGCTGGTTGGTGTCTTGCATCTCTCAAATTTGCAGGCCAGATTATGACAGCCACCACCATGATTGCAAAAGTCTCTTTAGATAATTTCCCTATATGAGTAATATTTAGGCAACAAGATTATTTGCAACTATTTATTTCTTTAATATTTTAAATTTGATAATAAAGAACAAATTGTTGTTTGTAAAATCAACATGTGGGCAAAATATCTTAAGCATTAGAAAAAGAAGAGCAGCTTAGGCTGCAAAAATCAGATTCTGTAATGTGTTGTTTGCTAACTAACAGAATCTAAGTGTCTATGTAACATAGTTTGCTGTTCTTCTGCTGCTTCATAGATTTCTATGATTAATCTATATGGCAATTTTACAACCTATTGTCTGCTACCTGACTCAACAAATGTTTTTCTCTGTCACCAAATTCCAACAAATTCTACCCTTAGGTGTGGAGTTTTCAATTGTATCCATATACAATGACTTCTATAATAAGGTAGAACAGAGTATTTTCTATACCTTGTACAATTTTTACGTTAGTAAAAAGTGTGAATCACATGTTATTTCAGAAAAGAGAAGGATCTGTTTTGTTTTACAAATCTTTCTTCATTACATGGGGCATTTTCTAAGAAATTGTCATAAAGCAATATTAAACAGAATTTGTTCAACTACTGTAATAAACATGTATTCAGTGTGTCTACCAGTTATTTAGATTTGCTCTTGACACTGTTACATGAATATATAAAGAACATTTAATACATACGTGTATCTTTATGCCTCAGAGAGAATGCCACTATATTACCCTCAAATTTACTCATTCTCTTCTATCAACTATTGTAGAGTTTATAACTCTATGGAGTTTTAACTATTCAAATATATACTTATTTCCAATATTTTATTGATCTCTTTTTGTTTCATTTCTCAATTTTTGGTTCATATACTTATGTTTTTTTATAATTTACATTACTACTTCTAATATTCTTTTCATAATCTTGACGATGCTTACATTCAATTGTTTTGCAAATTATAACATAAAAGCAATTTGAATATGGAGTAAAATTATTTTCATTATTGATAATCGCTCACTACCTTTCTTAAAAGCATTTTTTTCATAAGATTTGTAAGATTTGCTCATTTTGAACTTGGGCCATTTGCTGGTCCCCAAGGCTATGTCTCAACAAATTTTTTGAGCTGTGCCTCTGAGAAACATGATACCCACAACAATAATTCAGGCAGTGTATTAGCTCTAGCCCATTTCTCTGATGAAGGCAGTGGACATTTTCTGACCATGCTCACCATGGGTACCAAACTACTAGTAGTTTGTCCGCAGCTTCATTCTTGTTCACTTCTTTGTATTGGTATTCAGTTTCTGCTCCATGGAGGAGTTCATTTTTATTTTCTCCAGGTATAAGTTTTTGGTATTGTCTTTATATATATATATATATATATATATATATATATACTTCTTTTTTTCTCATGCTTAACATTGACCAGAGAATGTGCTGGTTCTATTTTGTGAGCATCCTCTCTTCTCAGATTGATTATCTGCCCTTCTCTATTCCTCTACTTCAAGAAGCTGCCTCTTACACAATTGGTTACCCAAGCTCCTTAGATGTTTTTCCAGGGCAGCCACAAGGAGGAGGTCAGAAAGCAAAAGCAGAAAGAGTTTGGGGCATATCGCACCTGCTGCCACCCTGCTCTGACCTGCATTTTGGGCACAGGCTATTTCCCTCCATGACTAAGCTTCTATCTACTCCTGTCCAGAGGCCCCTTCTCAAAGGTTTCAGTTTTCACTATTTGACAATTTCTTCTTCTCCTTATCTTAGGTTTAGGGTAATAATAGGCTCTTCTACTTCAGTATCCATAAGTACTTCCTTGATTTCAATTTCTGTATTGAATTTATCTGAACTGGATTCTGCTTCTTGACAGAGCTTATATACAGACGGTGTGAGCATGTTTTCAAGTAATATTCCATCTTGACAGGAAGCATCTTGGTATTGCCTTTAACCAAGTGCTTTAACACATTAGTGTATTTGCTAGCTCACAGAAACACACTTGTTAAATTAGCTCATGCGATACTTTACAGAGATTTCAGTGTTTGAGAGCATCAACATAGATGCATACTTCTCTCTATAAGAACAGGGCCAATAGTGCTGAGAAGCAAGAATAAGTTTGATTAGATGCAGACCTGTTTGATTAGATTTAGCTCCTTCAAATACACATTCCATATCATATTTCAAATACAACCCCAAAGTAGGTGCACTTGAATTGCTGCCAAGCTGCTCTTCTAATAATTACTGCTATTCTTTTGGGTAAGATATTTGAAAATCTTGGCATACTCTAACTTAGCTTTATAAGGAGTAAAGGGTTAGAAAATTAAATGCTCAGCAGGCTCCATACAAGAATTTCACCTTCTGAAGTGTTCCAGGAGTTCCCTTAGCAAAATCGAACATGGTGTCAACATTTACTTCATGAAACAAATGTTCTATTTCTTAAAACATGCTATGCACTCTACTGTTTGACATATTCATCAAATCCCATAAGGACAATAATAGCAAACAAAATTATAACGGCGTCTTGTCATTTCATACCCATCATAAAATCAGAAACTAGCAATAGGACAAAGAGATCTTTCCTGGGTGTGTGGGTGGTGATCAGCATATCTAAAGATGTCCCTGGTTCCTGAGAGGTAACTCTCTGATTATACACGCTCACACTCACGTGACACATACACATGTTCACACATTCTTTTGGATACCTAATTGTTTAAATTTGGTTCATTCTTATGTGAAATTTTGTATGGAAATAAGTCTACTTAGGATTTAACATGGAAAATAACAATCATAAGGAAAAGAAAAGACAGAATATTTTTTTACCAAAGGGAAATAATTAGCTGGCTTAGGCACAAAAGTGTATTGTTTTGTTTTACTTTGTTTTGTTTTCAGACACAACACCAGAAGAAAGATAAATAAGGAAGGGGCTATAAAATATATTCTAGTACAAGCTTTTATTCAATCAATTCAATCAATTTATATTGAGTGCATAATCTATTTCTACATGCTGACCTAGGATATGGAGACTCAAGAACAAGTAAATTCCAGTTCTACCATTAAGTAGTTTATAAATTGATGTACAGCCATTCAAACCCTCATAAATTGCATAACACTACTTGAGAATCTCAGAAGCGGACATGATTAATTCTAATTAGAAACATCAAAGTATGTTTTATATAAAAATTGACAGTGGTGAGGGTCTTAAAATGTGGAAGTTACTTTAGTAGTAGAAAATTTCAGACTGTTGATTGGTCAATTGAAATCTAGAGATTAGTATACCTAAGGACATACCTAAGGGGCATGACAGTGCATCATGTGTCCTGAAAATGGAACTTAAATAGTAATTTATACACCAGTGTAGTTTAGTGATTAAGTGAAGGCACACTGGATTCAGACAGACATGGGTACCAATGTTGGTTCTTCTACTTATTACTGAGGGGGGACAGAGTTTGCCACTCCCAAATATGCCTTTTGGGACATTTATTATTTTAAGTTGGCTATTTTTAAGAAACAAAGGCTCAAGAATAGTCTTTACTTCCCCCTTAGAAAAACCTGCTCTAGGAAGGGAGCCATGATCATAGATAATAACTATAGTTTAATATGAACTAGGTGTGGTACACATGAGGGAACCAAGCAAAGTCTGTTAATTAGACTCCTCAGTATCCAATTGTGTCTAAATGGCCCAGCAAGAATTTGTTTACCAAATGTTTGCTCCTTCTTATCTACCTATGAATTGCCTACCTTCCCTTTCAAGTTCAAACCACTATCCCTCTTTCTCCTTACCTAAAGAGGGCATATAAGCCCCAACTGCCCAATTTGTCCTTGGGTCTTATATTCTTATGGAACCCCTATATGTACATACATAATAAATTTGGTCATTTTCTCCTGTTACTCTGTCTCATGTTAATTTGATTATAAGACCAGACAGAAGAACTTAGAAGGGTAGAAGGAAAATTATGTTTTTTTTCCCCTACACAGTAAATGTAGTATAAATCCTGCATCCAAGTAACTGTACCTGAAAAATAAGGAATAGAATACTATCTAACTGATAGGGCTCCACTGAATATGCAATAGGATAATGCATGTAATGTGGTTAGCACAAGACTTAGTAAATAAAATAGCACATTCGATAATGTAAAATATCTCCATCACTTACACTGTTTGAGTGGATTTTGAGTCATAAAGTTGGATAACAAGTTGA
This sequence comes from Rhinolophus hipposideros, assembly GCF_964194185.1. Taxonomy (NCBI): domain Eukaryota; kingdom Metazoa; phylum Chordata; class Mammalia; order Chiroptera; family Rhinolophidae; genus Rhinolophus; species Rhinolophus hipposideros. The sequence goes on along the minus strand of NC_138052.1, from coordinate 64,285,063 downwards.
AAAGTTAGAGTGGAGTCAGATTGGGAAATCATAAAGATCTCAGAATGTTCATCTGCACACTATTTGCACACAGCTTAATTCAATGCTGGACAATTATATTGAACATAATCCCATAAATAGTCAAGGATTTTATGTCAGAAGAGTTCAATATCTTAATTATCTTTCCTACAGACATTAAGCTTCAAAGAGAAAATATTATTTTTATTTCTGTGCCATTGCATAACTGGCTAGGGCAATTCTAGAATAAATCAATAAGTTGAACAATAATATGTGTTTTTTTTTTAAATAAAGAAAGCATTTTATGTATAGAATAACTAGAATAACAACCATTCTCTTGTGCTTAAAAAGAGTAATGGTTCAACTAATTAGCTTGCAGATCTTGAGAAGTTCAAAGAATATTTATAGCCCCCTTTCCTGGAATCACAAAATAAGTTGCCTGCAGTTAAAGGAATTTAAGGGGTTGGGAACAAGGAAAGAGTCTTCTCACTTGCTAATAGGATCAAATGAGATATGCAAGACATATGATGTAATAGAAAGGATTCTTTTCGAGTTGGGAGAAAAAAAATACCTTCTTTTGTGAGTTATGTGAACTTGAGCACATGACTTGATCGTTCTGGGCTCCAGCTTCCCCTTGAGCAAAATAATCCCCTCATTGCCTTTAAGAGCTGGCATTTGATGATTCTCTGTTCCTCCTCCTTCCATAGATTTATTCTGCCAACAAATTTTTAGAGAATTCTGTACCTCCATAGTGCCATACATTCTCTATATGAGCCTTGCTGTTGATTTTTGCCCTTCTTCCAACAGAAACATTAATCAGAACCATTAGAATATTTCACCTATCTCCACCCTCTTCAGTGAGCACACCCCTGTTCTGACAGAGCACAGCTGTCTTTGTTGTATGAACTTCAGTGCGCATTTTTTGTCATGTTTTCTTTCCTCCTGTGAGGATGAGGATTTCAGATTCTTATGAAGTATTAAGTGAGACTCATCAGGTCTGTGCTTCCATGCCAAATGGTTCGTTCTTCATCATTTTTAAAACTAAAAAACACAAGTCCTGACCATTCAAAAATTTTATAGTGGTGAATATATTTTAGTTATTCAAGCAAAACCCTTGGTAGAACATTGCACTTTAAACAATTTATCTCATTTTAAATAGATGTCCTTATTTTTACTGGGATAATTGGTTTTATGTTTTTGTTTATTTTCTATTTAAGAAAATTAACAAAGACTTAATGTGAATGCAGTACAGTTTACCACAATACCCCCTTGTCTCTGTTTAAAATACCACCAATTGAAGTAACTGATAATAGAAGAACCTCACAGAATATCTGGGTATTACTGAAAGTGAGCTGAAGACAGCGCATATAAAATGACAGATAATTTATGCAAAGAAAAAAAATTTTAGTAAAATAAGTTATATACTTTAAACGTTATCCTTGTTCACTTAGTAAATACCATATCTTGATTTCCCAAGCCTAATATGGCATCTGTTTTTTATATATGTCCTGGAAAATATGGTTTGGTTTTAAGTTATGTATAATGTAAATATATTTGTATTAACTTGATTACTCAATTAATCATTGATTCTCCTTTCTGGGGAATGCATGCTCCCTGACCTCACAGGGAAATATACCTTGGTTTTTACATTCTATGACCTGGCTAGGTTAAAATGAATTCCTGTATACATAAATTTTTTTACAGGAAATGAGTAATTTTGATTTCATCTCTGTATAAGGAATTACTCAGATATTGACAAGGAACCATAGTATGTCATCCGGATTCAAACTATATAAGATTTTTAAGTACAAAAAACAAACTTCTATAATAGAGGATCTGATCAAAGCAAACAAATTCCAGGTTAATACAATATAATTACTATATATTCTTTATTGTAAAGTATTAATCCGTCAAAATATATTTACTAGAATCCAACTATATCTACAGCTTAAATTAGCCATTAGGCAATATGGGATATAGGAGTGAAATAGAGAATAAAATTACTAGAGTATTCATCTGAAATTTTCACATAATTTATTTTTAGTCTAAAATTTTCTCAAGTTAGAAACGGCATGTTATATGGTGATTACGAGTATGCCAAACTTTTTAATTAAATTTATTGGAGTGACAATGGTTAGTAAAATTACATAGGTTTCAAGAATATGCCAAATTTTGAAAGCTTGGTGTTTGGGGCAGGTTAATAAACTCTATTCCTCAGTTTCTTTAACTCTAAAATGAAGAGAATAAATACACCTACACCTTAGGTTTCTAAAATTGAATAAGGAAATTTAATTCTGAGTAATGAAAGACATTTAGAAAGTTGCCAGATATATAGTAACCACTCAACAAATATTTGTTCTTATTCTTTGTGTCTGTTTTAGCACCCAACCTATGGGAAGTTATATAGTTCCATAAATTTATTTACTGTTCCATAAATGGTAAAGGAGAGATTGTAAGAAAGGAGACTGGGAAGAAAAGGAAAATAAATATCAAGAGGAAAAGGAGAGATATTCAAAAGCATAAACATATTGGTACTAATCTCAAGTGATTTATATTCTTACTAAGATAACAACTAGAACCTTGCTAGAATCAATTAAACTATAGTCAAGTAATGTACAATGTCACTAACTCTAAATATAAACAAATTCAAAGAAAGGAAAGAACAAATTTGTCAGAAAAGACTTTTTAAGAAACTGATCCTAGTCATATGATTTCAAGTTATTGGTGGCATAATAGTATTTGCTTTCTCTATCTTCCATTTCTTCTGAAATAAAGAATCAAAATAAATTAAAATAACTCAGTCAATAACTTTAACTTGGATAAAGTATCTTAACTAATCTTTTTTTATTTGTAAGTTCAATCATTCTATTTGTGAAGTAACTTCCTAGAGAAGAAAGAACATTCTTTTTGTTTTTCCAGAATTACCACAAATGATAGATGTTGGATTTCTGTGGGTCTGCGTGACGACTCTTCACAGAATTTTCAATTAAGGGAAAAAAAAATAATAATGACTTCAAGTTGAAAGCAGGAGAAATCCAGACAAGTTCTTGTTTGCCATCAGAAATGAACCTACAGTTACATTTTTAACTGTAGGTGAACCTACACCTTAGGTTTCCATTTCTACATCTTAGGTTTCCAGTTTATTTTTCAGCAAACATGTGTGGGTTATTATCTGCCACTGTAAGCCAAGTAAGACATCAGATTAGATACCATATATATTGTCTACCCAGCCTTTCCTTTTCTTGGGAACTGCCCCTACCCAAGCACATCCACCTGGATACAGCAGTGATTTTTGTCAGTCTTCTTCCCACGGCATGACTTTGCACTCTTGTTTCAGTGCGATGATTGAGCCAATGATCTAAGTCTCTTTCCTAAGAATTTGAAATTGAGACCACAAAAGACAATTTTTCTTTTAAGGTCTGTCATCTAACTTGTAATGCATTAACACCTTAGCTGTACTTGTCATTTTTTTAACCATGTGAACTTGAGAATCATGCAGCTGTAAAGAGGAAGGTGGGAGAAAAAAAATAAATAAATAAGAGCAAATGAGAAAAACAGAAAGTCCTCTTGTCCCTGGTTGCAATTCATCCTGAAATTCAACTGCACTCCCACAGCATTGGCTTCCATGAGATGCCCCATGTCATGATAATAAATGAATTGTTTTTCTTATTTATGCTATGTTGAATTAGTTTCTCTTGCTTACAATCAGAAAACTGGAACAGGTATGATATAAGTTTCATATCAAAACTGTAACAGGTATGATATAAGTTTCTCTTGCTTACAATCAGAAAACTGTAACAGGTATGATATAAAATTTAGCAGGATTGTGATTTCTTGTTTGTTTATTCCAGTTTAATTCTGGATTGTGCAATATGTGAGGGTGACAATTCCAGTAAAAAATTTCTTTGGGCAGAGTGCAATAAATATAGAGTAGTGCCTCTTAGATCAACTGGAAGGAAATTAAAGGATATCTGGTTTAGCGGAAAGTATGTGTAAGCCTGGACCTAGTTAATAAAAGAAGATTGATTCTAAATTTGTAAGCATAGTGACCAACTCAGCCTGATTTACCTGGGATTTTTTTCAGTTTCAGCATTCAAAGTCTTATGTTCAGGAACTCCCCGGATCCTGGGCAAATTTGGACATTTAGTCACCTTAGTCTTATATATGACTAAAACCAAGGCATTGCATTTAAAAATCTTTTTCCTTGGAAAAAAATTGATAAATTCAATCTCCTCTCTTCTATCTAGGGCATTATTGAATTTAGAAAAAGTTACCTATTAATAGTTCCCTTATTTTTCACTAGTAGAAACCAAGGCTAAGAGAGTGCCTTGTCCAAGATGAGGAAAGAACTAAATTCACTTGACTCCCCAGTGTTTCGTGGGTTTTTTAAATTCTATTATAACATGTGATTTAATGAAAATAGCTCTCAACTTGAATCTCTTTATTCAGAACATTTTAAATCTGTTAAGTGTGGGAGCTTTGGTGTGCAAATCCTCTCAGCCAGTGCAAGTGTCAATAACATAGGCTATATTACAAAACTTGGAATCTAGTCTTGGCTTCACGATCATCATGTGACCTGGAAAATGTTGCCTAAACTCTCTTAGGCTGACTTTCATCACTCGTAAAATGAAGTGTTCTTATAGTGTTCTTAAGAGGATTAAAAGTGATTACACATCTGAAAAAATACTTATCGCAGCAACTGGCCACTGTTAATGTTGGCTATTATGCATAATTTAATTCTATCTGATATTTACCATCAGCTTGTGACCCAAGAAAAGCATGGTGCTGAAACACTGTTTTGGAATTGAGAAAACTGAGATTTAAAGACATGGAGTGAAATTAAGGTATCCTGCTTAGAAAGTGACAGTGTCTGTACTTGAACTACATTTCCTTTAACTTAAAGTTCAGGACTTCTTCCTCCACACTATAGTCCTTTTTGTATAAAAACGAAGACTTAATTTTTTGTTTGTGTTAGTTTTTGAGGAAAATAAGAGTTTAATAATGTTTCTTTCTAAATAAAGACAAAGTAATAAAACACAAAAAAGAAACTCACCTACATATATTTTTAAATTTTAAATTAGATGCCAAGATTTATGAAAAGATCTATTAGATTTAATTTTTCACTTTTTAATCTCTGGTGGGAATTATGAGAAAACATCTATTGTCACTTCAATTGCCAGGCATTATTCAAAATGAGTCACCATATAGTCATAAAACATTATCTGGGTACCAAAAATAAACTACTCAGAACAAAATAAGGGATTATAGTACTATTGAAACAAAACAAACATAAAAAAATAAAAAGAACATACTTGTTGAATTTATTTAATATAAAACCACGACGTTAATGTAACTAAAATTTATACAAACAGCATGTTGATAACTGGTAGAGGAATTGAATTTTCATGATCTGAATTCCCACAAAAAGCTCACGTTTCAAAAATCATTTAGAAAAGTTTAGGGAAAAAAACTCAAAACAAATTATATGGTGGGAATTAACATGTGTTTTTGATTTTGTAATTTGAATGAGTGTATGAGCTAAATCTGATTTATGAATTCAGAAGACTCAATCAATAAAATTTATACTGCCAGTAAATTCATTTGCAGCAGTTTTAATTGAATGCTTTTTATGCCTCCATATAACCTCTACCATCTATAGAAATGCTTATATAAATCTTTTCAGAAAAAAATGCAAGATAGATGTACACCAATATACAGGACATAGAAAAGCAAGTCTCTCTCTCTTTCTCTTTCTCTCTCTCTCTAAGAAATAGTTTGCAATTATGTTAAACATACAAAATGGATTATTTAGTTATGAAATCAGAGTGGTTATAATTCCTTATAAAGTTAAAATCATTTTTAACAGGTTACTATTCTTGGATATTAAACTAGAAATATGAAAACATATGTTCACATATGTACATATGTACACAAATTTTAAATAGCAACTCTATTTATAATTACCTCAAACTAGAGACAAGCCTAATGTCTTACAATGGGTGAACGGAAAAAACTGTGGTCAAATGTGGTAAAAAAAAAAAAAAAAAAAAAAAGGAATACTATCTAGCAATATAAAAAGGGACAAGCTATTGATAAATCTCAAAGGCATTATGCTAAGTGAAAGAATCCAGGCTCCAAAGGTTACTTTTTTAAAAATGATTATATTTATATGAAATTATCAAAAAAGACAAAACTGCAGTGATGGGGTTAGAGGTAGAGAGGCACGGAAAAATAAGTAGGTATCATGCAGGAGTTTTGGGGATGATGGAAGAGTTCTGTCTCCTAATTGTAGTAGTTACTCAAATCTATGCATGTCTTAAAATTCATACACTAAAAAAAGTAAATTTTAATGTATGATAATTTAAAAATAATATTTAAAAAAGAAGTACCAGGCTTCATTTCCTTGGGAATATGTATTTATTGAGTAATAAAATATCATCTCACAGAGTTCTTACACAGTTATAAAACAGGCCTCAAAATACCTAAACATATGACCTAGACAATGACAGATGCTCAATTACCTAAAATTCTCCTGTTTAAATAAATAGTAGACATTTTAATTTTGCTTCAAACCACATCTTAAACAAACCTCCTAATAATAATTGTCTATTTCCTCAGGAATGCTGAGACTACAACATATGAACATTTTTCTCAAGTCCTTTAAGCCCCTTTTGTTTCACTTTCCCTGAATTTCATAATGCAGGGACACGATTTGATCTTAGTTTTATTAAGTGGCATTGTACAAGGTCCTGGGCAAGTTTTACTAAGATAATATTTGATTGCTGATAAAAAAAAAATTTCTTGATAGTTTAACAAAATATAAATTCAATTGCAAAAGCAATAGAAGATCCTTGGGAATTTTAAATGAGGGCATGCCTATTTCATAAAATGAGGCTGATTCTCTGAATAATATTATTAAAGGTCAGTGCCACAGCTGTGCTTTTGATGAGCAGCTGTGTGAGCTACCAAGAACAATGAACTATCTGATTGGCACCGGACCCAGCCGTGCCAGCAGTTAGGGTGGAAGAATTTTGAACAGATTTAGAACAAGTAGCTACTGGCTCAAACCCTAACTTTGGAGAGTTTTAAGTAAGTGGAATAAAGATAGTGCAATTTGAGAATAATATATGTATCCTATGGAGAATAATGTTGGTTTAGGAAAGAATAGAGAATGTTCCTTAGAGGCAATAGATACAGTCTCTTCAAAAACATTAAATGAATTTAAATCTTTTGGGTTTAAGAATATCAAAGTAGGATGTTTTTGACAGCATTTATTGAAATGGTGGAAAAATTCACACAATCCCACTTTCTACTGGCAAGGTGACACTTAAACCCTACTTACTTAGATCTAGAATTTATCTTGGATTTTTATGAGCCTGAGGTAACATGGTGAAATTTCTCCTTCCAGGAGTATGATTGGAAAATAAAGGAACATATGTTGTGTTGTTCAAGTAAACAAGTGTGTCAGCAGACTATAGGTATATGCGTGGGCTTCTTATCTGTTAAATAGTTATTTTTCATTTTGTTTGTCATTATTTGTAAGACAGTTGTGTGTGTGTGTGTGTGTGTGTGTGTGTGTGCACGCTTATCTAAAATAATTTTAACATTGCTATTCAAATATATAATACCAAGTATGGGGGAAATTCTCAGTGGCATGTACGAGAGTTTTTAATGCCCAACAGAGCTTATTGTTGCTGTTGTTGTTGTTTTTTCACCTTAATTATAGATGGTGTTCCCTTGTTATACTTGTTCCTTTCAATTACATCATCACCACCTTCTTACATATTCTTTATCCTTTATGTTTCTCTTTATCCAAAGCCGATGGCCTTTGGACTTGAACTATAACATTGGTTTTCTTCACTAGATTTATAGCCTGCTAGACCACCCTAGAGATTTTGGTTGTGCCTGTCTTTACACACACACACACACACACACACGCTCCAAATCATCTCTAGGACGTTTTATTTCTCCAGATCACATAAAGAATGGGTAACCAGGGTGAGCTTTCCTCCTGCAATCCATGTATGTCTTCACTTGGGAAAACAAAGGAGAATATTTCTGTTGGCCATAATCTATACAAGGCAAAAGAGTAAGGATTATATAACTTTATAACTGAATTTTTAGGTATAAAATAAAAACATTTTAATCGTTTGGCGACTTTTCCTTCCTTTTTTCTCTGGCCCTCTCAATAGAGTGCCCATGTATTTCTGCCAGCTTCCCCAAGATTTCTTACCTTTCATATTGATTTATTCTTTTTCAAGCCACGGGATTTTATACTTCAGAAAATTTTAATGATCATCTTATGTAGCACTTCACTCTGTACAGGTAGACACTTAACTAATATTATAGTAATCACTGCTCATATTTTTTACTACCTATTTTTCTGGCCTGTTTAATGTTTTATCCTTTACATTACAATTAGTCACACTTCTATTCTTTATAGAAATGGATAATATGCTACATTATTCATTTCTGCCTCTTAAATCTCTACATAAACATAACCAAATGCACTGGTGAGTGACTCTCCCTTTTTAGCTTCTTAAAAAATTATCTTAAATGCCTGAGCTCCTGAACATCCTCCCCTGTGAAGATAAAAAGGAAAAGGCTGTCTTGTAAGGCACGTAGAGTCTCAGAGACCCAGGGCACAGCACTATGTCTGCTGGGACTAAATTGGATGAGAACAGGAGTCAACTTTTAAGTTGGCTGATCATTATGATAAAAGGATTGACATATATTTTTATTCTTTTCAGAAAGAGAATGAGCTGGAATCCTGGCCCACTTACCCTGAATGATTGCATAACGTGCGGTTATCAGTGGTAATAGAGAATGGAGATGAACAAATTCTCAGAAAATCTTTGCGCCTCATTTTAGGTATAATTTAAATGTCAATGATAAGAAATATTTAATCAACCTTTACCAAAGTCTGTTCTTTGGAACATTAGTTCCGTTTTATGTTCTGGGAAAAAAAAAAAAAAAGAGAGAGAGACAAACTCTCTAGAGAAATAAGTGAAAAATGCTGGGTTCTACAGAGTTTAAACCAGTTTCTTTATTGCAGGACAGATAGAAAAGCCTTTTTAATACTCCAATGTGCACTGTGAATTTCTAAAAAGGAGGATACAATATGCAACATTTCTCCAATGTATTGAATTAAAGCACCCCTTTTTTCAAGACAATTCTTAGAGAAGTGTTTTATAGATCATGCATTGGAAACTGCTGCTCAAATCAGATTTGGTAACAGATAGAAAATTTATATGATTGCACTAAATCTTTTTTATCATCCTTGATAAACCTGCCAAAAGAGAGCAAAATTCCTAAGGGTAAATAAACATATGGGAGAAGAAATCAAAAGTCCTGGATAAGCAGCCTGCAAATGCTTCAGAGTGAACCATACTTTCAGTAATAATTGGCCTCCAGATTGTTCTGCAAATATGCTATTTACGGGAAATATAAATCAACACATGCCCCTACCAAAGACCTTTTTCCAAATGAACCGCTACATTTTCTCAGTAGTAATATTCACTTCGCTCTCTCCCTCCCTCCCTCTCCCTCTCCCTCCCCTCCCCTCCCCAACCCCTCTCCTCCCCTTCTCTCTCTCTCTCTCTCTCTTTCTCTCTCTCAACAAGGGTGCTCTCCACCAGTATCCAGTCTGCTGGTAGCTGGGAAAAAGTCCAGGGGAACCATGAGTGAGCACTTCCCCACTCAAGGCAAGTGATCACATTGATTAGTAGCTGCTCTGTAGGAGCTGGGAGACAGATGCCTTGTTCTAAATACAGTTTTAGCACTTTCCACCCCACATTTCCCTTCTTCTGAGAGTGCTATGAAGTCTCTGCAGATGCTTATCATTATCAGTTAAACTCCATTTTGAATACAAAGTAGTATTATTACATCACAGAAACTCAAAGTATAGGCTAAACTCATATAGTGCATTGCAGACTTCACCTGAATATTTATTAGTCCTTTATTAACACAGAGAAGTTGAGGTCTCTGGTAGCTTCATTTATCTTATGCTGCATCATGAATAGAGCAAAAACCAACACTTACAAGATCAGTCCTGGCATCTGTACTCAATGATCATGAGAAATTCGAAGGACCAAGGAGAGAGACTGAGGAGCTTTGGTCAGGTGGTAGAGTAAACCAGGGCATTCCATACAGAAAGCTCTCTTCTCAGTGGCCTCCCACAGTACCTCTTGACTGGCTCCTCCTCACTATGTTTTATTGATTCTTTTCTTTAAACTCTTGGGAATGCTGGTGATTATTTTCTAAATCAATCACTCTTTTCTTTTTAAACACTCTCTATTGAGATTCTAACCAATTCCAATGGCTTTAGCCATCAACTGTAATTGGACAAAAGATATTATGCCTAAACGCCTGTCTTCTCTCATGAACTACAAAGTCATACTTTTATCTTACTGGTGAACATCTTCATATGAGTATTCAATTGGTGACTCAAATCAAGACATCAAAAAGAGAATGCTTCCATATCTTGGTTACTGTAAATAGTGCTGCAGTAAATATAGAGGTTCATATATCTTTTCGAATTAGAGTTTTAAATTTCTTTGGTTAAATACCCAGGAGTGGAATTGCTGGGTCATAATATAGTTCAATTTTTAATTTTTTGAGGAAACTCCATACTATTTTCCATAGTGGATGTACCGATTTGCAATCCCACCAACAGTGCACAAGCGTTCCCTTTTCTCCACTTCCTTGACAACATTTGTTTGTTGATTTATTAATGATGGTCATTCTAACAGGTGTGAGATGATATCACATTGTGGTTTTTATTTGCATTTCTCTGATGAATAGTGCCATTGGGCAACTTTTCATAGTCTATTGGCTATCTCTATGTCCTATTTGGATCAATGTTTATTCATGTCCTCTGCCTAAAAAAATAGGCAATTAAAAAAATTGGATTGTTTATTTGTTTTTCCTTGGTGTTCAATGGATGATTGGATAAAGAGATTGTTGCACATATATGCAATAGAGTATTACTCTGACCATAAAATAAAGAATGAAATCTTATCATTTGCAACAACATGGATAGACCTAAAATGGTATGATGCTAAGTGAAATAAGTCAGATTGAGAAAGACAAATACTATAAAACCTATATGTGGAATCTAAAGAACAGAATAAATTAATAAGCAGAATGGAAATAGACTCATAGATACAGAAAACAAACTGATGGTTGCTAAATAGAAGGGGTGTTGGGGAAATTATTGAGAAAGGTGAAGGGATTAGGAAGTACAAATTGCTAGTTAAAAAATAGTCATGGGGATGTGAAATACAGTATGGGAAATACAGCCAATAATATTATAAAAACTATGTATAGTGTCAGATGGGTAATAGACTTATGGAGGGATCACTTCACAAATTATATAAATGTCTAACCACTACACTGCACACCTGAAACTAATATAAAATAATATTGAATGTCAACTGTAATTTAAAATATATATACGTATATATATGTATATATATATATATATACATATATATAGTCATGAGATATAGAATACAGCATAGGGAATATAGTCAATGGTATTGTAATACCTATGTATGGTGTCAGAGGGGTAGTAGACTTGTTGGGGTTATCACTTTATGAGGTGTGTAAATGTCAAATCACTATTTTTTTGTACACCTGAAACTAATAATAAAAAATAAAGCTTATGAATTTATTTAAAAAAGAAAGAGAATGCTTCCATCTCCCATTTCCTAAGCCCATCGTTCTTCAAAAAAATAGTTTTTTAAAAATGTATTTCACATATTTCCATTGAGCTAAAGATGATAAGATAGACTGTTGTTTCAAATAATGTTTATTGAAAGTCAGTTATGATAAAGAAGTTGTGGTATATATACACAATGGATTACTATTCTGCTATAAGAAGAGATAAAATAGTGCCATTTGGGACAACATGGATGGTTCTTGAGTTACAATGCTAAACGAAATAAATCAGACAGAAAAAGTAGAGAACCATGATTTCACTTATATGTGGTATATAAAACTGAAAACAACAAAAGAAGAAAAACAAATGAAGAAATAAAAACTCATAAACGCAGACAATAGTTTAGTGGTTACCAGAGGGTAAAGGGGGGAGGGGTGCTAAATGAGGGTAAAGGGAATCAAATATATGGTGATAGAAAGAGAACTGACTCTGGGTGATGAACACGTAATGTGATATATAGATGATGTATTACAGAATTGTACACCTGAAATCTTTGTAAATTTGCTAATAATTTTCACCCCAATAAACTTTAAAAAAGAAAGAAAGAGAGAGAGAGAGAGAGAGAGAGAGAGAGAGAGAGAGAGAGAGAGAGAGAGGAAGGAAGGAAGGAAGGAAGGAAGGAAGGAAGGAAGGAAGGAAGGAAGGAAGGAAGGAAGGAAGGAAGGAAGGAAGAAAGAAAGAAAGAAAGCCAGCCAGTTATGGAGAACTGTCCTAGGGGTTGGCAATATAGCATTGACCAAAACAGAAAAATAATCCCATCTCTCCTAGACCTTATATTCTACTGGACTGTGACAAAAAATAAATAAGTCAAACATATACTATGTCATAATTTAATAAACTTATGGAGAACAGTTAAATTAAAAGGCTTTGAAGCAAACAAATATTTGACGTGTTTCACAAATAATATAGAAGCCAAATGGGACTGAAGCAGAATGAATTAGAAGAAATTAGTTCAAAGATATAGTGAGACCAGATTATGAGATACAATTGTTCTCAATTCATGTTGTCTGTTATAGTTACCTAACAAAATATTGTTAAAATACCATTGCCCAGATCTCATACAAGACTTGTTAAATTAGAATCTGTGAATATGAGACCCAGATACTGGTATCTTTTATAATCTCCCAAAGTGACTTTAATAGGCACTCTGTGTTGAGAACCACTGAAATGTGGGCTTGCTGGCTCTTCTAATGGCTTAATGAACTCTGAGTAAGATAAAATAGTTTTCATCACAAAAGTAGCACAATCCTACTTACATTTTAAAAGGATAGTTCTGGCTGATGTGACAAATTGTGGGTAGAATTGACCAGGCATAAGTAAGAAGACCACTTGAGGGCTCTGGCAATAATTCAAATGAGAAACAATGGTAGCATGGATCAGGGAAAGAGCGGTGTAAGTGGTGGAAAGTGGTCATTTTTTAAAGTATTTGGAAGAAAGAGTCAACGGTATTTGCTAATGCATCAACAATGTGCGACAGAAAGAATTTAACTATAACTCCAAGGTTTTTGTCTAAGGAGGATGGAGTTGCATAACTGAAGTGGGGAAGAACATGGGAGAAAACTTAGAAGGAAAGGTTGGGAGTTGCTATTGAATTAAGTCTCTCACGCCTCTAATAGACATAGAACAAAGTAAAGCGATCCAAGACTTTGAAGTAGACAAATGGATCTAGAACTCAGAAGTTCAGTGGAGAAGACTAAGCTCTAAGCTGGAGATACACGTTTAGGAATTATCAGCAAATAGATGGTTGTAAAGCCAATAGATGGTTCTCCTATACAAGATGGTTGTATAGGAGAACATCTAAGCAGTGAGTGAAACTACCATAGAATCTTAAGAGAGATCAGTGGCCAATGAGAATGGAAGGGAACCAGTCATAAGAAAGAATGGAAAAAGTATTTCAACAAAATCTGCTTCTTCCAATATTGTTACTAAGTCAAGTAATGTAAGAAATGAGTATTGGATATATATTCATGTGTGTGTGTGTGTGTTTGTGTGTGTGTGGAGAGGGAGGGGGGGGGGAGAGAGAGAAATTCAATAGCCAAATTCAATATATGTATGCACATACATACATATATGTAAATAGTATATACAGAGGGTGCCAAAAAATGTATATACATTTTAAGAAAGAAAAAAAGTATTAAAATTGTAATACTCAGTATATACCAATAACAAAAGATGAATACAAATCATGTGTATACATTTATAGACTTGATAAGAGTAGTTTTAATGGAATTGTGTGAGCAAAAGAAACATTAGGGTGAGCTCAAGGATGAACCCGAGCAACTTTTTGATAAGTTGTGTTAAAAAAAGGGAACAGAGAAATATGCTTGTAACTGAAGTGGAAATGGGATTTTAAAAAGAGTGTGGTTTGCTACAGTAATTAGATAGATTACAGCATGTTTTATGATAACACAAGAGTCAGCTAGAAAAATTGCTGGATATATGTCCTTGAGTAGAAAAAAAGGGAATGAGATCTGATGCATAAGAAAATGGTCTGAACTTTGCTAAAACCAACAGTTTTAAAAAAAAAAAAAATAGAACGATAAGGATAAAGGAGAATGGTGGAATTACATAGAAAAATGTTCTGATTGTGTACTACTAAATTTGGGAATGTTTCTAAATTCCTTTCTCACATGTTGTGGTTCTTAGGTAAAGAAAAGCCTTGCATTACAAAATGACTTTCAAATTCTTCTAGATTAGATGGATATAATTTTTTAAATTGTGACATCTTGCTTTTACCATGCTAAAATAACTTATCTCTCCCTCCTAAGGGCTTAATTTCTAAGCTATCCATACGTCTCATAATTTAGTGATTTGTTAAACAATTGTCCTTCAAAAGTAAATGATATACTGTGGGAAATAACATTCTGTGTGAGTTTCCTATGAGAAAAATCATGAGTCAGATATAATATTTTCTTTTTCCATTTAAGAGTGCTCACAAACTTGCTGTCCCCCAACTCCTCTAAGAGGCCTTTTATCATCTGATTTCAATGGACTTCAGTTCAATTTGAAGTAAATAAAGGAAAAAAGAATTATGACTCTCCCACTTTAAGATGTGTTAGATTGACTATAAATTTCCAAAGGATCTACTAATAATATCCAGATGGGACTGTCCCTCATGTAAGAGAACATTTCATTAGTTCATCAAAGAGTGGAATTTATTAAACTACTGATTGACTGTATATTTATGTGTGTGTATGTGTGTGTATTTGCAATTACAGAAACTTTCATGTAATGAATAAAAATAATTATTCTATTAATTACTTTTTATACCATAAAGTAACTTCCAGAAAATCCTACGATCACGGTTTTGCTTACTATTTATTATGAAGGAAAATGTTTGAATGCTTACATCAGATGTTGTTATACTTTTACTGTCTTTGGTATTATGGGATCATGTTGGAGAAACCCAGATAGATATCTGGCTTCTGCAATTTCCAGCAACCCCACAGGAGTGAGAATATAAGAAAAACACAAAAAAGCTGATAAGGTTAATATAGTTAAAATTTTAATTGATAAATTTCAATTAATAATAATACATTTATCAATTGATAAAATTTAATAAAATTAATAAAAGCAGTGCAAACAGGATTTTAACTGATGGAATTCATTAAAATATAAATTCTATGTGGGCAAGAGATTTGATTTGTTTTTTAACAACTCTATTCCCAATACCAAAATCAATATCTGGTCCATGGTTCAATATGTATTGTTAAGTACATGTAGGATAATAAATGTGTAAATATTAATTTCTGCTTACATGCATTAGTCTATGTTCTTTAGTTATGACATATATGACAAAGGCTGAAAAAAAATGTTAATTGGGTAAGCCATGTTTCCTTAGCCCTCTCCTCTTTATTGAGTTTGGAATTATCGTTGGCTATGTATCTTGCAAGCCCAGTTCTCTTAGGGATACTCCGAGCTGCCCAACATTCTTTTAGCAAATGTCTTTTTCTTTTTAAATTTGTCAGGGACATTTTTTGTGGTTGAAAATTAAGAATCCTGACAGAAAGAGGATCCCTATATTCCTTGGAGCCCAGAGGAGGTTTCATCGCAGGGATATACCTCTGCTTAACAGCAGGGCCCCAGCCTCTTCTTTATTGGAACTTCCTTCTCTTAGGGCAAAGAGAAGAATTTTGGAAGGGAATTGGAATAAATTGTGAATCTGATGCTAATAATACTTTGTACTTTCCTTGCAACTTTTTTTTCCCACAGAGCTCAAAATGTTTTATAAATCCAGTATTTTGTTCTGTGGCTATTATTCCCAAGGATATTACACTTGAGGAAAATATGTATTTCTAGAAAAATTGCCAATGAATTATTACATGTGAATAGAAACCTTGAAGAAAACCTTACTCCTGACCCACAGAAAAAAGAACATCCTTTTTCTCACTTAATGATATTAATAATCATGAGGTTGATATTTTAACACTACATGCATGCACTACAGAAGAAAAAGTTCTAGAATCAGTTCTTTAGTTATTTCCACTACTCGGCCCCCTAGATGAAGAGCTAAGGCAGGCCTATTTTGGGCTATTTACTCTATTATTTTGAAAGGAGCTATTTTGACATTCTGGACTGTTAATATCCATTATTTCAGTTTTGATTTCTTTCAAAGAATGCAGTATCACAATACACAATGAAAATGGGCATCACTTTTATGCCTTTTTATGTTTTTAGAAATATAAACAATTTTAACTAAAACAAAATAGAAAAAGTAATCACATAAATATGAGCTACAGATTTTGATCCATTTAGACAAATAAACTAGAAAATTCATTTTAGCCTCCCACTATCATGGTTTCCAAATCCCACCTTCCATTGTGTGATCAATCATAGAATATATAAGTAGCTAACAAATTATTGATTAAATAATTTCTCACATAGGCAGCCTCCAAGCATGTTCCCAGTGACTCTTTTCTCCTGGTAGTCACACTTTTGTGTAGGTCCATTCTCATGCTATGTTAGAGATGGCTTGTGTGACCAATAACGTATGGTATAATACTTAAAATGTTGTAAGTATTCCCCTTCTGGGATTAAGTTATAAAAGATTGCAGCTTCAATTTCGGATTCTCTCTCTCTCTCTCTCTCTCTCTCTCTCTCTCTCTCTCTCTCTCTCTCTCTCTCTCTTCTCTCATTATCTTTTCATGTTGTGAAAAGCCCATGTGGTAAGGGATAGCAACCTCTGACCAACAAGCAGCACAGAATTGAGAAACTGAAGCCTGCCAAAATCACATGAAATTTTTGAGAGCTGTGACCTGACTGCAGTTCCAGTTGACAGCTTGACTACAATCTTGTGAGCCAGAACCACCCAGCTAAACTGCTTCTGGATTTCTGACCCACAGAAATTGTGTGAGATTATGTTAGTTGTTTCAAGTCGCTAAATTTTGCAGTAATTTGTTACACAAAAAAAAGAGCTAATACCAAATCCACAGTGTTAATCTGATAGAAAAATTTTGTTGTAAAAATAAAAATTGGGTATACATTAGGTTTGTACATGGTACATCGAAAAGGATGTACCAAATTAGTCATTGTCCCCAATAATCAGTGCTTCCATCCTGAATTTTATTTATATATCACATTTAACCACTAGTAATATTAACAAAAATTAAATGAAAGGAGAATGAAAGCACTTTGAACATTATTTATAAGGAGGCTCATGAATTTATACTGGCTACCTTTAAAAAATCTTTTGGTTTTAAAGTACCACCAAAATTATTTTTGTTTTCTATTAATGTTAACGCTTATAAGCAAAGACACTGAATATAAAGGGAATTTATCAGTGAAACCTAAAAGATTTTCTACCAAAATCTTCAGTCCTTAATCTTTTTGATTTAATATGGGACAAATTAAGTGTCCACAATGGGGCAAACGGAATAAGATAGCAATAACCAAACCAAACAAATTTCTGCTCTCAAGAAGTTTACATTCTGGTAAATTTTACAAAGTATTCAAGACAGATAGGCAACACATTTTTTAGCCAATGTTACGAAGAATATTATACCATATGATGTCATGTTTCCACATGGGACAAAATATTTATATTATGTGGAAGTCTGTTTTCTTATGAATGACATTCATTAGTTTTAGCTTTTTCCTCTAAATGACACACTGTGTGTATCTGTACACTCTATTATATGGCTGCTCTTCAAATATCTGAAGCTTAGCTCTTACATTTCCTTATGGTATAACCACTCCTTACATTGTTTTCAATCAGGCTAAAACTTTAATAACTTTATATGTATTTTTGAAAATCCAAATATCTGAAGTTTAAAGGACAGCAGTTGCTTTAGGCTAAATGGATTTTTATGTTTGACATTTTGCTCTATGATAAACTTGACTATTTCATAACATCTCATTAAGTTGTTCTCCTCATACACATTAATATGGTATGTTCTATATGCACAGTATATTATTTTAAATGTTTCACTTTCAGGTAATGGAATTTAAAAATTACCTGCCTTTTAAAGATACAGATAGATGTTCTGTTTGTCTTTGCTATGTTGGACAGAGGTTGAAGTGCAGTTCTCACAACGCTGCTTTATGATGAGGCTGTTTGGAAATCTAGTACAGATAACCCAGTGCAGTGAGAGGGACTCATTCCCTCTGCCATGAATATAGAGAATCAGTGCAAAGAGGCCCATCTGTACACCTTGTCAAATGTAATGTATTGCACCTTGAAGATAGAAAAAGACATTCAGTACAAATAGTAAAAAAAAAAAAAAAAAAAAAAAAATGGTTAGCAGTGAGAGATGAACAGGATGCCAGAAAAAAAAAAAGGATGGCTTGTATTTAAAACATAGTTATCATTTTGAATGGAATACCTGTTTTTGATGTCTGCAATCTTTGACAAGGAAGTAAAACCTTAAATATTTGGAAAATATTTGGAAAAAACCTTGAGTATTTGGAAGCCATTTTCAGGGAAAAAAAAAAGAAGAGTTATCAATTTTCTTCTAAAAGCAAAGTAGCACTGAGTGTACTATCTTGGAGCTTTCCATTGTCTGTCAGTAAATCACACTATATTCAATTGGAGCTTTGCCTTTTTTTAAAATTTGAGAAGGTAATGGATTACTCATTGACAGACAATAGCAAATTCTCCTCAAGATAACAGGGGCATAAGAAACAAACATCTGGGAACTAAGTTGTAAAGAACTAATTTAAAAGTTAAGATGCCACTGTCCACCTCCATCTGTACATCTCTTCTCTTGCAAAATGTTTACTTGTTCTTGTTTAAGTACAGAAAAAAAGATTGTGGCACCATGGAAATAATAGACTTAGAATGTTAGTACAGCTTTCCAAACCAAGTATCACTGGGTTCATATATCTCCCTATCCCAGGTAAATTTGAAATACACTAATTTGTTATTGTTTTTAGTGCATATAATTTATATTATATATCTTTTAAAATATAAGGATAAAATAGAGGACTGCCAGAGAACTAAAATATAGTAGAATTTGGTCATATTAACATACTGCTCTATAATAAATTACATTTTGAATTTTATCTAACCCTTAAATACATAGACTTCACTTTCTATGCTCTTCTCTTTATGGTTGTATGTTAGTGTTTATCTTAATATATGTTGCTTTAATCTGATTTCAATTGAAATCAAATATTAATATATACTGTTTCCCCTTTACATTTCAAACTTATTTTATACATTTCTGAGAGATCAAGTTATCATTCAGGAGGTATGACAAATATATTTTGCACTCTACAGGACTTTTACAAAATTCCCATTCTTTTCTTAAGCAGTAAACAATAGGGTTTCTTTTTTCTATTTAATAAGATATATTAATACAGCCAAAAATTAAGTGTCATTTATTTGTAAAGAAGTTTTTCAAATTTTTGAAATTTTCTATTTCACCACACCAGTTAGTCAAGAGTGTCTAATGAATACTTGCATTTCATATCACACTATGTTTATGTCTTTTCAATGATTTTTTTAACCACAGACTAAACAGAAAGCAATAAGAAATAAAAATTTTCAACATATTATGTCTCCAGTATATATTACTTCATGAAATTTGTTGACTCTTATGATTTTCTATGGAAACACCCTTTTGCTATTGTTGTTGTAGTTGTGCATGTATGTTATGTGTGTGTGTGTGTGTGTGTGTATGTGTGTGACCTGATTTTTCAAAATTACTCTGTAAGCATTAAATATTAGTGTTTTGCTGGTGTTCTTGGGAGATTCCAAGTCCAGCCTCATGTCAATAAGCCAATTCTTCTAACATCCCTGAAAAAACAACATCTACTTCCTGCATGAGCACTTCCAATTTTTACACTTAACAAAGATAGATTTAGCATCAACTATGTTTTGCACACTATCTTATTGCTGCAGTTATCAACATGAATACTGTGTGTGTTGGCTCCCAAAGAGCTCCCTTTCTCCTTGGATAAAGGAACCCATAAGCAAATAACTAGATAATTGTATGATATGTGTCAAAATGGAATCAAATCAATAAAAGGTAAGAAGAAACTATTTCTTCCTAAAATACAAGTCAGAAAAGACCTCATTAAAGAAAATAAATTGATCTAGATTCCAAAGAATTTTTGCCAAGTAATTGAAAAATAAAAAAGAAAGTGTAGTTCAAATAAGAGTACAAATAGTAAATGTGTAGAAGTGTGAGTGTGCATGATAATCCAAATAAATCTAGTCTCCAGAACTTAAACATGTAAGATGCATGGAGTGATTGGAAGGACAAAGGAAGACATCTGAAATGTATTTCTTGCTAGAATGTAAAGAATTTAAATGTGTTAGAGGGTTTGGATCTTATCCCAAGTGAAAGGAAACCACTGAAAATTTCCAAAGAGAAAGACATAATTACATTTCAGAATGTTCTTTCGACAGCAAAATAAAGGATAAACATTAGGATTGGGGAACTCGAGGCATGGGTGTCCGTAAACAGGCTATTATAATAGTTCAAGTGAGAGATAAATAGGGCCTGTCTTAAACCAGGTTGGGGGGGCGGTAAGACAATGGGGAAAAAACGTGAACAAATCAAAGTAAGAGCAATGATTAACACTATACCATATGTAGAACCAAAAGTTTCTTCCCTATAAATTGAGTTATTCTGTGGTAGTTGTGAACTCTACTCTGGAATTTCTACATTTATTAATCTCAAGATATATATATATATAAATTATCTTTCTTTTAAATCTATAATTTTTCAGACCAGATATATTCATTTCCTTTAATTATTTACCATATGATATGAATTTCACCTTACCATCTTGATGGCTGTTCTCCAGATATACACCATTTTCTCAAGGCTCTTAAAATCTTAGACTCAAATTTTTAATGTTTTATTGATTTATACTTCCTATTTATAGTTATAGTTTTATACTGTACATTTTGATTTCCTGTTATAGGAAAATAACACCTCCTCTGACTATTTTAAATATACGCATTTTTTCTCTATTTCTTCAGGTTGTCTAGTATAAATCAGAGAAATAATACCACAAAAGCAATTTCACAAAATGTAGTTGTAGCAAATGGAATACTCCATCTAAATTAAAGTTAACATACACTCTTACTTTGATGAAATACAATTAGAGAGTTATAATCAATTAAATTAGTTTTTTTTTTTATTTAGAGAACATGATGATAATTGGCATACATAATATTTCTCTAATTCTAAATAAATTATTTGGATTTTGGTAAAGTTCCTTAACCTTTTCAGTTATACAGATCCAGAAAATAGCTTGGAACTTAACTGTCCAATTCTTACAGTTAAAATTTTTAAAAGTAAAAAAAAAAAAAATGAAGTTAATATATTAAATGTTGTATTTTAGAATGATTAAGTTAAACTATCATAGAATAGCATTTTTGTAGGAAAATTCATGATGTAGGCCATTGGATAAATTTTTAAAAATTAATTTTAACTAAATTTTCTTCTACATGTACTCAAAACTTGTACATTTTAACATTCCTCTTCATAAGGCCAAGACTACTCAACTCAACATGCTTTTTTGCTGGGCAGTGATTGAAGCTGTATTTATCTCTTTACGAATTTTAAAAATTGATTGCTTAGTAGGAAACATTGAAATGACAGCTGACTAGATACTAAGTCAAGAGCACTGTTTTCTCCATATGTATCTGTACTCGTGAGGCAGGTGAGAGATGTAACTATAACTCTCAGAGTTTCACTTAATATGAGCAGCTGATACTTTCGGGGAGAAAATATAATTGCTATCCTCATACACACTCATCATTAAACTAATTATACTATTATCTCTCAATCTTTGTTGATAAAAATGACTGTAATATATAGATGTGTAGTCCTGTCTTTGATTATGTCTGCAAGAAAGGCACAGAAGTTTGCCTTTCAAGGGAGCAATTAGAGAAATGCATGGAATCTTAATTTCTCAAAGTGCTCAGCAAAGGAGGACATCTGTCTGTCAGCAGACAAACAAGTAATCAAATCAACATTATGAGAATACCACTGGCAATTCCCATTTTCTTTCTAACATAAACTATTTTTGAATTCTTTGTAGTTTAAAATATAATCATTTTATTTAGATGCACAACTAAGAATTTCATTTCCAAAGAGCATTAAAGCATAATCATTTTCAAAAGTCACTGTCTGGATTCTCTCGACAGGTCTGGGTAGGTTAGACCTAGAAAAGTGGAGAAGTTGTCATGATAAGGTTTATGGAGTCTTGTCTCTGGCTCCATTTTTCCCAGAGGAATCACACACAGTGTGACCGTCTTTAAGGAGGTAAGGGACTAGAATATGCTTTCAAAAGGAGTCAGGCTTTCAGCATTCATGCATCTTTGTGATCTCCTATGATATTCTAGGCATGTACTATCTCCACAGTGTTGGACAGCTGGCTTTGAGACTAGTCCCTGATGAGTAAAAAAAATAGCTAGTCAGGAGAATAATCAATATTAGAAACAAATCTGCAATCACACTTTTAAAAGATTAGTATATTTTTCTAAATAGTGATTAATTGATATCCATGATTCAGACATTTTAGTAAATATGATAAATACATAAAATCATACTACTTTACAAATGGTGATCAATTTCTTAGCACGTATTTGAACTATAATGTAACTCTGTGTGTGTGTGTGTGTGTGTGTGTGCAATGTAAATGCATTCTTGAAAATGTGGTTTATTCAGCAAATACATTTTATGGTGACCTTGGTAGTTTTGTTATTTTTCAAGACACACATTTATATTTCACATATGATGTGCTGTTCAGTGATCTTTATCATTCATTATTCAAAAATCAAAAGCAATTGCTTACTTTATTATAATAGCCAAACCATTTAAATGAAACAATGAAGAGTACTCAATAATAAATATCCTCTAGTCTAGACTCCAAGTCCCCTGCTCAAAAGAATAACATTCTTAATAGTTTATTGTTTAATCTTCCAGAAATTTTCTTTTCCATTACAATTAGACGTTGTATTTTTATTTTCCCTAATTTTAATTATTAACAGTGCATTTAACATTTCAAAAATATTTTATTTTTATTATTAATATGATAGAAAAATAGATTATTCCAATGGAAAATGATTACAATTAATTTAGTCAAGTTTTGTTTTCACAAAGCATTGTTAGATACAGTTTTAACATATAAAATGAATATTAGGATTCCAAGTACAGGAGAAAGGGAGAGCAAAATTATATTAGCTTAATTTTGATAGATGTTTTTGATGCATAGATATGAAAAATGAAAGTCTTATTTTAGAAAATGTTATATTAGGAAACTCAAAATCAAGGTGAACATTCCATCTTCGGAGTACATTACCCTACAAGTAAGTCAATATTAACAAAAATAAGGGGGAGCCAATCTGTATATAACTTTATTATTTCCCAGGGAGGAAAAAATGAATAGTATTAAGAATATTTTGGGAATTTGGTACTTATTCTGAAGAACTGAATGTTAAATATAGATGTGCTTATGTGTAGAAACAGTCTTCTCTGCCAGACATGAGTAAGTTTATAATTATTTTTGCCAAGATATGTTTCCAAACATTTATATTATTGTCAGAGAGAAAATTACAAACCAGAATCACAGGAAAATGAAGGGAAAAAAAGAAATGCAGGAGACAGAGGGGTGTCCAGAGTGAAAGATATGAGATACTCAAAGTGGAATAGTGAGAACAGAGGAAAAGTAAAGACAATAAAGTGCCTTTCTTCCATTGTCACACTCAAGCAAAATTAGAAAATAAGCAATGTCTTTTCAGTGTTTTCCTGAAACCTACAAGATGACAACCTTATCCTTTAATGTTTGCTCCCAGCTACTCCCAATCCTCCACTACCCTGAAGAGCAAACAATTGTTCTCTTTTGTAATATCTTATCCACACTTATCCAATATAATAACAATAAACTACACCAACAAAATACAAATGATTTAGGAGTTCTGGGCAAAATACTAGAATAGGTAAATGCTATGCTTACTTTCTCACAACCAAATCAAAATCAGAACTAAACTACAGAACAACCATCATTGAGAATCACCTGAAGTCTTGCTGAATCCAAACCTTACAAGTAAAGACATACAAAAGAAACCACCTAAAGACTGGTAGGAGGGGCAGAGACGGGCTGGTCCCACAACCATGTATGACCATTAAAAATCAGGAGGGATATTCCAGCTGCAAAAATCCCCCCCCCCCGCCACCAAGGAGCAAAAGGTTCCAATGCCATACCAGGCTCTCCAGCCCATGGTTTCAGTGTTAGGGAGAGAAGTCACCATAATTTCTGGCTTTGAAAAACAGCAGAGATTGTGGCTGAGTGGTACAAAGGGCAGCTGGAGTCCCAGGCTGTCCTCTTAAAGGAACCGAACATGGAGTTACTCACCGATGACAGTGTCTCTGGGCTCCAATACTGGCACAGCAGCTGGAGAGTTGACAGGGATATACATGGGGAATTGAGTATTCTGGCTTTAGGGAGAGGGCTGGAGGGGTACTTTCTTCCAGACAGAGGAGCTGGTGGAGGCTCCTTCTCTTTCCTTGTTGAGTCCTCCCCTTTCCGGGTGTGCATATGCAGGTGAAAGTTATATCTGAGTCTCCATCAAGCTGGTTAACACTGCCATTGGTTCATCATGGCCTGGTGATTCTGAGACCACACCCTGCCCAACTTTCAGGTAAACCCAAGCTGCTTCCAGTAGTTTTTTCATACAAACTGCCTGCTTTGACTCATGATACGGATTTTCCTAGTGTCTCTCAAAAATTTGTAGAACCCAGACAAGGAGCATCTCGCTTAAGCATGTTCTGTATCTCTGGCTGAGCAGCCCTAAGCATGGCAGTAGCAGCAGCTGTTCTTGGTTCACTGGTTGACTTCTTGAGGCACTTCCAAGCACAGCACAGGTGGTAGCCATCTGAAGATTGCTTTGTGAATCCTACCTGGTGGCCCCCAGTGGGGCATAGGCTTCAACTGAACTTGCAAGTCCCCTCTAAGGTGCCCTGGGGCTGGCTTGTCCAGTGGCCAGCTTTGAACAAGCTGGAACATCAACCAGCCTCCTCCAAGGATGACACGAGCAAGGGGTGGATTTGGCAGGCACCGGAGCCCTGTTGAGGCAGATACTGCTCTATCGGGTCAGCTCCTGCACCATTATACCTTCACTGTAGTCGTCATCAGTCCTCACAATGAATGAGCCTGAGGGTCAGGCCCTCCCACTGACATCCAAACAACAACCAAGGCTCAACTACAAGAGGGCACACACAACCCACACAAGGGACACACCTGGAGTTTGTGGTTCAGGTAACCAGGAAAACTGCACCACCGAGCCCCACAGCACACCTACTACATAAGGTCACTCTACTATGACTGGGAGACATAACAGACCTACCTAATGCATAGAAACAAACACAGGGAAGCAGCCAAAATGGGGAGACAAAGAAATATGTTCCCCCAAAAAAGAACAAAACAAAGCTCCAGAAAAAGAACTAAATAAAATGGAGACAAGTAATCTACCAGACACAGAGTTCCAAACACTAGTTTTAAGAATGCTTAATAATCTCAGGAAGAACTTCAACAAAAGAGATAGGAAACATAAAAAAAAAATTACCAGTCAGAAATAAAGAATACAATAACAGAAATGAAGAATACATTACAGGGAATCAACAGTAGATTACATGAAGCAGAGGATCAAATAAGCAATGTAGAAGATAAGTTAGCAGAAAACATCCAACCAGAACAACAAAAAGGAAAAAGAATCTAAAAAAAATGGGAACAGTCTAAGGGGCCTCAGGGACAATATCAAGCATACAAAAATTTGCATCATTGGGGTACCAGAAGGAGAAGAGAGAACGCAAGGGATTAAAAACCTATTTGAAGAAATAATGACAGAAAACTTCCCTAACCTGTTGAAGGAAATGGATATTCAAGCCCAGGAAGAACAGAGTCCCACACAAGATGAACCCAAAGAGGCCAAGACACATCATAATTAAAATGCCAAAGGTTAAAGACAAAGGAAGAATCTTAAAATGCAGTAGGAGAAAAACAGTTACTTACAAGGGAGTACTTATAAGACTGTCAGCTTATTTCTCAAGAGAAACTTTGCCGGCCAGAGGATTGGCAAAAAATAGTTAAAGTGATGAAAAGCAAGGACCTACAACCAAGATTACTGTACCCAGTAAAGCTACCAGTTAGAATGGAAGGACAAATCAAGAATGTCCCAGACAAGAAAAAGCTAAAAGAGTTCATCACCACCAAATCAGTATTTCAAGGAATCTTAGAGGGACTTTTTTAAGACGGAAAAAAAATATCAATCAATCAAAAATATGAATAATAAAATGGCAATAACTATGTACCTATCAGCAATTACTTTCAGTGTAAATGGATTAAATGCTCCAATCAAAAGATAGAGTGGCTGACTGGATAAGGAAACAGGACCATTACATATGTTGTCTACAAGAGACTCACTTCAGATTAAAAGATTCACAGACTGTCGCGTCCCACATGAGAGTTGTGGGAAGCAAGGAGGGCGACACAGGGTTAAGAAAAGACAGTAGTCATGGATAGAGTTTATGCAGGGCCAAGGGACACCCAGTCTCAAGGACTGGATGCCCTGAATTGGGCCTATGCATTAGCTTTTATTAGTTAGGTGGGGAAGCAAAGGAGATAAAGCTTGTCAATCTCAAGATCTGTGAATCCTATACATCATAATAGGAAACTGATTTAAGCCAATCACCCTTGGCTGCAGGCAGCTGAACCATAAGTCTCAAGGTGTTCGTACTTCCCCAAGGGACAAAACCTATATGCATATGAATAGATGGAGAGCACATCGTTGAATCACTTCCCTTTCGGGTTTTGGGAAGGAATGCAGCCATAGAGGCAGAGGCTGTCTTTAGCCTGGGGAAAGTGGGGGGCTGTGCCCACTTCTATGAACCCTGTGTGTTCTCCTGTTGGTCCCCACTCACTGCACGTGGCTTGAGTTGTCCGCCCCTCCCCACCCCCCCCCACCCCCGGCCCCGTGGGAAATCTTACGCGTCATTGGCTGACCAACCATCTTTTGGGGACCAAACAAGGAGACAGAAGGTGCAAAAACAAAGGTGAAGCAAAGTCCCTGAAAGGATCCGTCTCACAGACTCTCCTTTCTTTAGGGGCAGGTACAAGGAGACAGAAGGGTAGGCTGCTGCATGGCAAAAACAGACTGAAAGTAAAGAGATGGAAAAAGAGATTTCATGAAAATGGAAACAAACAAAAACCTTGGGTAGCAATACTTATACCAGACAAAATAGACTAAAACAAATATTACAACAAGAGTCAGAAAAGTACTTAGTAATCCCACTTCCGGGTTTTTATCCAAAGAAACCCAAAAGGCTACTTTGAGGGGACATATTCATCCATATGTTCATTGCAGCATTATTTACAACAGCCCAGATATGAAGGCAACTTGGGTGTCCCTGAAAAGATGAATCTATAAAGAGGAAGTGGTACATATATAAAATGGAATATTACTCAGCCATAAAAAGGAATGAAATCTTGCCATCTGTGACAACATGGATGGACCTAGAGGGTATTGTGCTGAGTGTAGTAAGTAGGACAGCATAAGACAAATATCATATGATTTCACTTATAATTGGAATCTAAGTAACAAAATAAAACAAACAAAACAGAAACATACTCATAGATACAGAGAACATTTTGATGGTTGCTAGACGGGAGGGGGTTTAGGAGTGAGTGAAAAAGGGGAAGGGATTAAGAAATGCAAATTGATAGTTATAAAATAGTCATGGGGATGTAAATCATAGAGAATATAATCAATAATATGGTAATAACTATGTATAGTGCCAGGTGGGTACTAGTCAGAGGTATCACTTCATGAATTATATAAATGTCTAATCACTATGCTGTACACCTGAAATTAATATAAAATAATATTGAATGTCACTGTAATTGAAAATTTAAAAAAGGAGTGGGGAAAGATAAAGGAGAATAAGAGGTTCAAAATTCCAGGTATAAAACAAATAACTCTTGGATAATGTACAACATACAAAATATAGTCAATAATATTGTGATAGTGTGGTATGTTGTCAGATGGTTGCTGGACTTATCTTGGTGAGCATTTCTTTAGCACTATGTATAGTGCCAGGTACTCTTGGATAACAATGATATACACCTGAAACCAATATAATATTGTATGTTAGCTATATTTTAATAAAAATCTATTTTTTAAAAAGTATTACACTTGGATTTACATATATACACTTAGGTAATTATTCCTATTTCTATATTTTCATTCTTTTCTTTTCTTTAAAATACCAAATACAAAAATATCAAATTAAAGTGATTTTATTTTCTTATTGAGAAATCAAATTCCAATGAAGACACAAAATATATTTATTGGTGACTATACCTTTGGTAATAAAATATTACAAGATGGCTTAAATATATATATGTACATATATTATATTATATTATATTATATTATATTATATCCCCTTAGGACTTTGTTTTAGGCTGAAAATATGTTTAAAAACGCTTATAGAAAATTTTATAACCATTTCATGTTAACATGGATAATTCATTAATAGTCAAAATTGCAGCTACTGAATCAGCCAGTGAAAGAGAAAGCAGCCTTATAATGTTTCTCTTATAATACTTGTGGAATGAACCCATATTAAATTTTAATCTATTAAGCATGTCAGGAAGTACCAGTAGGATTCTTGAAAATCTCAAACACCATTCATTCATATTTGAAAGTGAAAATAAGTATAAGAAAAAATTTGAATTTTTAAGGAATTATTAATAATAAACAATGTGAAAATACAATTATAAAATGTTTAAATACTTAGGGAATTGGAGCAGAATTAAGATATCAAGTAATAGGTTTAAGATTGGGATATCAGTAAAAGAAAAAAGATTATATCAGTGGTTACAACTGAGGAAAGATCATATTATATTACATGCAGCATTGTCTTATTTGCTCAGTATATTAGAATAAATATTTCAGATAAAGAAATAAATATACTGTTTTACAAAACTGAGTGTCAAGTAAAACTGAGAGCCAAAGAGAACAACCGAACGACAGAGTAAAATGAAAGAATTGAAGTTTTTTTGTTAGGTTAGAAAGATTTTAAATTGCAAAAAGACTGAGAGCCAGATTGGTAAAAACAGAGAGCCAAGGAAAATGAAATAACAGGATGTAATGAGATAAAAAAGTGTTATAAGGAAGAGAAAACATGACATTTTACTAAAAAAAAAATCATAATATAAGAAAAATTCACAGGCAGATTTTTAGTTTTACTTCTAAAATAACTGGATCTATCCACATATCCTAGGCAATCAATCAATCATTGTATGTCAATAATATCCAAACTTTTAAATGTCAAGGGAAATACTGTGTTTTCATGTTTGCCAATTCTTGGCTAACGAGGTAATTGCATAAAGCGTGTGTTTGGAATGAATTGAATACATGAAAATGTATTTCAAGTAGAGTACTGATGTCAACTGGTACTGATGTTACTGATTTAAAAGAAGAGATTTTAGTACATCTATTTGTGACACTTTTCCCTGTTCATTTAATTGACGGTTGACTTGATAGATTTTAGTCTGCTTATAGTGTTTGTTGTTTAGCAATAAAGCGTTTAAACTAAACAATCAAAAAAGTTCTTTTAATATTTTGTTCCCTCACAAAAATGAAATAGGTAATTAGGATTTGCAAAATACTAAAGAAGTATAAAAAGTAAAACAGCTTAGGTTTTGATAGCTATGCTACATTGGCTAATTTATTTCTATCTAAATTCCATATTTAAGGTACTATGGTAAAGCTCAGTAGTTGTAGTAGAAAAAGGTTAATTTAGAAATGACTGCTTAGCGTAATTGCAATAAACATTTACTCAGTCCTTTGGCCTAAAGCAGGATGGCTGTTAAATTGCTTCTGATAGTAGTTCTTATTTAAAATAAATAAGGAAAAATCCACATCTGTTCATGCTTAAACTAAAAATAATGAGTACATTGTTTTCTGATAGGTCTTCTGGAAGATAGCTAGCTCATCAATCTTCTTTTTTTTGAAACAAAATGTTAAAGTAAGTAGTTTCCTACATAAAGAATTTGACAAATTTAAGTCAGAAATTCTTTAGAAGATTGAAAAGAAGCAAAATATACCAGTTTAATGAAAACTCTCTTATTTTAAAAAATATTTTCAGCTGGAGATACCTATTTGATAAGGAATGGAGCAGTAAGTAAAAATGTATGTTTTTGACTGCTATTAACTACAAACAATAACAAAATTTAAAATGTTGGAATAGGCCCATTAGATTCTAGTAATTCCTGATGGCTCCAGTCTAGCAGTCAATGAATTCTTATTAATATAAATGTGCGCAATCATTTTCTGTCAAATGAAAATATAATTATGGCTATGTTTGATGCTTAGGAAGGCATACTTAGGTTGGGCCTACCCACCTAAAATAGCCAGACTTCAATTCAGCAATTATTTTATCTCTGTCATTCACAAAACTACAGATTAAGAATGGAGAAGAGAAAAAGATCCTAAATAGTATAAGGAAGTTCACAAACAGATGGGTTTTTGAATAAAGAAATGTAAGAGCCTATTGTAATTTCACTGACCTTCATATCATTCCTGGATCATGCATATCTTGCCTTTTCTTAATAGTCTCATCAAAATTGCAATACATTATAATCATCTGATTAATGTCTTTTGCCAACTAGACAAGAAGCAGAGGGTGAAAACCATGACTGTCTCATACATGCTATATCTCCACACATGGTAGTTTCCAAAAAAAAAAAACCAACCAACAAACAACAACAACAAAAAACACTATGTTAGGAAGGTAGCTTATGCATCAGGATTTTTACATTTATTTTGTTTAATTATATAAAGCCATATTATTATCATTTATGCTAGGAAAACAAATTCTACAAAGAAATTTATTCATGATCACATAATTGTTAAGTGGTATAACATGTATTTCGATCCAAAATTCACCTCTCTTTCACCACACATGTTGACTAAGGCACTGTTGGCTTGGTAATTGTGTAATAAATATATTCATAAAGTAAACATTTTCCAATTCTTGGTCCAGCATTTTTTATAAAACAGCTCACATTTTCTATATGGATAATATCAATTGTGCTAAACATAGACCCTCACCACTTTTACAACTGCAATAGCGCCTTTTTTAAGAATCAATTTTAGTGTCTGGTTGAATAATGCATTTATTCCAGTAGAAAAACCTAACAATGGAAGTTTTATCTGTCTAAACTCCATGTAGAATATTGTTTACTTTTATTAGGATATTTTATTAGGATATTAGAATATTGTTTACTTTTATTAGAACTTTTATTAGGTTAATTCCATTACAATCGCATATATTATTGTCCATAGTAATCTAATACTGGCTGTTAACGATTGCCATTACAGAAGGGAATAGAGAATAGTTGACGATGAGGACAAAATGTGAATGATTATCCATCTCAATGTTTTATAGTAAAGTATTTATTTGTTTCTGAAAAAAATTTATGTATTTAGTATTTTCAGTTACAATCCAATGTTCTTTTGGGGAGAAATGATGACATTTGCAAAAATTTAAAGAACTTATTTCATTAGAAGACATTGTATTGATTCTAAGAAAACTAATAAACCTAAATGTAACTATGACTATAATGACTCTTCTAACAAGAATAATGAATTATAACAATTGTACTAATACAGGTAAAAATTATCAGCATTCCAGAGCTTAAAATGAAAATAACTCAAGAATTGTGAAATTAAAAGACCTTGAACTGTTATTATTGAAGATCTGCCTTGACAACACATAGTATATTGCACAGATCAACTACTTTTTTAAAGCGATATTATTTTTTTGTAAACATGGAGTCATATTTATTGTTTCATTGCTGTTTCACCAAATATAAATCTTAAAATCTTTTTTTTTTATTGGGGTGACAATTGTTAATGAAATTATATAATTTCAGGTGTACAATTCTGTATTACATCATCTATAAATCCCATTGTGTGTTCACCACCCAGAGTCAGTTCTCCTTCCATCACCATATATTTGATCCCCTTACCCTCATCTCCCTCCCCCAACGCCCTTACCCTCTAGTAACCACTAAACTATTGTCTGTGTCTATGAGTTTTTGTTTCTCATTTGTTTGTCTTGTTCTTTTGTTTTTGGTTTATATACCACATATCAGTGAAATCATAGGGTTCTCTGCTTTTTCTGTCTGACTTATTTCGTAAAGCAATATTCTTTAGTGTGATCTCATGGTCATCAAATGTAAGCTATCAGACAGGAGAAAATTAATTCCTTAATTTGCAAGTATAAAGAAAATTTCCCTGCAATAACCTGAGTTGTTCCATTGAAAACTACAAATTAAATGAAAATTTGTAACTCATTATACGATATTCTTATGAGGGAAGATAGAAACAAAAATACAGTGTGACATTTAAAAGAATATAATTTGTGCTCACTCACAAAGCTTCCTTACTGTGCTTGTGCCCAGTTCTCCAAATGCAATAATCTTTCCCAGACTAGATGAAATAGTTACTTGAGTCCAGTTAATTCTCATTCTATATTAAGCTCCAGGTTATTCATGATTTCACAACCTTTTTGTACAACTGTAAAATGATAAAAGAAAGACAATGCTTGTGAAGTGGTAGGGAAACAGTAGGATAACTTATGAAATAGTAATTTGAAGAAAAATAAATAGAGCCATAAAAATCAGAGGTAGGATATATGAATGAAAAGCATACATTTATACACCATGTCAAGTCATTTTCTCAACACTTAAAAAAACAGCAATAAGCAAGGAAAATGCAGCAAATCGGTTATTCTAATCTATTTGCTAGGGTTTTTAAAAGAACAACACAGAAGGAAACTTTAACACACAGCAACCAAGCCATATACAGGCAGATCTCAGGAATTTACTTTTTAAGAGAGCAAAAAAAGAAAAAGGAGGAAAAAAAATTACATGGGAAAGGCAAATGCACTAAAGACCGTTTTTACCTAGAGATCTACAAATATCACTGAAGTAGAGTCAGATACTTAGCATTTCTGATCATACTTGACATCACTCCAGTGTAGTACATTAAGAGAATGAAAAACATGGGCTCAGTGCAGATTAAGTATAATGGCAGGGCACGCGTGGCAGCCAAGCCTAGTTGTTGAGTGCTGTGCACCATTCACTTGGCAGATAGGGTCGCTATCTATGAAAATGACTATGAGGCTCATCAACATAAAAGGAATGCAGAGAATTTAGATAGAGTTCAGGGTAGAATGACAATAATGGAGACCTCTAAGGGAACATTAAATAGAGTCATTAGCCTGGAGAAATCTGAGAAGCTGCATATTTATCGATCTTTAAACAAATTATGGCTTATCTCTCAAAGGAAAGTAGTCCATACTTTTTACTCCATTGGGCATCACAAAAAGGAAATGAATTTAAATTGCACCACGAGATATTTAAGTTAGACATAAAGAGATATTTCCAGGTAGAAAGAAAGAGAGTGGTTTAAAAAATTAACTTTCTCCGGAGGTCATTAAATGTATGCCATCTTAACTGGGTTAAGACTGATGCTGTCTCTAATTTCTATCACGTTTCCTTCAGTACTGTTACATTACCGCCCTTGTTATTTTGGCATTATACTTTTTTTTATGATGGCATCTATTCCTTTGACTGAATTCCTTTCACTCTCTGCTTTTAATATGTGCAAAATATACAAGGAATAAAATCAAAATGATTTGTGTCAGCCCAGTGCCTTTTTCTTTGTTCTTTTCTGTAGAAATATTTTAGGTAATATTCTTATCTCCACATTGATTTCACTTTTAGAAAAAGTTAGGACAGCTTGACTGCTTCTAGGAGACTAAAATATGGAAGGAAATAAAATAGTATTCCAAGTATTCATTAATCTAGTTTTATGTAGAGTTTAAAAACAGTCCTCTAAACCCTCGCTGGGTGCTGGGGAAAACAGGTTTAGGGAAAGCTCCCTGCACTGTGCTCTCCCCAAAACCAGTAGCATGTGGTTTCTATCTTTCAGGAGACTATTCCTAGCTAGCAAAGTCACCAAGCTGTCTGGGCAGAGTCGAAGCAAGTATCTTCAGACTTAAAGAATACCCTTTCAGGGGGTTAAAACAAGTAATATTTTGAGTTGAAAAGTTTTAAACCACATTTTCAAGAACCTTTGTCCTGTCTTGCTAGCATTGAGTCTTGGTAGTACATAAGATAATAATTCAGGGAGAAAATAGAAAACCTTACACTATTCAAATAATCTAATGAAACTTGCCCCCCTCAACACTTCTAGTTCTAATGTTCTAAATCAAACTATCCCTTCTCTTATTTAGTTCTCATACGAAATTCAAGAGGGGAAATTTAAAATACAAAATGTAGTTAAGGATTGTCATTTTTCTGTGATTTAAATCTTCAAAACTGACTCATTTGTCAAGTTGGCAGTAATTAAAAATATTAATTCATCAAGTTATAAATAAATATGTGTAGATGCTCTGTCTAATATGATAGCCACTAGCCACATATGGCTATTTAAATTATTTAAATTTAAAATCCTGTTACTTATCACACTAGCCACATTTCAAGTACTCCACTGCCACATAATGAGAACCATATTGGATGGTACAAATACAGAACATTTTTATCATCATCTAACTTTCTATTAGACAGTGCTGACCTAGATAAATGGAGACACAAAAGCAGGGTATGTGAATATTTGTGACATGTGTAACATTACTTGTTGGCCTTTATTTTATTCATTATATTATAATCTCTTTATCTGTAATAGTTTGACAACAAACTATTATCCTCAGGGCAGACAATGTTAAATGATTTGAATCCACAGTAACCAACTCCTGCTCTGGTCTCTGTCATTGGCTGAGTGTCCCTGGCAAGTCACTTAATCAATTCATTCATTCATTTTTTTCGACAAGTATTTCCTGAGCATCTGCCATGTTCAAGGTGCGGTGCTGCGCACTGGAGAGAAGTCAACGACTTAAAGTCCCTGAACTCATGGAATTTACACCCTAGTGAGAACAGAAAATAGGATGTGAAAACAACATGTAATATAGCATGATGAAGTATTAATTGCTACAACAAATATTATGGAAGGTAAGGAGTAAGTGGGTAGGAAAGTCCTCTCTGGAGTAATAACATGTCGGAGATGAAGCCATGCTCATAGAACCTCTCAGCCTCACTTGTCTGGGTCTTTTAGACAGTTGTTTCTCCCCAGCAACTGTTGTAAATTCATAGGGACTCTGACCAACTTCATACACAGTCGCAGAACCACTCAAATATCTCTTGTCTCCTGCCCTAAACAGTGACTGAAATACCATCTGAATTGCTTGGTATCCATTCACATGCAGTCTAGAAACACAGGAGCTTCGATGCCTCAAGGTGCATACTTTGACCAATGGAAGGTAGGATCTTAAGGATAAATTCTTCTCCCATTATAGCCTCAGAAGTAAATCCTCAGACACCATGTTTTATAATCTCAGAAGATGGCTCCATAAGATGGAGACATTAGCTATACTTGACACAAAGCAATGGTCAACTCTGCAAGATACCGTGTTTGTTTTTCTTTCTCTACGTCCTGCCTCAGTCTCCCTTCACCTTAGTCTCTTCTTCCACCATTCCTGCACCCCTGGGATTGCACTCTCAAATTACATCATAACACATAGACTTTGCCTTAGGCTTTGCTTTGCGAGAACCCCAAGAAAAGTTACTAGAGAAAGAGTCTTGTAGGCAGAAGGAATTTTTCAAGTCCTTGAATCAGGGGCACGCTTGGGTTGTTGAGATACATTTAGGTTCTTGAAGCTTGGCTTTCATGTCTATAAAAGATGATGGTTGGACAATTTATCACTTTTTATATAAGCCTAAGGCTCTTATATGTAATATTTACACACATGTATTCTGTGTATTTATAAGATTACATTCAACGTTTATCATCTTTTTCATCTATGCTATAGGGGAAGAACAAACTTTCCCCTATCCTCGATGTTCTTTTGGCTGGTCTAATAATCAAATAGACATGAGACAGATTAGCCAGAGAAAATAACCAAATTTAAAACATATATGTATGGGAACTCTGCATATATGAGAGAGTCAGAGACCCCATATCTCTGACCCCACATAGGTTCAGAGATAGAAAGAAAAATTGAGGTATGTAAGATGGACTGAGCAAGGGATAAGGTCATGCACCTTGGTGGCTTCAAAGCCTCCTTGCAGGATGGATAAGAACAGACATTTAGTAAATAGAAGTTTACTCTGCCTTATAGATAGGTCAAAAGAAGTCGTCTCAGACAATCTATTATGGACAAGGCCCCTAATTCAAATTATTCCAAAGAGAGATGCAGAAGTTTCTCTTGAGCCTGAAGCTAAAATTACATTTAGCTCTAAGTAACCTGCATACTACTGAGATAATCTTGGCGTGGCTCATTCTGAAACCCCACAGTGCTAAGTATCTTCTACTTTTAAAATTTCAGAATCTTATATGAGGGTATCTTATGGAGTCTCAAAGGAGTTTTTACACATAATAATTGCTTAATAAGTCTTGACTAACTGGCTTAATTCTCTTGTGCAACTACTTTTGAAATTTGAATAAGATTTTTTTTCCTCTCCTTCTCTGACCAGGGATTTTAGGCCAGGGTTTTTCAAACATTTGTGGGTATCTGCATCCCCTGGAAACTTTCCTAAATGCCTATATTCCCCTCCCCCATCCAAGATATTGTTTCAGTCGGTCTGGGAAAAAGTCCCACAATCTGTATGTTTAATCAGTACTCCAAGCAAGTATAAGAAGGTCCTCCAATGACCACATTTTTGAGTAATATTATATCAACAACAAATGGTGAGCCACATGAAATTATTGGCATTCTAGTCATTTATAAAACTTGGTTATGAGCAGTCTTTTCTTACAAAGCGTTTATACCTCTGTGGAACAGGCAGGCATAACATAAATAGTTATAAACTTTACATTTTAAACATTACTTATCAATAAAAAGAATTTATAGAAAAGCAAACTTCAATTGACCTGCTAAAGGGTGAAAATATTTTAGCTATTAGTTATGTAGAACTATCTTTACTAAAGTTATCCTGGGTAGTAGTATTCAACAATTTCGATCATGGTAAATCATAAATCCATTAAAATAATAATTTTAAAAGATGGATAATGGCAGACCAAAACAGTAGAACCAGTAGTCTAGTAAAGTTAGGCATTCACTCTACTCAAGAGATACAAATTTTCTTATATGAAGATAGGGGCACTAAGCATTAGCAGAGGTTGTGATGTCTGAAAAAAATTATTGCTGAAATATCTATAATTATCATTTAATATTCAAAATGCTTTGGATATTCTCCCTATTATATTACTACATCACTTTCTTTTCCAAAATCCTTCATTTTTTTTTTTTCCTACTCACAGAATTAAATCCATTCTCCTCAGCTTTCATTTAAGCATTCTGTGATCTGGTACTGATTTAGTGTCCTGATTTTATCTCCTGAAATCTTAACAGTGCCACTCATGCATTCTATTATTGTTTCCAATAAGGTTGTGTTTCCCACAGGATGTCCCTGAAAACACTAATTTCGGGAGACTAATAGGTGTTATATTTTAATAAAAAAAAAAAACAACGTCCCAAAGGTCAAATGCATTTGGGAAATGATATAAGCAAAGTTAATCAGGTTTATTTTCTATGATTCTCAGACCCTTTAGGATGCTAGTGAGAATTAGAATAACCAGTGAGTGCATATAGAGTAAAATACTTCCCAAATCAGTATTTTTTTTAAAATCAAGTACTTATTGAGAACAGTATTCTGAAGGCATTGTTTAGGAAAAATAAGATGGGAGGAAGAGCCCAGGATTTGGAATGTGATGGCCTTGAGGTCAAATCTCAACCAGAATATTTGCCAGTGATTGAACCCTAGACAGGTAAATCTTTTTTTTTTTTAATTAAAGTTTATTGGGGTGACAAATGTTAGTAAAATTACATAGATTTCAGTTGTACAATTCTGTAATACATTATCTGTGTCTCACATTGTGTATTCATCACCTAGAGTCAGTTCTCTTTCCATCACCATATATTAGATCCTGTTTACTCTATTCTATATCCCCCTTTCCCGTTACCCTCTGGTAACCCCTAAATTATTGTCTATATCTATGAGTTTTTGTTCCTTCATTTGTTTGTCTTGTTCTTTTGTTGTTTTTAGTTTTATATACCACATATCAGTGAAATCATATGGTTCTCTACTTTTTTCTGTCAGACTTATTTTGCTTAGCATTATAATTTCAAGATTAATCCATGTTGTCACAAATGGTACTATTTCATTTTTTCTTACCGCCAAACAAAATACCACAACTTTTTTATCCATTCATCTATCGAAGGACATTTTGGTTGTTTCCATGTCTTGGCCACCATAAATAAAGCTGCAATGAACATTGGAGCACACTTGTCTTTATGGATAACTGTTTTCAGATTTTCGGGGTAGATAACCAGGAGAGGGATTGCTGGGTCATATGGTAATTCTATTGATAATCTTTTGAGGAACCTCCACAATGTCTCCCATAGCGGCTGCACAAATCTGCATTCCCACCAACAACATATGAGGATTCCTTTTTTCCAAAGCCTCTCCAACACTTGTTACTATTTGTCTTGTTGATGACAGCCATTCTAACTGGGGTGAGATGATATCTCATTGTGGTTTTTATTTGCATTTATCTGATGATTAGTGATGTTGAGCATTTTTTCATATGTCTATTTGCCATTTGTATGTCCTCTTTGGAGAAATGTCTCTTCAGGTCCTCTACCAATTTTTTCAATCGTGTTGTTTTTTTTGTTGTTGTTGAGTTGTATGAGTTCCTTGTATATTTTGCATATTAGCCTTTTATTGGAGGCGCCCTTTGCAAAAATCTTCTCCTGTTCAGTTGGTTGCCTCTTTATTTTGTTGATGGTTTATTTTGCTGTGCAGAGGCTTTCAAGTTTGATATATTCCCATTCGTTTATTTTAGATTTACTTCCCTTGGCTTTGGAGTCAAATTCATAAAATGCTCTTTGAACCATAGTTTAGTACCTACGTTTTCGTCTATACAGTTTATTGTTTCAGGTCTTATGCTTAGGACTTTGATCCAATTTGCATTAATTTTGGTATATGGTGACAGATAGCAGTCCAGTTTCATTCTTTTGCACGTGACTATCCAATTCTCCCAGCATCATTTAAAGAAGAGGCTATCTTTTCTCCATTGTATGTTTTTTGTTTCTTTGTCAAAAATTACCTCTCCATATTTATGTGGTTTTATTTCTAGGTTCTCAATTCTTTTCCATTGGTCTGGGTGTTTGTTTTTCTGCCAATACCATGCTGTTTTGATTATTGTTGACCTGTAGTACAATATCTACTGCAGTGTTCTTTTTTCTTAAGATTGTTTTGGCTACTTGAGGTCTTTTGTGGTTCCATACAAATCTGATAATTTTTTGTTCTATTTCTTTCAAAAAAATGTCATTGGCATTTTGATGGGATTGCATTAAATCTGTATATTGCTTTGGGTAATATGGCCATTTTAACTATGTTGATTCTTCCAATCCATGAGCACGGAGTGTCTCTCCATTTCTTTGTGTCTTCTTCAATTTCTTTTAAAAATGTCTTGTAGTTTTCAGCATATAGGTCTTTCACATCCTTGGTTAAGTTTATTCCTAGGTATTTTATTCTTTTTCTTGCAATTGCAAAAGAAATTTTTTTTTTAATTTTTTTTTTTCTGAGATTTCATTGTTAGTATATAGGAATGCAAAGGACTTTTGTACGTTGATTTTGTAGCCGGCAATATCTGTATTCACTTATTGTTTCTAACAGCTTTTTCGTGGAGTCTTTAGGGTTTTCTATATATAGCATCATGTCATCTGCAAAGAGTGAAAATTTAACTTCTTCATTCCCAGTTTGGATGTCTTTTATTTCTTTCTCTTGCCTGATTGCTCTGGTGAGGA
This sequence comes from Rhinolophus hipposideros, assembly GCF_964194185.1. Classification (NCBI taxonomy): domain Eukaryota; kingdom Metazoa; phylum Chordata; class Mammalia; order Chiroptera; family Rhinolophidae; genus Rhinolophus; species Rhinolophus hipposideros. The sequence goes on along the minus strand of NC_138052.1, from coordinate 64,244,944 downwards.
CTTCCAACACTATGTTGAAACGCAGAGGTGATAGTGGACAGCCCTTGGACAGGTAAATCTTTGGACTTGGGCTATTTGCGAGAAAAGTAAATGAGAAGAGTTATGATTAACTTAAAAGGTCATTGTACTAATTTAATAAGGAACTATATATTAAACACCTAATATTGACCTTTGCCATATGGTATATGGTTATGTCAAGGAAAATCACAATTAGCAAGATGTAGTGATCTTAATGATGTAGCAATGAGTTTTGTTGCTTTTCCTCAAGTTCCAGCCAAACTAAACTCTTCACAGTTTCCTTGAATATAAATAACGTTTGGAGGTAACAGAGCACATTGAGAATCTGTTATTTCTATATGCCCTGTTCTTCTTTTACTTTTTAAATTAATTAACACATACACACATATTTCTTTTTTCTTTCTTTCTTTTTTTTTATTAGTTTCAGGTGCACAAGACAAAGTAATACTTAGACGTTTATCATTTATATCCCTCACACTATGTGAACCACCCTCCCTCATCCACTATCCCTCTGAAATCGCACAGAGCCATTACATTTCCACTGTCTCTATTCCTAATGCTGTACTCCGCTTCTTGTAAGTATATACATACATATATATATATATGTAAAATTATAGTTGACATTCATAATTGTTCAGCTTCAACTTCACATGTACAATGCAGTGATCAGGCATCCACATCATCCCTGAGGTGGACTCCCAAATGGGACACGTGTCCATCGGATACCCTAAAAAATCTTTAAAACATTATTGATTACATTTCCCAAATTAATTTTCAAAACCCTGTGACCATCTTGTGGTTACTAACTGTTTTCTAATCCCCTCACCTTCCTCCTTATACCCACACCCCCGCCCATCTGGCAACCCTCAGTTTTTCCTCTTTGTCTCCAAAACTGTTTCTGATTAGTTCATTCACTTATTCTTTTCTTTAGATTCCGCATATAAGTGAGATCATATGGAATTTGTCTTTCTCTGTATGACTTATTTCACTTAACATAATGTTCTCTAGGTCCATCCATGTTGTTCCAAATGGTAAGATTTCTTTCTTCTTTATGACTGCGTAATACTCCATTGTATAAATGTACCACAGTTTCTTAATCCAGACATCTACCGATAGGCATTTCAGTTCTTTCCATGTCTTGGCTATTGTGTATAGTGCTGCAATAAACATACGACTGCATAAAGATTTTTGAATTGGAGTTTTGGATTTCTCCGGATAGATACCTAGGAGTGAAATTGCTGGATCATAAGGTAGTTCCATTTTCAGATTTTTGAGACAACTCCATACTTCCATAGTGGCTGCACCAATCTGCAAACCCACCAACAATGCACAAGCGTTTCCTTTTCTCCACATCTGCGCCAGCACTTGTTGTTTGTTGATTTATTGATGATAGCCATTTTGACTGGGGTGAGATTGTATCTCATTGTGGTTTTTATTTGCATTTCTCTGATGGTCAGTGAGGTTGAGCATTTCTTCTAATGTCTGTTGGACATCTGTGTGTCCTTTTTAGAAAAATGTCTCTTCATGTTCTCTGTCCATTTTTTAATTGGGTTGTTTGTTTTTTTTTGGAGTTCAGTGAGCTTTTTATAAATTTGTGATATTAACCCCTTATCAGATATATCATTGGTAAATATCTTTTCCCATTCAGTAGGATCACTTTTTGTTCTATTGATGGTTTCCTTAGATGTGAAAAAACTTTTTAGGTTGATGTAATCCCACATGTTTACTTTTTCTCTTACTTCTCTCGTGCAAGGGGATATATCAGTAAAAATCTTACTCCGGGTAATGTCTGTGAAGTTTCTTCCTATATTTTCTTCTAGGTATTTTATGGTTTCAGATCTTACATTTAAGTCTTTAAGCCATTTTGAATTTAATTTTATATACGGTGTAAGAAGTTAGTCCAGCTTTATTTTTTTGCATGTGTCTGTTCAGGTTTCCCAGCACCATTTATTGAATAGACTGTCTTTACCCCACCGTACATTCTTGCTTCCATTGTCGTAGATTAAATGGCCATATATGCATGGTTTTATTTCTGGAGTCTCTATTCTGTTCCATTTATCTATGTGTCTGTTTTTATGCTATTACCATGCTGTTTTGATTACTGTAGCCTTGTAGTATAATTTGATGTCAGGCATTCTTATACCTCCCACTTTGTTCTTATTTCTCAACATTGCTGAGGCTACCTGGGGTCTTTTAAGGTCCCATATAAATTTTAGGATTATATGTTCTATTTCTGTGAAAAACGTCGTTGGTAGTTTGATAGGAATTGCGTTGAATATGTATATTGCCTTAGGCATTATGGACATTTTAACTATATTAGTTCTTCCTATCCATGAACATGGTATGTATTTCCATCTATTGGTATCTTCTTTCATTTCTTTCTTCAGTGTCTTATAATTTTCTGAGTACAGGTCTTTTACTTCTTTGGTTAAATTTATCCCCAGGTATTTTATAGTCTTTGGAGCAATTATAAATGGGATTCCTTTTTTAATTTCTCCTTCTGATGTTTTATTATTGGTAGATACAAATTCAACTGATTTCTGAATATTAATTTTGTATCCTGCTACTTTACTAAATTCATCTATCAGCTCTAATAGTTTTTGGTGGAGTCTTTAGGGTTCTCTATATATAGTATCGTGTCATCTGCATATAATGACAATTTTACTTCCTCCTTACCGATTTGGATGACTTTTGTTTCTTTTTCTTGTCTGATTGCTGTGGCTAGAACTTCCAGCACTATGTTGAATAGAAGTGAAGAAAGTGGGCAACCTTGCCTTGTTCCTGATCTTAGGGGGAATGGTTTTAGCTTTTCCGCATTGAGTATGATGTTAGCTGTGGGTTTATCATATATGGCCTTTATTATGTTGAGATATAATCCCTTTATTCCCACTTTCTTAAGGGTTTTTATTATAAATAGCTGCTGGATTATATCAAATGCTTTTTCTGCATCTATTGATATGATCATGTGATTTTTATTTTTCATTTTGTTAATGTGGTGTATCACATTAATTGATTTGCAGATGTTTAACCACCCTTGCATACCAGGGATGAATCCCACTTGATCATGGTTTATGATCTTTTTCATGTATTGCTGTATTCTGTTCTCTAATATTTTGTTGAGGATTTTTGCATCTATGTTCTTAGCAATATCGGCCTGTAGTTTTCTTTTTTTGAGGTGTCTTTGTCAGATTTGGGTAACAGGGTGATAGTGGCTTCGTAAAAAGTGTTTGGGAGTTTTCCCTCCTTCTGGATTTTTTGGAAGAGCTTGAGGAGAAGAGGTTATAATTCTTTTTTAAATGTATGTAAAATTCACCTGTAAAGCCATCTGGTCCAGGGCTTTTGTTTGTTGGGAGATTGTTGATTACTGATTCAATTTCCCTGGTGGTAATCAGTCTATTCAGGTTTTCTGTTTCTTCTTGAGTTAGCTGTGGAAGATTGTACGCCTCTAGAAAATTGTCCATTTCTTCCAGATTGTCAAATTTGTTGGCATATAGTTGCTCATAATAATTTTTTAAATGTATTTTGTATTTTTTCAGTGTCTGATGTCACTTCTCCTCTTTCATTTCTGATTTTATTAATTTGGGTCCTCTCTTTTTTTTAATGACTCTGGCTAAAGGTTTGTCCAGTTAGTTTGTCTTCTCTAAGAACCAACTCTTGGATTCATTGATCTTTTGTATTGTTTTTCTGGTTTCTATTTCATTTATTTCTGCTTTGATCTGTATCATCTCCTTCCTTGTGCTCCCTTTGGGCTTATTTTGCTGTTCTTTTTCCAGATCCCTTAAGTGTGAAGATAAACTGTTATTAGTGATGTTTCTTGTTTTTTTAGGTAGGCCTGCAATGCTATGAATTTCCCTCTTAAGACTGCTTTTGCAGCATCCCATAGATTTTGGGTCGTCGTGTTTTCATTTTTGTTTGTCTCAAGCATCTTTTGATTTCTTCCTTAATCTCCTGCTTCACCCATTCATTATTTAGTAACATGTTATTCAGCCTCCATGAATTTGTGTGTCTTCCAGTTTTTTTCCTGTAGTTCATTTCTAATTTCATAGCACTGTGGTCAGAGAAGACAACTGGTCTGATTTAAATCTTCTTAAATTTGTCAAGACTTGTTTTGTAGCTAACATATGATCTATCTTGGAAAATATTCCATGTGCGCTTGAGAACAACGTGTATTTTGCAGCATTGGGGTGAAATGCTCTGAAAATATTGATTAAATACAAGTGGTCCAATTTATCATTTAAGGCTGTTGTTTCCATATTGATTTTCTGTCTGGAAGACCTGTCCATTGTTGTCAGAGGTGTGTTGAAGTCCCCTACTATGATAGTGTTACTGTTGATCTCTGTCTTTATGTCAGTCAATCTCTGTTTTATATATTTAGGGGCTCTTATGTTGGGTGCATAGATGTTTATTAGGGTTATGTCTTCTTGTTGAATTGATCACTTTATTATTATATAGTGCCCATCTTTGTCTTTTCATATGTTCTTCATTTTAAAGTCTATTTTCTCAGATATAAGTATTGCAACTCCAGCTTTTTTCTCATTTCCATTTGCATGAAATATCTTACTGCAACTCTTCACTTTCAACCTGTGTGTGTCTTTTGATCTGAGGTGAGTCTCTTGTATACAGCATATGCAAGGGTCTTGCTTTCTTTTCCAATCAGCCACCCTATGTCTCTTGATTGGAGCATTTAATCCATTTACATTTAAAGTGATTATTGATAGGTACATAGTTATTGCCATTTTTAAATTTGTAGTTAGATTGTTTTCATCTTTCTTTTATTTACAGAAGTCCTTTTAGTATTTCCTGCAATGCTGGCTTGGTGGTAATAAATTCCTTTAGCTTATTCTTTTCTGGGAAGATCTTTATCTCTCCATCAACGTTAAATTATAGCCTTTCTGGATAAAGCAATCTAGGTTGTAGACCTATGTTTTCCATCACTTTGAGTATCTCCTGCCACTCCCTCTTGGCCTTCGATGTTTCTGTAGAAAAGTCATTTGATAGTCTTATGGGAGTTCCCTTGTATGTAACCCTCTGTCTTTCTCTTGCTGCTTTTAGGATTCTCTCTTTGTCTTTAAGCTTTGCCATTTTAACTATAATGTGTCTTGGTGTGGACCTGTTTGGTCATCCCGGTTGGAACTCTCTGCCCTTCTTGGGTTTGTATGTTGGTTTCCTTTATCAGGTTAGGGAAGTTTTTGGACATTATTATTTCAAATATGTTCTCAATCCCTTACTTCCTCTCTTCACCTTCTGGTATTCCTATGATGTACATGTTGTTGCATTTGATCTTATCCCAGAGGTCTCTTAAACCATCTTCATTGTTTTTTATTCTTTTTTCTTTCTGTTGTTCTGTTTGGGTGATTTCTGCTAACTTGTCTTCTAAGTTGCTGATTCGATCCTCTGCTTCATCTAATCTGCTGTTAAGTCCTTCAAGTGAGTTCTTAATTTCGGTAATTGTGTTCTTTAGTTCTAACTGGTTGTTCGTTATGATTTCTACATCCTTCTTTATGTCGTCTCTAAGCTCTTTAAACATTCCTATCACCAGTGTTCTGAACTCTGAGTCTGATAGGTTGTTTACCTCTGTTTCATTTGGTGCCACTTCTGGAGGTTTCTTCTGTTCTTTTATTTGGGACATGTTTCTTTGTCTCCCCATTCTGGCTGACTCTCTGTGTTTGCTTCAATGTATTAGGTAGATCCCCTAGAGTTTTTAGTTGTTGCTGGATTATCTTATTTAGTATGTGTCCTTTATATTTGACTTGCACTACTTCGTTCTTCTACTCTGCGTATGCTCCAAAGGTGACTCTTGTGTTGTGTATATTGACCTGTTGAAGAAGATCTTTAATTGTTTTTCACTCGTGAGTAGGTGGGGTTAACTCCTAGGCTGACTAGTTGTGAGATTTGGCTCTGCCCACCACAGGGTGTTTTGCTGCAGGAGGTTTGACTGCTTAAATGTGGTTTGGCCTCTATGGGCTCTTGTACTTGTAGAGAATTTCCTCTGGGTGTATAACTTGTAGGTCACACCCAGTAGTACTCTGGTTTGGTCTGGAGTTGGCCCCTGGATATGTTGAATCTTGTGCCTCTCAAGCTGGGCCCTGTTAGGGCAATTTCAGAACAAAGCAAATCACCAAGCACAACAACAACAACAACAAAGAAAAACTCAAATACATTTACATGTAAAATCAATCGACAACCCCCACTCAACACAGGCATAGATATCAAAGATATAAAGACAAAACAAAACAAAGCAAAACAAAAAGCAGTGCCAGTCTTGGCTTAAGCCCACCAAGTAATCTGCGGGATATCCTCTGTTGTACCAAAGACTCCCCTGCGTATTATGCAGGCAGAGGCGGTCACCTGGTGCCCAGAGTGACTTTGGGACTGCAGATTTAGATGCGTGGGGCTGAGGGGTCTGGATGGTAGTTTTTACAAAGTCAGTGCAGTTTCTGCCCTTGCCTGCACATATGCACACTGAGAGTAGCACCACCAGCCCTGTGTCCAGTTCTCTTGAGTCTTAGGGCATTTCTTCCGTGTGTGTGTGTGTGTGTGTGTGTGTGTGTGTGTGTGTGTGTGTGTATGTCTATGTGGCGGGCGGGAGATTTCTGAGCTGCTGAAAGCCAGGAGCTGTGTCTGCCACTTACTGCTGATCCCTGGGAGTGCCTCCGCACATGAAATTGCCCCACCTTAGGCAGGCCAGAAAGGGTGGGGGGTGGGGATGGAGGGATCTTCTCTATCCCAGCCCAGCTGTGTCACACTCTTCCCGCAGGCCAGAAAAGATGGTGGCTGGGGCTAGAGGAGTCTCTTCTCTCCAAACTCAGCAAAAACCACACTCTTCCCAGCCTCTTCCCTGGGTCAGAGCTGCCTGCCAGTCTTCCCAGAGCCTGAGCACTAAGGCTCCTCTGTAATCTAACACTACTCCTCAGTTCAGGGGCCAGTTTAAATCTCTGGAAGGGGGGGGGGAGTGTTCCAGGTATGGAGTTTTTTTCTTTTGTGAAATACCCCCCTTAACAGGAGAGATCAGCTGTGGGATGCAGGGAAAGAGTCCCCCTCCTGGGTTTTGTGTTCTCTGTTCCGTCCTGGGATCCCCTGCATCTCTGCAGCTGCGGATACTAGGGCGGCATTTCCACAGCCAAAGATGTGGGCCAAGTCTCCACAGCCAAAGGTGCGGCCTGCATCCCCACAGCCACAGGTGCGGACCGAGTTTCCACCGCCCACGTTTCCACCGCCACAGATGCGGTCTGTGTCCCCACAGCCACAGATGCGTGGTGCGTCTCCACTCCGCTCCCTTCCCTCTTCCCACACATATTTCTTAATGTGATTTTTGGCCTCTCTTCCTATTATTCTCCCATCCTTCAAATTCATGCTCCTTATGAAGCCTTTTCTTTAGTCTTCATATTAAAACTACTATGGGCCCTGTTTGTATTCCTATGGAATTTGTTCTTGCACATCCACCACTATTCCATATATCCCTATTCGATATAATCTAATAAATTGTAGTAAATGTGCAGATATCAGTTATTGTTTGACTAGCATAAAAATATTTTGAGATAAATGTATAAACTATAGAGAAATGTTTTATGTCAAGGAAAATCACAAGTAGCGAGACTCTTCTTAATGATGTAGCAATGAGGTTCAAAAGAGGGATAGTTGATATCAACAAGCTGCCTGTCGATTTCTCATTCATTTTTTAAAAATTTTCTATTGTTTCCAGTATTTATTGGTTAATGAAAATACTTGGTTTATCCATGCTTCTTCTGTAATCTTTTCGTCAGTTGGCCCAATATGCTCCAAAATTTTGGTTGTTGTTTTTTCCTTTGGGCTTCTCAAGAAATATCTAAGTTCTGTACATGTATTTCCTTGGATTTAATGTAAAATGTATTTGACTGCATTCAAGGCTGTAAATTAGTTCATAAAATTAAAATTCCTCTTCCGGTTTAGTGCTTAAATCTCGGTGTTAAGAAGCTGCATGACAGGTTGGATGAAAATGCGGATATTTTAGTCAAACGTTTTGGCTTAAAATCTTGCACTGACTACTGATTTACACATATAAACTTGAAATTTAGAGAATTTAAGCCTATTCCCAATTTTGTTATCTCTAGGTGGAAATAATATTACTTCATAGGGTTTTTTGTGAAGAGTCAATGGAATAGTATACAGATTTTCCCTGCTATCTGAAGGTAGAGAGTTCCTATGAAACCTTTTGAAAGCTGCAGTGGTGTAAAGTGAAGAAGCAATTACCATTAGCTTATACGGAAAATTTTTGAGCTTTCCCAGATCCAAAAAATAACCTAGTAAATCATATAAAATAATATCTAAAACCTAAAATAACACTGACATATAGTAAAAACTGTGACACTCTAGCTGTTCAGGATGCAGGCTGCCTCTGTAAGAATCTACTGCAAAACAAAGACATTGAAGGCTATTTTTGCTTGTCCCTGATTTTTGGTAAAAGCAAAAATTATCTGCATATTTGTTTTGAATTGGGAAAACAAGTAATAATGTAGGTCTTTTGTAAAAGAAAAGTGGCATAACATGAAATTTTGAAAAGTGCAGGATACCTGTAACAATAATGTGCCTCATGATGACATTTCATTCAAAGATGGACCTCATATAGGAGGGTAGTCCCATAAGATTATAATGGAACTGAAAAATCCTGTGGCCTAGGGACCCCGCAGCTGTCTGTCAAAAATGAGTAGAGCACCGTATTACACAAATACTTACCATTGTGTTATAATTGCCTACAGTATACAATACAGTAACATGCTGTACAGGTTTTTAGCCTAGGAGCTATAGGGGAACAGAATTTGTCATCCCAAAATATATCTATTTGGAGTAAGGGTTATTTTAAGCTGGTTAATTTTAAGAAATTGACATGGGAGAAGCTCTGAAAACCAAGTAGAAGTTACCCTGTGTAAAAGACATTTACATTTGTCGAGGAAATCTCTATTTGTTAGGGTGTCTTTCTTCCTACACCAGGAAGTGGGGGGTGACCTTATCTCTAGAAACTCAAACCCTATCCTTGTTTACTATACTTTTCCTGGTAAGCTTCCATCACTCACTCACCCCACTCCTGACATCTTTTGTCTTCAGCTGGAGACAAAAGAAGGTGGTGGTGGGGGCTTCATACATTTTGCTCATCTACTGCGTTTTCCCGGGTCTCCCATGTATACAGGAGGTATACATGTTATTACAGAGATGTCTCGGCCAGAAACCCAGATGGCAGAGGGAAAATTATTTTTTCTCCCCTACAGAGCAATAGACTATACCATATAGCCTTAGATGTGTAATACGCCATCCATATTGGTTTGCTTAAGTGCACTCTATGATGTTGGCACAATGATGAAATTGCCAAACGATGCATTTTTCAGAATGTATTCCCATCATTAAGTGGTGAAAACTGTGTATGTGTAAACTGTTTATTGGTAAATTAGCCTATTTTAGATATTATTTTTATATCAATGTAGTTTTATTATTTCAAAGTTTATAAAAATATTTTTATTAATAAAGATTAATTAGAGTAGTACTCCAAAATATATTTGGAGCTACTTTTATATTCTTCACTTGTTTCAATATTAATCAATAAATATGAAATTTGATGATTCCATAGATGGTTGAAAAAAGTTGGGAGTCCAAGCACAGATCAAAAAAAATGGCGGCGTGAGGTGAGCCTCTGTAACGCTCCCCTGGAATTTACAACGAATCGGACAACAATAACTCCACAAAGGACTCCTTGCACAGCAGACAGGCAAGACGAAGAAGCCGACTACTGAATTCACCTCCAGGTGGGTGAATCGCGCGAGCGGGGGAGGAGGGAGAGGAGAAGTGCGGAGACGGAGTTGCGCGGGAGCAGGACACAGACCTAGCTCAGTGCTCGGAGCCCGCTGCGCCCGGATCGTTCGCAGCTGCGGGAGAGGGAAGGACTCGGACTGCTAGGGCTCCGCTTACGGCCCACAGGGCTGAGGGGGCAGCATACAAAACCGCTGAACCCAACGCTCGCTCACGGCAGACCTCGGAGCAAAGACTGAGGGAAGAGGGCTGAAATCGGTGGTTTAAGCCCTCACTGCCGAGCAGAGAATGGAAGCCTTAGGCACGGAGACTAGCCGCCTCCTCCCTACCCTCCCAGAGCTCGCCCCGCCCCCACCTGCCCGGTGCTAGAAGCGATAAAGTAGCAGTGTCGGATCAAAGGACAGAATATTTGCTGCTCTGAGAACTGTGGACCGCAGACACAGATTCGCAGCTCAACTAGTTCCGGCAAAGGGGAGGGAGCTGTGGAAGCAGGACTGGCTGTGGTGGTGGTCGCCGCCATTGCTCTGGGCCACCTCTCACAACTCACCCCGCCCCTGGCCCCACCTATCTGGGCGGATCCCTGCAGGAGTAAACAGAACTGCTGAAACAAATGGGCTCTGAATCTGGTGCAGAAAGAGCTTTGGAACTCCAAAAGCTCTTCGCATACCTATCAACCTGTTGCAGAAGACACTCCTGTAGATGTCTAGGAAGAGAAATAGTAAATCAGTGATTGCCATGAATAACCAAGGCAACAAGATAGCTCAGAAAGAAAGTGAAAAGTCTCCAGAAAAGGAACTTAGAGATATGGACCTTTGTGATTTAAATGACAGAGAATTCAAGATCGCAATTCTGAAAAAACTGAACGAGATGCAAGAAAACACAGAAAGGCAGTTTAATGAACTCAGAAACACAATCAAAGAACACCATGAGCATTTTACAAAAGAGATTGAAATCTTGAAAAAGAACCAAATAGAATTTCTGGAGATTAAGAACTCAATAGAAGAAATTAACAATAAAATATCCAGCTTAGGTAGTAGAGTTGACCAGATGGAGGAAAGAATCAGTGACATCGAAGATAGGAACCTGGAATTTACACAGAGGGAAGAAGAAAGAGACTTGAGACTTAAAAGAAATGAAAGAACTCTACAAGAACTTTCTGACTCCATCAGAAAGAGCAATATAAGAATAATGGGCATACCAGAAGGAGAAGAAAGAGGGAAGGGAACAGAGAATATATTCAAACAAATCGTCGATGAGAACTTCCCAAACTTGTGGACAGAACTGGATCCTCGAATCCAAGAAGCAAATAGAACACCTAATTACCTCAATCCCAACAGGCCTTCACCAAGGCACATTGTATTGAAGCTGTCTAAAATCAATGACAAAGAAAGAATCCTCAAGGCAGCCAGGGAAAAGAAGACGGTAACTTACAAAGGAAAGCCCATTAGATTATCATCAGATTTTTCAGCAGAAACTCTACAAGCTAGGATGGAATGGAACCAAATATTCAAACTATTGAAAGAGAGAAATCATGAGCCAAGAATAATATATCCAGCAAAGATCTCCTTTAGATATGAAGGAGGAATAAAGACCTTTCCAGACATCCAGAAGCTGAGGGAATTTTCTAATACACGACCTGCACTACAAGAAATACTAAAGGAGGCTATTAGACCACCATCAACAGGGACAACTTGTGGCAACCGAAACATAAAAAGGGGGAGCGTAAAGGCCTGAACTGGAATATGGGAATAGAGAAAGTAAGCGTACTGAAGAAACTGGAATACTCTAAATATCAAACTTTCTTTTATATAAACTCAAGGGTAACCACTCAAAAAACATCCAAATCTGAAATATATACTGTAATAAAAGAAGAAACAGAGGGAAACATCATAGAATACTACCACACAGAAATAACAGACAACAACAAAAAGGCAAAGAAACAATGGAGACACAGCCTTACCAGAAAACTAAAGACAGAATGACAGGAAATCCTCACATATCAATAATCACCCTGAATGTAAATGGACTGAACTCACCAATAAAGAGACACAGAGTAGCAGATTGGATCAAAAAACTAAACCCAACCATATGCTGCCTACAAGAGACACATCTCAGCTACAAGGACAAGCATAGACTCAAAGTGAAAGGGTGGAAATTGACACTCCAAGCAAATGGTACCCAGAGAAAATCAGGTGTAGCCATAATGATTTCCGATGAAACAGACTTCAGGGTGAAAAAGATAACAAGAAACAAAGATGGACATTTCATAATGGTAAAGGGGACTATACAACAAGAAGACATAACAGTCATCAATATTTATGTCCCCAATCAGGGAGCACCAAAATATACCAAGCAACTACTAACAGAACTAAAGGGAGAAATTGACCAAAACACAATTATACTAGGGGACTTAAATACATCATTGACAGCTATGGATAGATCATCCAAACAGAAGACAAATAACGAAATCGCAGCCCTAAATGACACATTAGATGAATTGGACATAATTGACATATATAGAGCACTTCATCCTAAAACATCAGACTATACATTCTTTTCTAGTGTACATGAAACATTCTCAAGGATAGACCATATATTGGGACACAAAATCAGCCTCAGCAAATTTAAGAAGATTGAAATCATACCAAGCATATTCTCTGATCACAAAGCTTTGAAATTGGATATCAACTGCAAAAAGAAAGCAGGAAAAAACACAAATACATGGAGATTAAACAACATACTTTTAAAGAACGACTGGGTCAAAGAAGAAATTAGAGGAGAGCTCAAAAGATACATAGAAACAAATGACAATGAAAATACATCCTACCAAAATTTTTGGGATGCCGCGAAAGCAGTTTTAAGAGGGAAATTTATATCATTACAGGCCTATCTCAAGAAACAAGAAAAATCCCAAATAAATAACCTCATGTTACACCTTAAAAAACTAGAAAAAGAAGAACAAGCGAAACCCAAGGTCAGCAGAAGAAAGGAAATAACAAAAATCAGAGCAGAACTAAATGAAATAGAGAACAAAAAGACAATAGAAAAAATTAATGTGACAAAAAGCTGGTTCTTTGAAAAGATTAACAAAATCGACAAACCCTTGGCTAGACTCACTAAGATAAAAAGAGAGAAGACACTAATTAACAAAATCAGAAATGAAAAAGGGGAAGTTATCACGGACACCACAGAAATACAAAGGATTATCCAAGAATATTATGAAGGACTATATGCCACCAAATTTAATAACTTAGAAGAAATGGACAAGTTCTTAGAAACATATAGCCTTCCAAGGCTGAATCATGAAGAACTGGAAAATCTTAACAGGCCGATCACCAGTAACGAAATTGAATCAGTCATCAAAAACCTTCCCAAAATCAAAAGTCCTGGACCAGATGGCTTCACCAGTGAATTCTACCAAACCTTCAAAGAGGATCTCATACCAATCCTGCTCAAACTCTTCCAAAAAATTGAAGAAGAGTCAGTACTCCCTAACTCATTTCATGAGGCCAACATTACCCTGATACCAAAACCTGGTAAGGACAACACAAAAAAAGAAAACTACAGACCTATATCTCTGATGAATACAGATGCTAAAATCCTAAACAAAATTCTAGCAAATCGAATACAACAATGCATTAAAAAGATTATTCATCACGACCAAGTGGGGTTCATCCCCGGGGCACAAGGATGGTTCAACATTCGCAAATCCATCAATGTGATACATCACATAAACAAAATAAAGGACAAAAATCATATGATTCTATCAATTGATGCAGAAAAAGCATTTGATAAGATACAACATCCATTTATGATTAAAACACTTACTAAAATTGGTATAGAAGGAAAATACCTCAACATAATAAAGGCCATATACGACAAGCCCTCAGCTAATCTCATAATTAATGGTGACAAGCTGAAGCCCTTTGCTCTACGTTCAGGAACACGACAAGGTTGTCCCCTATCACCTCTGCTTTTCAACAAAGTGTTGGAAGTCCTCGCCAGAGCTATCAGGCAAGAGAAAGAAATAAAAGGCATCCAAATTGGGAATGAAGAAGTTAAATTGTCACTCTTTGCAGATGACATGATGCTATATATAGAAAACCCTAAAGACTCCACGAAAATGCTATTAGAAACAATCAATGAATATAGTAAAGTTGCTGGCTACAAAATCAACGTACAAAAGTCCATTGCTTTCCTATATACCAACAATGAAATCTCAGAAAAAGAGATAGAAAAAACAATTCCTGTTGTAATTGCAGCAAAAAGAATAAAATACCTAGGAATAAACTTAACCAAGGATGTGAAGGATTTATATGCTGAAAACTATAAGACATTTTTGAAAGAAATTGAAGAAGACACAAAGAAATGGAAAGACATTCCGTGCTCATGGATTGGAAGAATCAACATAGTTAAAATGGCCATATTACCCAAAGCCATATACAGATTTAATGCAATCCTCATTAAAATCCCAATGGCATTTTTTAAAGAAATAGAACAAAAAATCATCAGATTTGTTTGGAACCACAAAAGACCCCGAATAGCCAAAGCAATATTTAAAAAAAAAGAACAATACTGGAGGTATCACACTCCCTGATTTTTCTTTGTACTACAGGGCTACAATAATCAAAACAGCTTGGTATTGGCGGAAAAACAGACACATAGACCAATGGAATAGAATTGAGAACCCAGAAATAAAACCACATAAATATGGACAGATAATTTTTGACAAAGAAGCTAAAAACATACAATGGAGGAAAGACAGCCTCTTCAATAAATGGTGCTGACAGAATTGGATAGCTACGTGCAAAAGAATGAAACTGGACTGCTATCTGTCACCATGTACCAAAATTAATTCAAAATGGATCAAAGACTTAAGCATAAGACCTGACACAATAAACTGCATTGAAGAAAACATAGGTACTAAACTTATGGACCTTGGGTTCAAAGAGCATTTTATGAATTTGACTCCAAAGGCAATGGAAGTAAAAACTAAAATAAACAAATGGGATTATATGAAACTGAAAAGCTTCTGCACAGCAAAAGAAACTATTGACAAAATAATGAGGCAACCAACTGAATGGGAGAAGATTTTTGCAAACAGTTCCTCTGATAAGGGGCTAATATCCAAAATATACAAGGAACTCATGAAACTCAACAACAAAAAAACAAACAACCCAATTGAAAAATGGACAGAGGAACCTGAAGAGACATTTCTCCAAAGAGGATATACAAATGGCAAATAGACATATGAAAAAATGCTCAACATCGCTAATCATCAGAGAAATGCAAATGAAAACCACAATGAGATATCACCTCACCCCAGTCAGAATGGCTTTCATCAACAAAACAAATAGTAACAAGTGTTGGAGAGGCTGTGGAGAAAAAGGAACTCTCATACACTGTTGGTGGGAATGCAGACTGGTGCAGCCGCTATGGAAGGCAGTGTGGAGGTTCCTCAAGAAATTACGAATAGAATTACCATATGACCCAGCAATCGCTCTCCTGGGTATCTACCCCAAAAATATAAAAGCATTTCTCTATAGAGACACGTGTACGCCAATGTTCATTGCAGCTTTGTTTACGGTGGCCAAGACATGGAAACAACCAAAATGTCCTTCGATAGATGAATGGATAAAGAAGTTGTGGTACATATACACAATGGAATACTATTCGGCGTTAAGGAAAGATGATATAGGAGCATTTGTGACAACATGGATGGATCTCGAGAGAATAATGCTAAGTGAAATAAGTTAAGACAGAAAAAGCAGAGAACCCTATGATTTCACTGATATGTGGTATATAAACCAAAAAGAACAAGACAAACAAATGAGAAACAAAAACTCATAGACACAGACAATAATTTAGTGGTTACCAGAGGGTAAGGGAGTGGGGGTGGGTGATGAGGGTAAAGGGGATCAAATATATGGTGATGGAAGGAGAACTGACTCTGGGTGGTGAACACACAATGGGATTTATAGACGATGTAATACAGAATTGTACACCTGAAATCTATGTAAATTTACTAACAATTGTCACCCCAATAAAATTAATTAAAAAAAAAAAAAGTTGGGAGTCCAGGGTGTTCCTCAGTTTTCATCCCTAGACGTCAGTCCCCAGATTCTTTTGAACTTTCCAATCTTGTGTCAATGTCCACACATTTATATATCTATCGAGAACCTTCTGACTAACCCCTAAAGGACCTTTGTGATGCCTATCCTCCAGATCCTGTGACATTAATGGACAATCAAACTGGATCAATCCTGGAGCTAAGAAAATGTAGAACTGATTATTCTGAGGATTCCACTTTTTACTAAAATAATTCTTTACTTTCTTCTTCAGAACACTATTACTATTTGGGTTTCTGCCTGAATCAGTGTTTCCTACATAGCTATTCTTTGGATCTCAAACAAATTGCCACTTACTTTGACCTTTTATTTTTAGGTTAACACTAGAAAGACATATTTATTTGGGATTGAGGAAATAATTTTCATACCAAGGGATAGATCATATTGAAGATAATCAATTTTGGCCTGTATTTCTATTGCTGGTCTACTCCTATGTCAGAGCCATATGTATTTTTATATAAAACAGAAGTCAAAGTTCTGAGAAAATATTAAAAGATCTCAAAAATAAAATAACTATAATAATGACTTGTCTTAAAATACATATTTTAATCTAAACCAAGCATGCAAAATTTTACCTGACATTTAAGTACCCTTGGTATCTAGGATAGAAAAAAATATTATTTCTAGGGAAATGTTTTCCCCAATAGAGAGTGATGTTCCATTTATTTCATCAAGTCTAAGTTCATTTTTCACCAGAATTACCAGCAGACCACTGCTGGCTGATGCTTACCTGATGCCTGCAATAATTTCAAGCCCATGTACCAGTGAGGTAAACTTTTGATTCTGACTCTGTCCTTGTGGTAAAATTGGTTCAAGTAACCGAAGTTGAATACTTTTTTTTTTTTTTAATGACTATCCCAAGTCTTTTATATTAGATCAGCTGTGTCTTCTGAGGTTATACTAATCCTGTCCCTTCAGACAACAAGTGTATGTGTTTGTTGCAAATGTCATTTATGACAAAGGAAAAGAGAAACCACATGGAAACCTTAAAGATAGAGATTGGAAATGTGCTCTGAAGTAGAGAGGGAATAAAAATGGCATTCCCAGAGGAAGTGACCTTGCTTGATTGGATTTGGATAGTGTTCCTGATATAGGATTCTTTGTCTGGTGTCTGGAGTTCGTGGTTTTGCATGCCTAAAGAATGAGGAAGGAGACCAGAAAGGCAAAGCAGGAGTAGTTTTTATCGCAAAAGCATAAGAGAACAGGCACAAAAGAAAAGCTCTCCTAAGAGAAGGGTGTCTGAAATGGAATGCCCCACAGGCTGGACTGTGCTGAGAACTATAATAACTCTGAGTCAAAGTTGATTGGTCTTCTGTACCTGGGCATCTAATCTAGGCTCTGTAAGCTGATTGACTCCCCTCCCGCCCCGCCATACACACACCTGAGCTGATAGTTTTGGTGGGCTCTGCAGCTTGAATCTATTTGCTAGCTATTAAAGTTATTTCCTCTGGCTTTGTTATGATCTTCTCCTTAATCCCCTCCACCATGGCCATGTCCCTGACTGCCTATATTTTTTTCTATCTCTTTCCCACCAAACTGACCCTCCCACTGCCCTCAAGCACATTTTGCACCTGCATTCCTCCATGATGATGCTCTTGTTGTTTCCCAATTTTGTGCAGTTACCCAGCTGGATTATATCCAGTCTTCAACTATTTGATAATCCCTTACTTTTTCAGAATCTAGAGCTAATCATTATGAACTTTGAATAAGCTTAGCATCTATTTGTATTGGTAGCTATTTTCTAGTTGCCCAGGACAGTACTCCATCTTTCCTAGTGCAAGCTCCTTCCTTAACTCCTGCTTAAAGTTGGACTCAGCCTCTTCTTGCAAATCCCACTGTCACTTGGCCAATGTGGAGTAACCAGGTTTAAGCACCTGACCGATACCAGACCAATCAAATTATTGCATTCCCTTGCCTAGACAATTTATTCCCTTAGTTTTTTGTTGGTTTGGTGTGTTTGTTTTATTTTGTTTTGCTTTTATCTTGGCACATGAAAGAAGGACATTTATAGTCCATCTTTTATAGCAAATCTAAGAAATGGGAACTCGTGGCCCATCTCCCCATAGCCACGTTAAAATGGCTAATCTCAAAGAATAAAAGTGGTATGCAGAGACAAGACAGAGAAACACACACACAGAGAGAGAGAGAGAGAGAGAGAGAGAGAGAGAGAGAGAGAGAGAGAGAGAGAGAGTTTTGGAGGGGATTGTTTGTAATCTAGACGTTTTAATCTTGTATGAGGTCTAATGCACCCTTGTGGTGTTTTTCATGTTAAATGATAATTACATTTTTATATTACATTTTTATATAAATTAGCTCAAAATAGATTTCTGTACTATAAATTAAATAGCAAATGAATATGCCAGTATCACTCTTTAAAAATACAGGATACCATGCTTTTATTCATACTTTATATATAGGGGAAATTCAAATTCCTTGGGAGCAGTTGTTACTGAAAAATGGGTTTTTGGTAAATGCATCAGGAAAGAATTCAAGAACATACATATCAAATAAGTCATGTGAACAAAGCCGAACAAGCAGTGGGTTTATTAAAAAAAAAAAAAAAAAGTACACTCCCATACTGAGGGAGTGGACAAACCCATAGGAGAGCAACTGCCCCAAAGAACAAAGAAGCTTAGGATTTAACTAGAATGAGGGTGCAAAAAATTCAAGTTTTAGGAGTGGCATTATAGGTTCTCCCAAGATGGATATTTGCTTCCTGGATTACCTCTCCTTCCCATCAGAAGGTGGGATTCCCTTGTTCTTACTTGGCCCTTGTTGGAACTATCATGGAGACACAGAGGGTGGACATTTTCACTTCAAGGTTAATGGTGTTATAAACCATTACAAATAGCTGTAGCTGCACTTTTTCTTAAGAATGACCCCATCTCCTCTTTCCTTTGTCTTCCCTCACATCCTCTTTCCTTTCTTCACCCCTGTCCTGGCAAACCTATTCTTTTTTCCCATGGTAACACAGTGACTATATTTTTTAATTTCTTTGCATCTCTGTGGTAGCACTACAACAAAATAAACTCAATGAACACTTGTTGTTTGACCTGAGAAGACACAATTGTAAGGTTGCTTTTAGTCTTTTAAAGTTGTCTTACCAGTCTAATAAAATTTTGGCATCATTATTAACAAGCTAAGGTGGAAACATCATAATTTATCTTGCCTTCATTAAAAACAATGTATCCGATGTTTGGATAGAGCATAAACATGTATATAAAGAGATTATAAAGGCCAACTCTTCCATCAGATAAATCCACAGTTATAATCAGAATAAGGGTCAAAAATCTGGTTCATCCAAACTAGGATTTCTCTGAATCACATCTTCACACCTCTCTTAATAGTTAAAATGAGCTATAGATGAACTACTTCAAAATTTTATTAGAATGTATTTTTCAGATATGTGTCTTCATTGCTGGCATATATATATATAGGTAGGTCAAATACATTGCCATAAATAAGATTTTAAAAGCTGGTGGGTTTCTGTAATTTTTTAAATTTCCTACACAAAATATCATTTGTGTCTATGCATCTAAATTATCTTTTATTCTATTGCTTAACTAGCCTTATAGAGAGCTTTATATCCCTACTTACAGAATAAAATAGAAAATGGTATATCAAATGAGACCAAGGGAACATCGATGATAGCAATAGACCTAGAAAAACAAAAATTAGAGACAAAGCAAATCCATTCTCTTAGCTGTTTTCCTATTGTGAATTCTTTGGAATGCAAATAAATAGCCAAGTTTACTCCTATCAATTCTAAGTATTATACTATGTCATATTTATTACTCTTTCTAAGATAAAAAGCTTATTTCTGATTGCACACTGGGCCTTCTACAGTTTAAATGTTTTTTGTTATGGCATTTCAGAATATGAGATTTACACACAATTGACTGTTTGATATCCTAATTTTGCGTATCAAAAAGAATAATTTTCATTTGCCTTACTGATGGTAATTTTGCTGTCTAAGATCAGGAACAAAATTTTAAAGTTTGGAAGTGATTTTGATAATACAGATGGTGCCAAAATAAAGTGTACATTAAAATTGTAATACTCAATATATACTGATAACAAAAGATGAATACAAGTCACACTTGACTTCTGCAATTACAAGAGGTGCTCAAAGTGGTTACCCTCAGCATCCAGACAGTTCTGATTATGGCAAACTACTCCGTGAGCAACATTGACCAAAGTGTCCACTTGTGTACATGTTTTTGGCACCCCCGGTATGAGTTATTTTTCTTCACAAAGGTAATAAGAAGTTGGAAAGAACTAGAAATTCAAAAATTGTTTTTTAGGTTATAAATAGAAAAGTCAACAAAGCACTCAAATTGCTAGGTAGACAAGGGTCTATTCTATTATGTATTTCACCATGGAGAAGTCAATTACGCTTGTCTGTGTTGCCTCACAGGTGATTTTTAAGTATCTCCAGAAAATCTTTCTTTATCTGAATTTCGGTTTTTCTCCTCAATATCTCATTCTGATCTACATAAGATTTATGAATACTTAATGATCTCTTATTCACTTATTTGAAATTGAGGTTGAAATCCCCATTGAAGCTCCATATTAACTTACCTATAGATGTGGATTTAGTCACTTTTGTGATAATTACTAGAGCCTCTTGAAAGTGTGCATAAAATTTCATAAGATATGCTATTATACTAAGATTGCAGGAGAATATATATGTAAATATAAATAAATATATAAGTATATAAAAATTACATTATATACAAAAATTACATATATATCCATTATTTTACACCTCATGGCTGCATCAAAACCAGTACTACTATAAGTTACATGGGAAATATAGTTAGGAGGCAAGCTATACCTATTAATAGTAAAAAATATTTATTTAATGGACTATTAGGCAACTTTTAGTAATCGTAAATCTACTTGAGAACATAAGTCCCAGTTCTGATACTTCAAGCATTGTGACTTTTCTGAGCCTCACTTGCCCAGAGTATGGATTTTAGCAAATAATAATGTTGAACACACAGCTTTTTATGTATATTTCTTGAGATAAAAAACTTTAAAAGGCTTTTGTAAGGAAAATATGCTATAAATGTATTGCTTTCTTTTACATGAAAAAGTCCACAAAATATGATATTTGCATATATTCTAGTGAAAGCGGAACTATAGATATTCATTTATTAAATTGAATCCCCACTTTTAGCTAATTGAAATTGAAAAGAAACTAAAAAACTTATATTTGAAGTTGGTTTGCATTATTTTATTTTTTTGCTATCTAGTAATTTTTTCTTGGATGATAGACATGCATTGTGTTGTTGAGTGCTGGATTTTTTTTGCTCTTCTTTCAAGTGATTAACTTTTCCTGGTAAGCAGTTAAACTACTTGCAGTTTATTGTGATTTTTCCATCCTGTCTTTTACATTATTTTCGGACAGGTTTAGAATGACGTTTTTTTTTTTAGGACTGATTAAACTCTTTGTGTAAGGCCTGGCCCTTCCAGGGAGCTACTGAATGCCCATATGTTTAACAAGGTAGGAAGTAAAACAATTCCCAGCCTTATGTGAGCTCCGGGAATTTTGATTTTATAGCTCCACAATATTTTTTTTTCCTTAGAAGTTGTGCTGTCTGGCCTAATGGGGTCTCATCCTACGCATGTATAGATTGTTATTCAGCCAAAGACTCAGGGAAACCTGTTCAGATTCTCTCTCTCTCTCTCTCTCTCTCTCTCTCTCTCTCTCTCTCTCTCTCTCTCTCTCTCTCTGGTATACTACATTGCAAATTCAAGCTGTCTTGACAGCCACAAACTCCAATCAGTTTCTCTTTACCTAGTTTAACTACCACCATATTCAAACATGGAATTTCATTTCTTTTCATTAATGAAGAGATTGAAATATCAGATAGTGAATTATAAACACACAAGCTTATTTTAATGTCACTATTTAAAAATAGATACAATTTAGTTCATTAATTTTAAAATAATATTTACATAAAAGGTCTTTTAATGTTGAGAATAAACATTTTTAAAAAGTACTGGAGTAATTTTCAGTATGGTAGTCCAGGAACAGGACCAAGTAGGAGAGAGGTGTTTTTTCTTTTGTTTGTTTTTTTCAGAAAAACTGTGGGCCTGATGACATTTAAGAAATAATATTTTTATCTTATATATGGATATTATTTATAAAGTAAATTAATGTAAAAGTAATCAGGGACCAACAGCAAAATAAGATTTTTTTTAAATTGATGTCATACTTAAGTCTTTTTTATACAAAAATACAAATTATTTTGGAAAAAAAATATAATTTTGGAAATCTTATATTTTTTTGTCATGATGGTCATTACAAATATATACATTATCAGATTCAGATTTTATGCCACCACTTAACATCTACTATGTTTTTGCTCTCTTTCTATTTAAAATTCCTGAAGTTTCTATTTAATTATATAAGAATTACAATATTTATTAATTAATTTATTATTATTACTCACTATTTTATTAAGTCAACAAAACAATTACTAAGGATTACATTTCAGGCAATGTGATAAACAATAGGAATATGATCCGGGTTATGATTCAGAAAAATAAATAGGTAATTATAATTGAGCATCTTGCTGTCAGGATATAGTGAAAGAGGCATTAAGTTGGCTTTGGGGAGAAGGCTGGAAAATATTCTCCTTAGAGGTAACATACAGATGGGATTTTGAAGAATGAGTAGAAGCAATATATATACATATATACAGAGGGTGCCAAAAATGTATATACATTTTAAGAAAGGAAAACTATATTGTAATTGTAATACTCAATATATACCAATAACAAAAGATGAATACAAGTCACATTTGACTTCTGCAATTACAAGAGATGTTCAAAGTGGTTACCATCAGTGTCTCTTCTGATTACGGCGAACTACTGCTTGAGCAACGTCGACCAAAGTGTCCACTTGTATTCATTTTTTTGGCAGCCCTGGTATGCCATATATACATATAACATATATATATATATATATATATATACATATATATATATATATATATATACACACACACATATATATGAGAGAGAGAGATCTATAGATATAGACTGATCTCTACATCTATATAGATATATGATAATGCTTGCTGGACACGTCTTGGTAAAATGACAATACATAAAAAATAAGAAGAATGCTTTAGAATTCAGTGCTTCATCTTAAGTATTTCAGACTTCAAAATCCATTTAGTACTTGGTTTGGTGGCATTACACAATAAAAGAATGGTGGCATCATCACAAGAAAAGAAGGTGTTGTTTTCACAGAGGTGAGACCTATAAATAAAAATCTTTCTACTAAGAGTCAGTGACAACTATGGAAGGAGCATCCAGAATTAATAATTCTCATTAAGGTTAGCTCAAGTTTGTTTTTCTTGACTGAATCATGTAAAGGAAATGTAAAATTGTATCAAAAAAGATTGGATAAATGATTGAAAACTATAAAGAACTAAAGACATCAAGGTAGTGAGTAAAAAGAATAACAACAAATTGACATAGGCATTTTTAAGCATTTCATATTTTCTGAGAAGCTCTGTTTCTGGGTTTGAGAGGTACACAAGCTCTTAGCTCACAGGATATGAAAGTTTTAATGTCTTTATTCACAAAACACAATAAAATACATTGTTCAACGTGTGCTTAATCCTTGGCAAGTATGAATGGCTTTATTCTGCTTTCATGCAATGGATGAATTGTGGTTTATATAATTAACATAACTAGAGTGTCACTCAGTGAATGAGTATAACTGTGTGTTGCGAGGAAAAGCAACAACAAAGGACCAAGTCCACTGGGAACTTTTATGAGATATCAAATAGCAGATTGTCTTGGTATTCAGGGGTCTCATCTTTGCTTTGTCACTGGAAAGGTATGTGATATGCAGCCTGTCCCTTAATCTGCATGGAAAGGTGCTGCGTCATCTGCAAACCAAGAGGGTAGGGCTTAGTGAGCTCTCTGTTTTCTCTGGGCTCTAAAATTCTACAATGCAAGAATTTTTATTGCCTGATGAGTGAATATATGATCATTGCTCATAAAAGTACTATGTGAGGTAACACTCCTTTTTATGCCTAATTAATGCCTTAAATATCTTGAGATATACTGAGAAAGACTCTCAAAGAATAAAGACATAAAATACATTTTTGGCAAATGAGAACTCAGGAGATTCTAAGTTATATCACACCTAATACAGAAGACATTCTGAGACTTAATTATAATGATTTATCTAGCAAGGAGGGGAATACAGAAATCTTTTACAACTCACTAGTCAACAGAAAGACAGAAATTTGCAATAGCTGCCAATAAATATAATCATAAACTTATGATTATATTTATGACAATATATAATCTTATCTTTTCTGCTCCTTAAGGTAATAGGAGATAAACGAGAAGTAATTCAAGCTTAATTCCAAAATAGCTATTAAAGTACCTTTTCATTACTGATGCCAGATTTTAGCAATTAAGTATTTTGTTAAAAGAGTGTGAGCAAATAAAAAGGGGCAAAAAGCCCTACACTAAAAAAGAATCCCTACTAATGGGATCCTAAAAAAAAGAAATAGAACAAAGGCTTGGATACTGAATCTGCAGCTGCAGTTAACACTCCATCATTGAGCTATGATGGACAATGCTGGTACTGTACAGATTCAGGCTAAATTAATGCTGTTAGTTTTTTGTTTCTAAAGACAAAAAAAAAAGAAAGAAAGAAAGAAGTGTATGAAACAACTTCACTTCTCACTAAGCCAAATCTGTGATCCCATCTGTTCAGATTTCATGCTTTAAGAGGAAAAAAGAAGGCAACCTCAAAAACAAACTTCCTTCATCCTAATACTATGAAGATATTCAGCAGGAAAATCAGATAAAAATCCTTGGAATTTTATTCAAGTTGAGCAACTTGAAATGGCGAAGCCATCATTGTTTTGCAATATCTAGGGCAACCTGCACTTCTTAGGAAGCACAAGAAAGAAACAGTGAGCTAGACCTATCTAAATGATGTCTCCTCTCTTTCTCGGCACTATGTGACTAGTTAACTACATATTTTAAGGATTATAACTGAGAAGGCTCCTAAGTTCTTTCATTTTACTAAAGGCAAAGAGGTAATCTATTTGAAACTATTACGTAGAAACATTATGTATATATATAGAGAGAGCAAAAAATATATATATCATCATATATATTTTTTTAATTAAAGTGACATTTAAAAAGATAAATATCCACCAATTTTTTTACTGGTTCTCCTTTGTTTCTTAGCAGGAAAGAAATTTTATATAAACACAAAATGCTAGTGCTTAATGAAATGCTTGCTAGAGAATAACTAATTGGTTTAGAATAGTTTAATTATAGGCTTGATTAATTTTTTTCAGTTCCTATTTGTATTAGCTTCCTGGGTGCAATAAGTATTGTATGTCTTTAGGATTTATGATGTCTATGAATAATCTGCTCCATAATTTAAAACACAGTCAATAAAACATTGTTCAATTTTAAGAAAAAGCTTTAGATTTTATAATTTCTCAGAATTAAGATTTATTTTATCATTATTGATTGTGATAATTTACGTGTTCCAGTAAGACTTCAAAATAGATGATATATTGACGACTTTGTACTTTATTAAATACAATTAATTTTATAGCACTTTTTTGGTATTAATCTGGGTAAAATAACTTCTTGTCTACATGTTCCTATTTTCATGACTAAGATAATTTTTTTTCACAAATGAAAATCTAGAAAGGAGACTAAAGGCCTAACCGCCCCATATCATATACCAGGAACTGGGTAAAGGAGGAATTAAAAAGCACATATCCTGGTTTAAAGAAACCTATGTAGACTCATTAAAAAATCTTACATAGGTTTAAAGAAACCTATGCAGACTCATTAAAAAATCTTCCGAGTACAGTGATATTCCATTCTTCATGCTAGTAAATAGAACAATTATGACATTCTGTGATATGAATCAAATAAGAGAATTTCTCTTTTAAGATGTTCCTAAGTCCTTATCTGTAATATTTCCTTTATAATAACAGCAGCTAAGATTTAATGAGCACTTACTTTGTGGCAGACAGTTGGCAAAGCTGTTTAGTATTGTCTATTACAGAATATGTTATCCAGTAAAGTTTTCTCTAACTTGCTCAATGTCATATAGCTATTAAGTGGTAGAATTGGGATTCAAACCAACGCTATATAGAATTTGATGTCATTCCAAGGATGATAGAGTGATTAAAGAGGTTTTTTTTAGTGTTTTTTCATTAAACAAACAAAAAAATCAGAAACTTTAAGTATACCATATGTTATTTATCCATCAATTCACTTTTTAACCGGTATTCAGATCATGTAGAGATTGGAGTCAATGGTCTTGATAATTCTCCAATTTAAAAAAATACTCTGTTTTCTGTAGTTTTATTTAGGTAAGTTTCCTCAACTATCAAGGATCAATAAGAAATTGGAAACTAGCACTTGAAGACAGCTACTATGAAAGTCTTCTGTTTGGGGGAAAACAATACATTGTTACTCATTAAATATTTACTTTTTGCTCTCAGGCATTTTAATATGTAATAAATATAAGCATGGAAAAAGTTTTGTACTTATGTTATGCATCATAATCCTTAAAAAGGAACATAAGGTTGTTTGTAAAGAGCAAAAATAAATAATTCAGGAAACAAAACAAACAAAAGAAACTAAGTTTACCTATTGCCATAGATATTACCTATAACAATGGTTTACCTTGGAATATTTGCAATTTTCCTGCTTCATGTTAGTAGCATACTATGTGGGTTCAATAAGCTTAGTAATAAAAATAAATCATATTTCAGCTGTCTTTTAGAATTTAGAGAAAGCTTTTGCATTTCTGATCTCACTTGATAAGGTGAAATAATGACCATGCTTTCTTATTATCAAGATGGAGTTTTTCGATAAAAGACCCTGGAAAGATTCTTTATTACAAGGTCCTTTTCAACAGGTAGGGTCAGATAGGGAAGTCCCTACCTGCTGTTAGAACAGTTATGATTGAAGTCATTCTTATGGATGACTAATGGGGTGATGGCCCACAAGATTGAGTGGTGAGACTGGAGTTAGAAAAACATTTAGAAGAAAATTGGAGTGAGTGACAAGGAGGGTTTTAAACATGTTGAGATTAATAATTATATATCAATTTCAAAATTTCCAAAAGATTGTTAAAAATGCAAGTTGTTATTTGAAAAAGATAAGAATTAAGGCATAGATAGAAATTTAAGAATTATTCATTTAGTGGGAATAATATAAATTGAAAATGGAGGAAAATTATAGCCTGGAGCACAGAATCAGGAGACAGAAAAGTAGAGAACGAGAGTGAAGGACTATACCTAAGTTTGGGCACTGCTTAATATTATTACTTAATGTATATGCTAGTCTACATTTCAGCAAATTAGCAATCTTTTCATTGTTCTCTTTCTTTAAGGAAGAACGTAACACTGCTACTATCACTTCCATTCTGAGGTCCATTTGTAACTACTTAACTTATAATTTTTGTATTTTCCAAACAGCTACTTTTAAACAATTTCTTGTAATATTTAACAAGTAATTGGTATATAGAAATTGGTGTGTATTTAACAAGTTTCTGGTGTATAGAAATCTTTGCCAGGAAATAAAATCTTGACAAGCCATACCAGAAGATGCTGCCTTTGTTTCTATAACTGTCCCCTCTCTATTCACTCTCACCCCATTAAAATTATACTCTTTATGGATGATTTCTCATAACATCTCTTCATACATAATTTTACTTCCTTTGTACATCTATATCAGGGGTCCTTATACTAAGCTTGTTAGCATTATAGCTAAATTTTGTTACTTTTTTACTGGGCTGCAACCTCAAAACCACAAATTGGTACATTGAAACAGAGAGCATTGTAGGAAATAAACATATGAAGTGGAAAATTGGTGTTTGAAGTAACAGGAATGGTTTGGCAACAATGTTAGTGCCATAGGTGCTACATTTTACCATTTCCCTGGATAGATGAAACATTTTGACTGAGACCATAGGTAACTTGGCATTAGGGGCAGAAGTATATCTGTAGAGAGTATTTATGAGTTTAGATGTACTCTCCTAAGAGATAAAAGGCATACTAAGAAGGGCCACCGTTCCAACAGAAAGAGCACTGAATTAGGAAAACAACCTAAATCTTTCTCCAGACTCTCTCATTAACAATATGGCAAGTAACTTGATCTCTTTGAGCTTAAATGTCTTTGTTTGTATATAAAAGAATTAGATTCTCTTTGTGAATCTTTCCATTTACCACATTTTTAATAAGCTATAATTTTTCTCCATAGCAGTTAGAGTGTTTATTATGTTACAAGGTGAAAAATATAGTTTGTGTAAACATCTATCACCAAAATTAATCCTAGGTAGGGAACTGTATTGTTTGAAAAAAATACATTGATAGGTGTTTGATTTTAGAAGATAAGACCCTAAGAGTTCTAATTATGAGTGAAATACTTCTAAATAAGATATGGGGAAAGGTTGCTTCTGGCACCTTGAAAGAGAGAAGATGAAAAAAAAATGAGATAGAACAAGGGAATGGTGAAAGGACAATTATTCTGAAATGAGTCTATTCCTAGTAAAGCCATGGTAAAGTCCACAAGAATCATAAAATACTCAATGTGTAGATTGCTTATGGACTAGATGAAGAAGTTGAGTTGTAAGTCTCTGTGCCATTGGTGGAAATGCAGATACAATCTTCAAGCAGCCTGGAACAAAGAATCAAAGAGAAGTATCAGACAGCAAGCTTTTGAAATTTGCAGAAACTGGGGAAGTCTTTGAAATCCATCACAGATGGAGGAATGAAAACTCAGGCCAAGTCAAACAAAATCTTCAAATGCAAGAAATCACGATATGACATCTGGCTTACAATTCTAAATTATGAGTGGTATCACTGCTCTGCTTGATGTCTCTTCCTTTCTCTATTGTCCTGGGAATAACATCCAAAATTGCTGACATGAATTACAAGACTATACTCCATTTAGCCTCTGTCTACCAAACAGCAAGCATCATTGCTCATATTTTTCTAGCTATTGAATTCCTTCTAGTGAGCCAGACTCTGTATAAGTCTGTGTCTAATATTCCATATTTTCTTTACCAAAAATATTACACCTACCCATTTATGTTTGACTCTGGATAACAAGGTCTCAGCTTAATTTTATTTCTCCAGTTAAGCTTTCCTGACTCCTTAGACTAGGTCTAATCTATATGTTTTATGCTGTCCCCATACATTTTCTGGTTTTTACCCTTTTGTACTACTCTTTGTACTTGATTTTAATTTCATTTTTGTCTTTTCTTCTAAACCATAAGGGCAGAGACCATGCGCAAGTTCTGACAATTAAATTCACAAAATTGTTGCAAGGATGTTGCTAACCTTTTTTGATATCAGAGGGATTATTCATTATGAATTTGTACCAACTGAACAGTTAACCAAGTTTACTATTTTGGAAGTGCTGAAAAAGCTGTGTGAAAAAGTTAGACAAAAATGACCTGAACTTTTTGCCAACAATTCATGGCTCTTGCATCATAACAATGCACCAGCTCACATGGCACTGTCTGTGAGGGAGTTTTTAGCCAGTAAACAAATAATTGTATTGGAACACCCTCCCTAGTCACTTGATCTGGCCCCCAATGACCTCTTTCTTTATCTGAAGATAAAGGAAATATTGAAAGGAAGACATTTTGATGACATTTAGGACATCAAGGGTAACACAATGACAGTCCTGATATTCGTTCCAAAAAAGAGACCCAAAATTGCTTTAAAGGGTACACTAGGTGATGGCGTCAGTGCATAGCTACCCAAGGGGAGTACTTCAAGGTGACTGTAGTGATATTCAGCAATGAGGTATATAGCACTTTTTCTAGGATGAGTTCATGAACTTAACTGTCCAACCTCATATATCTTGTTTACCATGCTATAACCATAGTACTTGGAATATGGTAGCAGCTAAATAAATTAGCAAAGAATGATTGATTTATTGGGAGAAAATGAATGATTTCAAGTTCTAGGACAGAGGTGGAATAGTCCCTGAAAGTTCAGTTATACTGTGACAGCCCCATTGTTTAATCACGGAGTGGTCATACTTGTTAAATGATAAAAGCAACAGGAATTATGCCACCTTAAATATCAGCAACGTAAAGAGTAGAGATGCTACTTTCCATCATTTATTATATATATGATAATGACATTGATCTGGTCATTATTCAAAAAGGATTAAAACATCCCATTTTCTGATCACTCATTTAGTTTAGATTGCCTGCTCAACTACTCCAGTGTTTTTTCATTCTTGTTTTTGTTTTTTTTTTTGTTTTTTTCCAATCAGGAAAACTGAAGAAGCATTATAGTTGGCCTACCTGCTCCTTTAAAATCCATTTTACACCCAGAGGCTACAGTAATCTTTTTAAAATATAAATCTAATCTGGCTAATCTCTGAATTAAATTCTTGAAAACATTATACTTAGAAAGAGCAAGCCAAAAGCCTTAAAATGATGTGTAAGGCCCTGCATGATCTATAAGATTTACTTCTGCTTACCCTCCAGAACTCTAATCATTTATTCGATATGTATTTATGAGTGCAGTATGTGCTGGACATCATTCTAGCTTCTGGGGATACAGAAATCCTGTTCTTGTAGAGTTTGTTTTTTGGTCAGATGAAGCTTAAGTCAATCTCTTCACATGGCCTCCAACTCATCACTTTCTCTCTAGATTCCATTCCATTAATACTATCTTTGACAAGTCACCAATGAAAAACATGTTGAAAACTCAAGTGGCACATTTTTAACTCTCCTCTTACTTGGCATTTTCAAACCCTATGACAAACTGTCTACTCACTGCTCCTATAAACAATTATATGTCATGATTTCCCCCTACCTAAATAGCAACACCTCTTCAATCTACTATAAAAATTCACCCTCAACTCTACCTAAGCAGAAGTTGAAAAAGGATGGGAGGGAGACAGAAGCCCCGAGAAACTCCAATATTTAAACGAATGGATAAAGAAAAGAATCAATAGCTGCATGAGCCAGTAGATGAGATCTGTTTATTATATACTCTATATACTCAAGTGCAGTAGGACCCTGCACTACTCCTCCATGGGAATTTTTAGTTACTTATTTGTGTAATTACTTACTTAATTTTTATCTTTTCCAATAAACCCATTTTCCTAAGATTGTCAATCTTGTTCACTGCTGCATCCTCAGAGGTCTCTTAGGGTCTGACTTATAGTAGATATTTAATAATGTGGAATAAATAAATGTACACTGCAATCACATTTGCACACTAATCTGTATACTTTTCAGTGCGTAGCTGTGTGACTGTGTGTTTGACTCCCACGTGGTGAGAAAGGTTAATACTCCTAAATTACTAACAATATATCAATATGCTAATGTTGGAAGAGGTCATCGAGAGGGCATGACCACTGGTTGACCAGAAAGCTGGACTCAGGTAATCAAAGGCTTCTCATCCTCTCCCCTGTCCTTGAAATGTACATTTGGCCAACTATTCCCCCGTTGGGAACAAGTTTCAATTGCCTTGGGAGAGAAATGTGTTGAGACCATCCAGATGGCATATGTGACTGAACCCTGTTAAGGGTTCTGCATAAACTTTTAAAATTCTAGCAGGCTGATGCTGAGATCTGCTCATCTTGTAGAGCCCAAGAGGAGCCTTGT
Organism: Rhinolophus hipposideros; assembly: GCF_964194185.1. NCBI lineage: Eukaryota > Metazoa > Chordata > Mammalia > Chiroptera > Rhinolophidae > Rhinolophus > Rhinolophus hipposideros. The sequence goes on along the minus strand of NC_138052.1, from coordinate 64,213,360 downwards.
ATGTAAGTTCCCTTGCTCATGAAACTTGCCACCTACCAATCTGGAATGATCTGTCTCTTCAGTCTCACCTTGAAAATGTATGGGGGACCATTTTATGATTTCATTCGGGGAACTCCTGAGGTTGCAACCCAACAAGTGCAATTGAAAACTATCCATAAATTATGGTTAATCCCACATCAACATAGTGTTTCTTATATTTACCAAAGGTCATTGATAAGAGATTTAAGAATATCTGTCATTTTATTGTTCTAATAATGCTTCCTAATTAAACCCTAACTTAACCTTCAAAATAGAAACATTTGAATAGTGATTAAAATTTTGCAGCATGAGAGCATGTAGAAGAGAAATGAGGCTGAAATTTGAGAAAATTAAATACAAGACTGACTCTTGAAAATTAAATACAAGATCAAAATTGTATTCTCATCTCCCTCTTGTTACAAGAGTTTTTCCTTTGCTTTATTAATTTTATCCTATCATAAATTCACTGGATGCTCTTATAACAAGTAATATAAAAAAATAAAAGAAAAGAAAAAAAAGAAAAATGTACTGAGTAATTAAATAATTAAGTATTACTTAATTAAGTATTAAGCAATAATTAGAGTGGACTTTTGTACTTCCTATATATGTGTTAGTGATAATCATGTAATTCTAGATTCGGAGATATGCTTTATTCAAAGATTCTCACAGAAATATTATCAAAATCAATATAATTTTTAAAAAGTGGTCTACAAAATTCTTTTAATGACATTGATAGTTTTGTTTGAAGATTTATTTCTAAAGAATATTGGATAATGAAAGAAGTGAGACATTGATGTCCCTATACATGTATTCTAAGTTATACCAGTGTACATATGTTTGAATAAACTTAGACAAATTTTTCTTATCTAAGTTTAGATTGATATATACACATATATTAAAATAATCAAAAACATAATACACAAGTTTGTTCTTTGGTAATAAGATATGCATTTGATATAGTTTCATATTTCTTCATATTTTACTTCACTTCCAATATTCCCCAATTTAAAATCTTATGCAATTTAATAACATAACTTTATATAATGCTAACTAGGCCCTTGATATGCAATTAGCTTCCTCAGTTAAAGGGCTCCTTTTTTTCTTAATTAATCAAAAAGTAGATCTATGTAGTAGAAATAGAAAGTGAACCAAGTCATTTGGAAATAAACCAATACGTTTCAATACCAAATTGCTCCTTTTTTATGAAAATGGCTTATATAATTTGGATTAAATAATAAAAAAGCTTAAATAATAAAAAAATGACTTGTTTAAAGAATGTCTATCTTAAAGACCATGAATGGGTTTGGAGAAGTCTTTGAATCTTCTGAAACTATGGGCAAAACTAGCTGGTATAAGTTTATGAGTATTTTTCTGGAAGAATAACATTATTTATTAACCACTTCTTAATTATGTGATCCTCTAAAATATAAGTATCAATAATATATAGTAAAGGGCCAACAAGTCCACAGTGAAATAGGTAATGAAATTAATGGGATTTCAGAAGACTTTTGACATAGGCTGTCATCATAATGTTGAAACGGGGAAAACAATAAATTCAAGATTTATGTTTGAATTAACATTAGTTAGACTTCCATGTGTTCAAAACTCATGATAAGTTATTTTAAGATCAGAATTTGTAACTGAAATAACTTTAGGCGTGTCTTCAGAAGTCAGATTTTAAGATTGTTGCACTTATGGATCATGTACACAATAGCAGAGATATCAAAATAACAAATAAAATTGTTTTAAATTTGTCCTAAATCCTCTCTGAAATGAAGTGGAGTAAAGCTAAATGACATTTGAAAATTGAATTGAAATCTTACATTATATGGAGATGACCTATCTGTATGTCTCCAGACAGATAACTTAAATGCTTCCTAAATATACATTTTCATGAAATGTAACTTCCTACAAAATGGCAATGCTCCTAATATGTTTGTACTCGTAGATAGCACAAATATATATTGAACTTCAAGATGAGGGCATTTTGTTGCTATGTCAATAAAAGCTGCAGCATCTAACCCTTTACCTTTCAATCAGATGACACTGGCAAGACAATATTTTATTAGAGAAGTAGAACTTATCAGAGAAATAGGTTATTGTTTTGGAATGTCAGCCTATTAATGCTGTAAATTTATCTTCACATATGTCATGTGAGATGCATTAGTGCCCATTAGATGCAGGTATAAGCTAAGCATTAATGGAGCTATTGTTGATATTTTTTCACCACAATATCCTTCCAGTCATGCATGCCATGTCTCTGAACAGAGCTTTCTTCTAAATGGTAGACCATTCTAAATAACATGCAATTAGGAAATGTGCTGTTCTACTGCATTAAAGCACAAAGCAAATGCAGGTTATTAGCGTCCATTTCCAGTACAACTTTGCAAGTGAGAGAATGTGCGCAACAAGGAAGCAATCACTTACCTTACAATAACAGTTTAAAAAGCAGATATTTACAATCTACATAGTCTACTTAGAGAAGCTTTCTTTCACCTCTTTGTTATTATCTTGAGACTCAGAAAATAAGTTTGTTCTTCAAGAACATTGAATCTTATATTAAAAAACATTGGATAAATTTTTTAATATTAATAACCAGACCCTTAAAATGGAAACAAAAATGACTATGTTGTAAGGATCATGAGAATTATTTAAACAGTTTTTTAAGAAACAAGGGCTGTGTAAATATGATTAACATTAGTACTAATACATAATTAAACAGTTTCCCTACTGAAAGTATATTTGGTCATAAAATTAACATTGGCTTTTTCCACATTCACTATTGACATTTGTATTTCTTTCCTTACCTCTTCAAGGAATCATATATCACAAATATCTTAAGGATATATATGTTAATTACAAAACTCTTATCAAACATTTTTAAAAACTTCTAAATTATTGTCTCATTTGCTTAAGGGGAAATCAAAGATCAAAATTTCAAAAAGTAATGGATCATGAAGAAAGCCCATTATTTCCTGCTTTAGACAATGACTTAGTTGTGTTTAAAGTATGTACATCTTATCTTCTAAAATTTCCTACTTTTCTGGAATTCATTAGCCTACATATAAAAAATTGGAAGTCTCATATACAAAGTGATTTACAATATATTTAACACTAGCATAGATCCACCTAGTTACATTTTGTTGTATCTACCTAGACCTTCAATTAGAAGTAATTTCTCAGTCTGGAGTTTTGGGCGCTGAGATGTAACCAGTCATTGTCTAGGTTTCTAACTCAAACTTCAGCCTCAGAAAATAAGTCACATGAACTTCCTTTGGTTTGTACACACTTGAGCAGGTAACAAATAACGCCTTTCCTATTACAGAGAGCCTTACAGATTACAGATCTCATTTAATCCTCATATTGTAACTGTCAAGTTACATATATAAAGAGGATCTGTGAGATAAGGCTTACATGACTTCAAGAGTCAGAACCAGAACTTGAAATCAGATTTCAACACAAGTTCAGAGTCCAGGCCATTACCCCAAAGTCGTTTGTGTGATACTAATCCATAGCCAACTATCTGTGTAAGGGGAAAGGCACCGTTTTTAAAGTTTGTATAACCTGAAAAAGAAAAAATTAGCTTTATGAAAGGAAAGAGAGGAAAGAGTTAATTCATTTTGTCTACACAAGTGAGTCATGTTAAACATTGTTCTTTGTATGTCTAATAGATACAACTATCTCTGTATGATATAATTAAGCACCCTTAGAAAGAGTACAAGACCAATCCACATTGCCTTGAATTTTGTAATACAGCAACTAATATTGCATTGGATTTCAGCATCATTATGTACTATGACAGCGAATGGATAGCATTGTTTATAAGAAATTATAACTGCAAAATTTGTGTGCAAGAAAATCAGAATTAAATTGGAAAGACATTTCTAATATTTCCAATATTGTACTCAGGTTAAATGCATTCCTCACTGGGAGTAGTTAACCAAAATGTAAGGCTTTGTTTGCTAGCTATCTCAGTTTTTCTCCCTAAAAGCATACTCATGCTATTATTATAGTCTTCAGTGTCTTTATTGGGGAAGTGGGGTAGATATCCTTGTTGAAAAGACAGTACATAATATATCACTGCTACATTAATTTTAAGTAGCAAATAAAATAAATGTCTGTAAAAAAGGGACTGAAGATTATGACACATCCAAAATGGAATTCTACCCGGCCAAATAAAATAGTTCTCTTTTGTTTATTAAGTGAATATAGCAAGAAATAGAACAGTGCATATGGTAAAAACCCATTTCTAAATCAAAAGAATATACACATGCACACATATATAAATATACAGGCATTTTACTAATATTTTTATGTGTACATCCTTTTGATTTATCATATATGTATATATGTGTGTGTGTATATATACACACATATGTATACATGTGTGTGCGTGTGTGTGTGTGTGTGTGTGTGTGTGTGTAGAATGGAAGATGAGGGGGCAGCCAGTTAACTCAGTTGGTTAGAGCACGGTGCTCTTAACAACAAGGTTGCCAGTTCGATCCCCACACGCGCCACTGTGAGCTGCGCCCTCCACAACTAGATTGAACTACTTGACTTGGAGTTGATGGGTCCTGGAAAAAAACACTTAAATAAATAAAAGTTAAAAAAAAAAAAGAATGGAAGATGGATGTCTTTATGACATAAATCGTCTATTGTGTAGATGTATACATGCCCACAAACATATATACACATGTATGTATATATTATATACATATACGTGTTTGTGGATATATCTCTATATGTACAGGTAATCCCCGTATAACAGGGTTGTTAGGTTCTTAAAAATGCTGTGTTATGCGAGTCCCTGTTATACGAAACAGAACTAGCACAAAAAAGGAGCTAGGTTCTAAAAATTAAAAAAACTTACTATTATATTTTTATAATTAAGAGAACTATTTTTATGAAAGCAATTTTCACCAAAAGTATAAATATTAATATGTATTAAATAATGTTTTCTTCGTCATAACTACTAAGCACCATTAACCGAGGGTGTTTTCTTTTTGACAAGATATCTTCATCCTCTGAACTTAATATTCCATAAACAAAACAGATTTAGAATTCTAATAAATTTTAAAATTCTGCAGTCAAATCTGATACGACATCCATGCTCAAATGAAAAATTTCAAATGAGATATATTTTGCTCATAAAAACTTTTATTATGTTCCGTGTTGTTCGGGGATTTCTCTAATTCTCAAACTGTGTTAGAGTGAAACCATGTTCTAAGATGCTGTGTTGTACAAAGGTTTCCCCCAATTCTTGAACCGTGTTAGAGCGACACCATGTTATAGAAGTGCCGTGTTATAGGGGGGTTATCTGTATAGATACACACACATGAGGCATGATGAAAAAAGATGGTGAATGCTCCTGCTGAATGCCATCCAACGGAAACGGAGGGATCTTCAATACAGGAAGCAGCACATCGAACCTTAGTAACAGTGTGTGACAAGTTTCAACTCGGTTCCATCAATCATCAATCGGATGTGAGCTATGGTTGAGAGAAGGTGTGTTTTAAATTATGTTGTAAATCATCCTCCCTCATGACAACGCTCCGTGTCACACATCGCTTCTGGTGTATGGCAATTTCTGTCAAATAAAAACATTATGTGGTGTGTCCTCATGTACCTTATTCACTGGATTTGGCACCATGAGACTTCTGGCTCTTCCCCAAAGTCAAAATGACCATGAAAGGTAAACGTTTTGAATGGATTCAGGACATCAAGGAAGCCACAACAACACAACTAAAGATAATCATGAAGGAGGACTTCCAGAATTGCTTCAGAAAGTGGCAAGAATGATGGGATAAGTGGGCAATGTGTCTTTTACTATAACACATTTTTTAAAATTTAGACAGTCACCATATTTTTTGATCATACCGCGCGCGCGCGCGCGCGCGCGCGCGCGCGAGAGAGAGAGAGAGAGAGAGAGAGAGAGAGAGAGAGAGAGAGAGACAGAGAGAGAGACAGAGAGAGAGACAGAGAGAGACAGAGAGACAGAGACCCCAAATATTACCTGCTACCTACCTTCCCCTCTCTTTGTTCATATCACTTGAATACCTGACATTTTACATCAAGACAATTTTTATTTATTTTATAGTCTGATGACTTAGGTAGTTGATCTGCTGACTTGAAGCAATGGGAACTCTAAAAGTACCAAAAAAATAAAAGCACAAATACAGGCTGAGACCACGAATAAAAAACGCTGCCCACATGAGGTGCTGAGACTAAAGGCCACTCATTAAGGAGCAGCAAGGTGGAGGAAGCAGGTGAGTACCAGGGTCGACATGGCAACTCTCCCTGGTGTATTCTAAGCATTACCTTCTCAGTTCTGGCTTTACATTCCAGAATAAATTTTGCTTAATAAAAAAGGGTCAACACAAAACTTTCAGGTTATTCTAAAGTGATTTTACTACCTTTGTAGGTGGGCTCTTTGAGAATGTTGATTAATATGCTTGGCTTAGCATTTTAATTTAATTCAGGGTCATCTATTGGATGCTAACTGTGTACGAAGCATTTTGCTACATCCTTGAGGTACACCTGGACAAAGAATAATCTCCTTGAGCTGAAATTAAAGAGCTTTGATATGCAGCCTTATTTGACTAATTATTGTACATGGCAAGCAAATCTTATATATGAAAGTGAGGATTCATAAAAAGTAAATTGTAGAATTTACATAAAATAAAAAAAAGTAAACTAGTTTTATAGTTATTAAATAATTTGCCATCGAGACATCTCTTTTCTATCATTAGATGCACTAAATTTAAAATATATAGAATTTCACAATAATATATATATGTATATATATGTAATATACAGCAGACATCTAATATAGCTAAATGCAATGTATAAATACATATGAATCGCAGATGTTAGGATTGCAGAGATAACTGGGGTATAGGGGAAAAGAAGAATAGAAATAAAGTAAAAGAAAGAAAAGAAAGAAAGAAAGGTAACGCTGCCCCAGAAAGACGAAATGAATGTCTGCCTTAAATCTCCAGATGACTTTCAATTCATAGACTCGGTGCTTCCTGAAACCTGTTTCCTTCCTCTCCCAGAACTCCACAACACATTCTCCCCCTCTTACACAACGTTAAGTATCTTTGTTACTCACATAGGCAAGATAAGTCCTGCCAACATAGAAAACTGAGGCTCAGAGAAACTAAGTAACTTGTCCACGGAACCCAGTTTGTGTCAGGGCAAAAATTCCAACTCATGTAAGCACAGATCTCTGGCCTGTTGTGTGGCCTTGCCTTGTCATCATATCAGGAGCTCAACTAATAGCCAGTGAATGGCTAAGTGTCCAGATTTATCTTGAAAGCAAACAAAAAGTATGGAGATGTAAAGAATTCAATTTAAATTCTCTTTAAAATTTTGTGAAATATTCTATCTAAACATTTTTAGCATGTTAAACAGTGTTAGATACAGCTTCTCAGCAAGCAGTATTATCAGGTACAATCTGTATCGGATCCTGTGTTACAATCGCCACTAAAGAAATTAGAGTATCTAATTGAGAGTTTACATGAGATAAATTGAAGAAATTTTTTAAAAGTTGGAGGTAGTGGGTCTGACATTTTAATTATCTTCCCAAAATGTTTATGACAAGGAATGTCTCATCAGAAGATAGAGCTGTGGTATACTTACCCTACTGTGAGCTGGCTTTACTGCTGTTTCTGTGAAAAGACAAGTCAGAGGGAATGATCAGCTTTCTCATTAACGTGCTGACACAATTAAAAAAAAAGGCTCATACCTGTAAACTGTTGTTATTAAAGATGTAGTACGTGTGTCATGCCAGGTGTCATGCGGGGTCTCTGGTCCCGCTTCCCACATGAGAACGCAGGATATGGTGAGGCCAAAAAGGAACACTAAGGGAGCCATGGATAGGGGAGTCTTACCACTATATTCTCGCTGGCGGCTGGGTTGGAGACACAGGAAGCAGGAGCCACATGATCCACAATCTGCTGTCTGCTTCTCTGCCAAACAACCCCACTTGCTAGCTGCAATCTGCACTTCCTAGTTTAGCCATGGCAGTTATATCAGTGGCTAATGGCTAACTGGTAACAGCTGATGACCATCTACTGTTTGAGCCAGCATCTTTCCACGTGAGGCCAAGAGCCTGGAAAATGCTCTCTGGGATTCTGTCCCCATAACGTAGAAATCCATTGTCATAGTTTATTGTAGTAATAGTATTTTCTTGCTAGAAGAGATTCCATGATCAAAATCTGAGTTCAATAAAGTTAAACAGGTGTTTGATGTGTTTTGGTTTGATTTTTACTGCAGGGCTCTTCAGAGCCTTTAATATGCAAATATGCATTGTGAAGCTACAAGTGAGCAAGCTGAGGGACTTTTATATGAAGCATTTCCCAAATTTGCTTTATGACAGAAGCCTCTCCCCTCCATTTTTCTGTTTCTTTATTCCTCTTTTTTTGTTTTTAAACTGGGGGGAGGGTGGTGGTGGTGAAATAAAAACACCTGTAGAAAGAGCAGCGAAGTGGTTGAGAATATTAGTTCTTGAGTGCCCTGCTGTGCTACTGACAAGTAATTTGAGGGGGAAAAAAAACACACACAATTCAATGTCACAGATAATAGAGAGAGAAATGATTGAGGCTTATTGTCAGAAATAAATGAAATGTTTAGAACATGAAAGATTAGATGGTGCTAATAACACAAATTGGAATAACTACTGCTACTAATTCTTTTCACAAAGCCAGGGAGTAGTCCACTTCTAATTTAGCCAGGGAGCAGCCAAAGACAAATATAAAAAGCAGTTTCATTCCCAACTGATTTAAGCTTCTGGTTATGACTGAAAAAGAAAAAAAGTTTCAAAATGATTTGAAGATTTAAACTAAACCCTAAGATAAGGCTATGATTAAATATCAAACTCTTGGAAAACTAGTGGCAAACATTAACTGCTACATATTACTTTGGTTAAATATTGTAGCAGGTAGCAGGTAAAAGGGATCAAATATATGTGATGGAAAGAGAACTGACTCTGGGTGATGAACACACAATGTGATTGTCACGCAGGGGACCCTGCTCGCTGCGCCGTTTGTCGTGCAGGGTCTCAGCTCCCACTCCCCGCCCAAGAACGCAGGACACGGTAAGGCCAAAAAGGAACACCCATGGAGCCATAAGTAGGGGAGTCAAACCAATATATTCTCGCTGGCGTCTGGGCTGGAGACACAGGAAGCAGGATCTACATAATCTGCCTAATAGCAGTCCGCACTTGCCAGCCACCATCTTCTTGCTAGCCCCCATTCCCTTTCTGCTAGCATAGCCACAGCCGTTATATTAGTGGCCAATGGCCTACGGGTTACAGCTGACGGCCAACTAGCCACAGCTGCTGGCCATCTGATCACAGTTGATGGCCATTTACTACCCGAGCCAGCACCTTTCTATGTGAGGCCGAGAGCCTGGAAACTGTTTTTTGGGGTTTTGTCCCCACACTCCACCCCTACAGGGTCTCGCCTCACAATCTACGCGACAAGCGTCTTCTGCGAGGGGCCCTGTGCAAGGAGCCTGGAGGTGAATGCACTATCCTGAACACAGCCAGGCTCTCTGGACACAGCCAGGGTTTCTCAGGGCACCACCACAGTACTTCTGGGCACAGCCAGACATCCTGGGCTTCTTAGGGTACCACCTGTCTCCCCGGGCACAGCCAGGTTTTCTCAGGGGACCACCACAGTACTTCTGGTCACAGCCAGACTTCCTGGGCTTCTTAGGGTACCACCTGTCTCCCCGGGCACAGCCAGAGTTTCTCAGGGCACTGCCACTCTCTCTGGACACAGCCAGACTTCCTGGACTCAGCCAGGGCCTCAGGGCACTGCCACTCTCTCTGGGCACAGCCAGACTTCCTGGACACAGCCAGGGCCTCTCAGGGCACTGCCACTCTCTGGACACAGCCAGACTTCCTGAACACAGCCAGGGCCTCAGGGCACTGCCACTCTCTCTGGACACAGCCAGACTTCCTGGACACAGCCAGGGCTCTCAGGGCACTGGGACTATCTCTCTGTGCCTCTCGGGGTACCGTGCTGGAACAACAGCGGCTCACATCAAGGTGCTTACATATTATCAATGGCGGCCAGTCAAGACACAAAAGCAAACATCAACCAGTCCCACTACATGATGGTATGTTCCCAAACAGTCAAGCGTCCATTAAATTAGGGATAGAAGGCAATTCCCCATAGTCCATAGTCATTCGCCAGGGCTGTCCTGGGGGTGAGGGACGACCTTGACCTCACCCTCATCTCCCACGGAGGACTCAGCATGCATTTCCTCCTGGGACAAGTCCCGCATCCGGGCTTCCTCAGCAAGCAGTTCCCAGCCCACAGGGCGGCAACAACCTTCGCTTTCTCCGCTTTCTCCGGCCTCTGCTAGTTGGGGAACCATCCACATCTTTCCACCCCTCCACGGGAATCGAGCTCTCCGGCAGCTGCTCCTCCTGGTCTTCCTCAGACTGAGCTTTCATACGCACAAACTGCTCCACTGCCCTTCGGAAAGCTTTGGCCAGCACCGTATCCTGCCGACTACGCCATGTGTCACGCAGGGGACCCTGCTCGCTGCGCCGTTTGTCGTGCAGGGTCTCAGCTCCCACTCCCCGCCCAAGAACGCAGGACACGGTAAGGCCAAAAAGGAACACCCATGGAGCCATAAGTAGGGGAGTCAAACCAATATATTCTCGCTGGCGTCTGGGCTGGAGACACAGGAAGCAGGATCTACATAATCTGCCTAATAGCAGTCCGCACTTGCCAGCCACCATCTTCTTGCTAGCCCCCATTCCCTTTCTGCTAGCATAGCCACAGCCGTTATATTAGTGGCCAATGGCCTACGGGTTACAGCTGACGGCCAACTAGCCACAGCTGCTGGCCATCTGATCACAGTTGATGGCCATTTACTACCCGAGCCAGCACCTTTCTATGTGAGGCCGAGAGCCTGGAAACTGTTTTTTGGGGTTTTGTCCCCACAGTGATATATAGATAATGTATTACAGAATTGTGCAGCTGAAATCTCTGTAACTTCACTAACAATTGTCACCCCAATAAACTTCAATTTATTAAAAAAATATTGTAATCAAAGAACACCTTTTGTGAGATGTTTATTTTAAAAGCTTTAAATGAAAAAAATCAGTCTTTTTGCCTGCTGAATACTTGGATACTTGGATACTAAGGAAACACCCACTCATTCATTTTCCCCATGGCACTGCCTATCAACAACAACTGCTATGCATTACAATCACCAAGGAAACTTAAAAAAATATATATACCAACGCCTCTGCCTCAGGTCCAGAGATTCCAACTATTGGACTGGGGACTCTGCATCGGTATTTTTTTAATTTCTCAGGTGATTTTAATGTATAGTCATGACTGGGGCCCACTGCCTCAAGAGGAAATAAATTATTTCTCCAGTACTGAAATTATAAATCTAAATATAAACTACCAAAAATAATTAAGGACACAGGAATCTATAAGGCGTAAGAGTACTTTTATGTTATAACATTATTTATTTAAATCATTGCTTATTATTTATGCATCAAAGGGTGGAAAATAGCAAATTTAATTACTATCAGTTAAAAAAAATTCAACCAGAAATGAAGATGACTTCTCTGAAACATTGTCAATGGCATTTGCTCTACAAATTAAACACTTAACGTTCTAACATATTTATTAATTACCAATAATATAATATGCATTTTATATTAATAAATTATCAATGAAAACTAAGGTAATAATGATTTGGAACCTTATTATCTATCTATCTATTTATCTATCTATCCATCTACCCATCTAACTATCTTAGGTAGGAATATCTATCTATATATCTGAGATAGGCTAGAAATTAAGGGACAAAAGGTTAAGATTTTGGGTTAGATATGAAAACAATATTGCACTTCATTATCAATAATGAGCATATTTAATATCATACACGTATGACTTGTTATCATGTTACTTTTGATCATATAAGTATATATATATATATAAGTATAATATATATATATTTTTCTTTTTGATCATATAAGTATATATAGAAATATAGCCAGCTACAAACATACATTTATTTAGTCATTCATTCATTTATATAGGTATTCTCCCAAAAGCCATCACAATTAAATCATACATTATTTCTCCTTTAATCTTCAGAAGAACTCTAGGAAGTAGAAATAATTATTATTCACATTTTACAAATGAGGAAAATTTCTACAGTCCCAAAGTTAGTAAGTCAGAGATATTAGAAACAATACATATTGGTGAACATATGCATACAAAAATTCAAGACTTAATGATATTAGAGAGACATGTGTACAACACCTCTTCTCCATACTCAGTATAATCTTCTATCCCGTCTTAGAAACCTCTCTGCAAAAGTCCTGTGAAAACTGAGCAAGAATCCAGATATCTTTTCACTTGTCATATAGGTATATCTTAGTTCTCAAACAAAGATGGTATTAAAATATAGATTCCATGGTCCAACCCCAGACTTCTGAATTAGAATCCCTGCTAGTGAGACCCAGAATCTGACTATCTTTTAAAAAGACCCTTAAGAAATTCATATGAATTCCAAGCATGGAAACATTGAATCTCATTGCTCATAGTTGACATGTAGTGAGTTTGGGTCTTACTTGTGCTCCATAAAAAGGCATGGACAAGTGGCTCAGGTACAGTTTCCTTTCTCGGAGGCTAAAAGGCCCAAGACCTAAGTCTACATTTTCTGCTACGATTCCTAATGTTGCCCTTTCCACGTGTGGGGGGAAAAAAATCCAAAAAAAAAGTTTTCTGGAAAAAATGTCTGTGCTATTTCTACTTAAAAAATATGACAGCTTGATTTTTACCTCCTCTGAGTCAATTCTAGAGCGTGTATGTCATAGATAAACTGTTTTAACTCAGGAATAGTGAAGAGAAATATTGTCTACTATTTTAAAATAAGAAACTTCACAAATGCATGATATGATTGTATTGCAGTACTAGTAATCATATAAAATTCAATGTAAAGTACAATTCTCATAGACCTAGTTTTAAATTCAGTTTTAATAAGTAAACTGATTGGACCCTGCTGGAGGAAAAGTTGAAGCACTAATCCAACCACAAAGGCATTCTTCATTGCTATAAAATGTAATGCCTGTCTACTTCCTTTGTACTAATGATGAGGCGAAATAATGTATGCATTTTATTTATGTGTTCAATAATACTATGGTCTGTTCAGTGAATGATGATGCTCTTCTGCCACTTGGTGGTGCTTGCCAGTTTCAGAATTTGTTTCTTGGTGGCACTGTAACAGTAAGTACAAAGTAAGCTGAACAAAATCACAGCATTCCTATTGAAAAGGCTTTGCTTCAAACTGTTTAATAATTTAAAGAACCTCTGTGGAAGCAACTGCATTTGTTAACCAGTCACAACCAGTAATTAACTCCTTTGGAGTTTTAAGTTACTTTGGGCAAAATGTCTTAGGAAGAATACATATTACTAGAAAGCATGCCAAAATTTTACTTAGCAGAGAATTCAATAACCCTTTTACTCTGCTAACAGGTCCTGTAAAATTCTACTTATATAGCCAAGCATTGAAATTCTAGCAAATCCCGTTTCATTATCATAATTACTAAGTAAACACTCTTAAGGACTTTGCCTTTAGTTTCAAGCATGACTTATTTTCATAAGCCTGATTAGTTGCCACACCAGCCTTGCTATGGAAAATGACATGTTCTCATTCTGAACCGGGGAATTGTTAAATCTTGATCTATATTAAGCGTATATTTATGTTGCCGTTTCTGCTGAAAGGGGGCAGCGAAAAACATCTCCGGTTCATTTTTTTTTTTTTTTTGAAATATCGGCTGGCAGCTCTATCTAATGGGCATTTCGTTTCCTTAAAGAATTTAGCTGCGCTGTCTAGAAGTCGATTTTCTGATGCCTCCAACGTCTGGTCAAATTGATCTGTTTTAATGGAGTCTTCGTCGGTGAGGAAGGAGCAAGATGCCACCGACTAGGATGCTGGGATCTGCTGCTTAATTGCCAGGAGAGAGAGAGACAGATTCAGAAATCTTTGGAGGTTGGCGGAGGGGGGGGACGAGGGGGGAGGAAGGGGTTGGAGGGGGGGAGGCAATCTCCGGGTGGAGGCGGAGATGTAAGATAAAGGAATGGGTTTCACACGGGGGAAAAAAAAAGAGATTTCTTTGAGGCACCGAGGTGCTGCACGATCACATCTCTCAAAGGAGAAGTTAAAAAGCAAGGAAGTGGGAAGAGGTTGAAGGTTAAAGTACTTACAAGGATAGCTCGGGTACAATTTGTTTTTCTGGCGGTGCCTGCAAAGGATAGATAGTTCCTGTTTTCAAAGTATATGAGTGCCTCTTTTACGTGATTGGGGATGGACGCTAATTGCCTGTGGGATGCTATCAAACATGCTCTTCTAAATTCAGGTGACACATAAGGAGAGGGGAAAAGGAGAGATTAGAAATAGAAAGAAAAAAAAGGAAGAGATGAAGGCTCTTAGAAAGAAAGAAAGGAGAGGAGAGAGGACGGAGAGAGAGAGAGAGAGAGAGGAATAGAAAGGGAGGGTGCGGGGAGAGAAGGGGAAAAATAATCCTGAATCACTGAACAATTACACAGAAAACACTCACATAGAACAATCACATAGAAAAGAAAACTCATTCAAACACTGTGACTTCAATAACGACAAGGTCCACGAGAGAAAGATGCTCCTCTCCATCCCTGTCCCGGGAAGCTCTGGGTCCCGTTACTAGCGACTAAAATACCATTAGTCTTAAGAGTGTATCTAGTAACTGCGTGAAGAATGCAGCAGGCGGAAGGCGGGTCCCGCCACGCTATTTGCACAAGGCCCGCTGGAGAGAAAGAAAGAAAGGTGCAGAGCGGCAGATTCCTGCCAAGTTAGACCTTCTCGCCTCGTCCAGGTCACTGGAGATCGGGAAGAGACCCGCGAAAAGCGCCCTGGGCCGCTGCCCGCCCTACCAAAGTGAGCCGCTTTTCACGACGCTGCTTACCGGACGATGCGCCCGGCAACCCACCCACTGCTGATGCAGAGGAGCCTTCCCTCCCTCTCTCTGCCCACTTGTCACGACCAAATCTGACCTTCGAAACACATTTGCCCCGCATCTCCCAGGCAGCCACACAAATTGGCTCCAGGCTGGAGATGACCGTGTGATGGGGAGAGGCCTTCAAATCTTCGGCTCCTCCGGGTGGGTCTGGGCTGCAGGGAGCCAGGGAGGGCAGGAGACAGAGAAAAGAAAGAGGAGAGAGCCTGGAAGGCTGGTTGAGCCAACTGGGAGAGCAGCGTCAGGGTCGCAGTCTCCCGTGGGAACTGCAGCTGCTTCCGGGCCGACCAGGGCTGTTCTCACACCACCGCCTCTCACCCTCTCTGGCTCTCTGCTACTCCCTAGAGAAATGTCACTGGGCTCTCCGCGGCGATTGTCCCAGCCTGTATCCGGTGACGGCCAGGGGGCGCACTGCCGCACGCTGAAGTGCGGGGCGCCCCCAGGACGCCTTCTCCTCGGTGCCCGCTTTCCCCCCTTTGCTCTGCTGCTACGGCTCCTCCGCCCTCACCAGCTCCAGCTCTGAGCGACGCCACCCAGCCGCGGCCGCCGCTCGCACCCAAGGGTCAAGCACGGAAGTGGGGCGCTAGAGCTGACCCTGCGTTCGATAGCAGGCGTCCTAGGGCGCAGAGTGAAAGGGCAGGTGGTATGCATAGGTGTGGGAGTCGCCCACCCAGAAGCCTGCGCGTCTCACTTGAACCTTCCCCGCCTAGCCCCACTCGGACCCGCGCCCGGCGAGCTAGCCCATCTGTGACATCCGCCGCCGCTTCCTTCTTGCATCTCCTCGCCGACCCCTCCCTCCCGGGACCTGCATCCCGCTCCGCCAATCAGCGTCCGACTGCCTCTTCCCACGTGATCCCGGGCGGGCTAAGGACCTGCTGCTTCCCAAACGCCAGAGGGATGCGGGCGGCAGAGCGCGAGAGGCGGCTGCTGGGCTGCGGGGCGTTTTGACTTTTCCTCCACCCAGCCACCTTGGGCCCCTCTCCTCTGTCCCTGGACTCCGGTCTCCAGCTCTCCCGGCTTCCCAGAGCCCTCTCCTTATGGCAGTAGCTTCCCGCGCCTCCGGCATAGCTTTTCTGCGGACGACCCTCTCGCTGCTGGGGCTGAACCGGGTCACTGGATGTTGCTGAAACTCTCGAGATCATGCTCGGGTTTCGCTGCTGCTTCGCCGTCAGGTGCCACTGCCACCACCGCTGCTTCTGCTGCCGTCGTCCGCGGGATGCTCAGTAGCCCGCTGCCTTGCCCCCGCGCTAGTGTGTTCTTCGGAAGCCGTTTGCTGCTGCAGAGTTGCGCGAACTAGTCATGGTGCTGTGGGAGTCCCCGCGGCAGTGCAGCAGCTGGACACTTTGCGAGGGCTTTTGCTGGCTGCTGCTGCTGCCGGTGATGCTACTCATCATTGCCCGCCCCGTGAAGCTTGCGGCTTTCCCTACCTCCTTAAGTGACTGCCAAACGCCCACCGGCTGGAACTGCTCCGGTAAGTCCAGAACCCCAGCTCCCAACCCCTCAACACCGCAGAGGAAACGCGCTTTTCCAGCACAGACCAGCCTACCCTACCTTGCGCGTCTCCCCAGCCCCTCACTTCCTACTGCCCCAAACCCCGGAGACGACCGATCTCCACCCAAAGGAGCGCAGAGAACTGTTCCTGGCCACTAAGGAAGGCTGGGGGTTGGGGGGGGGGGGCGGAGGGGCTGGTGGGGGCAGAAAGTGCAGGATGAGGAAGCTTTGCATCCTTGCGCTTGAATTGGAACTGCGAAGATTTTGAGAAATGTTAAACGGGATGCTTTTGTGAATTCACTGAAAAGAGCAGCAATCCTTGGGAAAACACTAAAACAATCTTCCCCATCACTAAAGAAAAAAGTGTAGGTAGAACGAGCTAGAAATAACTTTATGAGAACGAATGAGTGACAAAGCAATAAATCAAATGACTGCAAGGGAAACACTAATTCCTGGCAAAAGTGTAATGAGGGTGCGCTGGTCTTGTGTTCAAGACCAGATTATACGGATTCTACAGGAGCTTGGGTTTCAAGAAATCCAAAATCTCTCTCTCTCTCTCTCTCTCTCTCTCTCTCTCTCTCTCTCTCTCTCTCTCTCTCTCTCTTTCTCTCATCTTCTTTCTCTTCTTGACTGCAAAAGACATTGTTTTGGCAGCTCACAGATACCACACTTTTGCCTCCCCAAGCTCCTAGATCGTGAAAGGAAGTTGAGAAAAGAATCATTCGTAGGTCTCTCAGAACCAGGTGGGCATGACTAAGGCCGGCCAGGCTCACGCGCAACCGGGCAAAGAACGGAAACGACCCCGTTGGGGACTGACTCCTCCATTTCTGGGCAGAGTTCCTTGGGGACGGATCAATCGCTCTTTCTGCTCACTTGGATCTCTTCAGAATCTGAACTCCAGAGCTTGTCAGGCTTTGCTCTGCTGAAGCCTCCTAATGAAATAGGGCCCGCGGATGGGAGTTGCCGCACTCTGAACTGGATTCGCATTTCAGTATGACAGCCCTTAGTATGACAGGCTGGATTATGGTGTGATTTCATTGACATTTTAAACCCCATTCACACGTCTGGGTATTGTCCCTTAGGTCTGATCTGTTCTAGATTTAGCAAGTGTGTATATAGTTTTTCATCTTCTCTAAATATAATCCTGCTATAGTTAAATCTGACTCTAAATAAAGTGGCTTTCAAGAGATGTATGTGAGTTCAAGTGTATGTAACTTTAGAAAGGCGGTAATGACCAACTGTAACTTACAGGATGAAAGAATATGTAGTTGTGTGTTGTTAGTGATGTAAATTCCTCAAGGAAAATTATTATGCATCACTGCTTTTTAAATACAAGATTTGCAACCCTATTAAATATGGGTCAATGATAGCCTTTGTTCTGTTTTTGACAATTTCTAAATTTGGCATTTTTATTAAACTCAACATGTTTTCTGTAACATACTTGTGGTTCGTGCATGCACGTATGTTATTTTGGAAAGACTAATTTCCACTTTGCAGGTGCTTAATCACTTTTTATGTCCTTTATCATAGGAATATTAAACAACCTGTAAGCTCAACTGTTTGAAATGTTGATAGCTTTGTAGTGCAACATGACTGGTTTGCTTCATCCCTAACTATAGTATTGTTTTAGGAAATAACTATAACTTGAATGTGAAATTGAGGTTGGCAACGAAGAAATTCATTATTAGCTGGATATCTTAAAGGGATTTGTAGAAATTAGAGAGAATGAACAGATTTTCCAGGCAGACTGTCAAGAACCTGGCACCCCCCCGCCATCCCTGTTAACTTAGAGGTGATCAATCTTCATTTGAGCCAGACAGACCATCACAGAAAACACTGTGCCTGTTTATCTTTATTATTGGGGCTTTGTTTCTTCTTTGTCTGGAGAAATTCCAAATAAGGGGCTGTTTTAGACTGTAAAGCGAAAGTATGATTAAAGATGGAGAAATGGTAAAATGGCATTCAGAGACCATCACCAGCTCTTTTCTAAAATGTGGATTTTGGGGGTCATAAACTATAGTCCACTTAATGAGAAAAAAATAAGGAAGATAGGAAGCAAGTGTTAAACATTCATTCAGCATTGCCAGTATTAACCCCAAAATCAAATAGCACTATCAAAAAAGGATATTAAAAGAGAATTGACTAGAAAGGAACTGTGAAAAAACAAATATTGATCACTTAACTAGATTTTTTTAAAGTTATCAGCAGAGAATGACCTTGCAGTACAACTGTGGTTGTTGGAATTAAAATTTAGGGTAGTTCTTTTAAAGCTTCAATATACCATGTTTTTGTTAAATGACTTTAGTGACTGGAGTGTTCTGTTTAAATTTGAGGTTATGATGACAGAGAAAATGATCTCTTCCTCTGTGACACCAACACCTGTAAATTTGATGGGGAATGTTTAAGAATTGGAGACACTGTGACTTGCGTCTGTCAGTTTAAGGTAAGAAGTCTGATATTTGCATTTTCTAATTCATTAACAAAATTACAAAGCAAAGATCTACCTTTATAACCCATCACTTGGCAATTTATAGCTATGCAAGCTAAGAGGAAAGCAGGCACCAAGCAAAACACTGGCAAGAGAGCCAACTGATGTCAAGAAAACTTAGCTTTTTGGATAAATGCGTATGCCACAGTTACAAATGCCATGGAGGTGGAAAGTTTCAAGTTGTTCCTTTGGTGTATCAAAGGAAAATTATGTTTCTGCGTATCTTCTAGCATGCATTTTAGAAATCAACTACTGAGGGTAATAGTCAATCGACGGTGGATAAGAAGTGTAGATTTGTACTTTTGTTCTTTTTGATTGGAGCTATCATCTTTTAAAAGCTTTTGATCATATTGCTCTCTGTATTAATGGTCTTGGGGTTTATTATACTGGCAAAATGATTAAATTTTTAAATACACTTCTTAACATGACTTCAAAGCTATTGTGCTTGTTTGGGAAATCATGAAATTTGTTAATCTATGTGAACATTTCATGGGTGCTACATTCAATTATAACTGAAATCCAAAAGAGTTCAAATAGCCACAAGGTCACTTCATAAACATGAGAAAGATGTACTTTGTGTCATGTTAAAAAAAAAATAAAAAGAGATATTTCAGCAGTATTATAATCAAAACTAGGTTATTAGTAACTATTGAAGATAGAATTCTGAAATGTCATTACTATAGTCATCATCTAACAAACACTTTCTACCATGTAAATTATAAATCTTCATCTCTATCAAAATGATTAAATAATCATATATTCTTCAAATATCATAGATGTCATATCAATGTCTTATTCATCTTTGAGTGTTACTGAATTACTTTTATAAATACGCATGAAATCTAATATAAGGTTTAACTGGGAAACGTGCATAAACAAAGCTATATGTGAAATCAGGGGAAACTTTTCCAAGATTGTAAGCAAAACAAAACAAACAAAAAAATTAAAATCAAATTTGGGTAAATTTTGTTACAGTATGTGATATTTAGAATTACTGATGAAGTTTAAATATTTCAGATTGAATTCAATCTTCTTGTAAGAGAGGTAAGAGAATTCACATTTAAATATAGTTTAATTGGCTTATAGGTAAGCTAAAAATCTTGGACGTCATTTTCTTCTTTCTAAGAAAAGTAATAAAACAACTAATACTTGTAAAGTGTACCACCTCCTGTTGGGTAACTATTGCTATGACCATGGTCTTTTAGACCATTCTATAGTGTTAGAAACATGTACTTTCATATTTAATATGCACGTGACACCAATGTCTACGGTCTCCAGCCACACCGTACAATGTAATTATGTCCTTTCAATGAACTACATGAGAGAGATGGAGCATGAGAACTTTCCAATTTATACTTTTCCCAAATGTTAACTAAAAGGAAAAATACAGTTGGATAAATCATTACTCCTAGGCCCACAGGATTTTGTGGATTTTTTTCCCGTTTGTACTTGTGATTCCCATAAATTTGTCTTACTTTTGTAGCCAAGGGTAGACATGAGAAGTGAACTTATAAACAGTGTAGAATGAATCAAGGAAAATGTTCTTCAAATGGAAAGCCATAATTCTAACAAGATTTTGTCATGAGAGGGAAAAAAAAGGAGCTCGCAAAATTCTAAATGGATGCATGCTATTAAAAGGGAATGTATAATTTTCTTATTAATGGAATGGTGCTCTGTTTTCACGTTCCACAAATGGTTTTGGTAAAACTTTCATCAGCTAATATATTTGTGTTTTTTATGCGTTGATCAACCAGTCACATTTGTCATTAACTTACATAATTATTGAGTGGAATAAATGGAGGGCAGGCAATGACTATAAGTTTGAATAAGAAACTACAATGTAAATTTTCTTTTGCTAAAGTCTGTAGCACTTTAAGTTTACTACTAGATTACTACTGCTATTAGTTTGTGCTTTGCAATAGTTGTCAGTCTATCAGGAGAAAATTTCCCTAGTGGGAAATTTAGATTCTGCACATACTAAGAACTAGAGTGGCTGAATTAAGTTGAACATTAAAGAAAATGCACAAGTTATACAAAGAATAATAGGTAGGATATTTTAGATTAAAGGTATCTTGATTCAGTACTTCCCAATACTTTTCACTGAATTTGAGGGTTTTTAAAATTATTTTGTTGGGTCTTTTTTTTGTTTGTTTGTTTTTAATTTCCCAGTATCTCATAGACAGAGACAGGTCCTGAAAAATCTATTTTCCTATATACTATGCTAAGCAACCTGAGTTCTTAATTCTTCCATTCAAATAGGATACAAACTATGATCTTTCTGGCTGAGAGTTAAATTTCAGAGAAATGGGTGTGTATGCTTATAATCTATGTTTTTCAATTTAGATTATTATTGGAGCACTTACAGGAACATATAGTTGCCTTCACCTCTTTTTGATGATGTATTCTATCCTTCAAACATATGACAGTAGATGCTTCTTTATCCTAGGGAGATACATCCCAAGACCCCAGTGGATGCCTGAAACCACAGATAGTACTGAACCTGATATGTACTATGCCTTTTCATATATATATATATATATATATATATATATATATATATATATATATATATGATAATGTTTAATTTATAAATTAGGCACAGTAAGTTATTGATAACAATAACTAATGAAATTATATATTACATAAAATTATATGTTATGTATTATATATTATATATAATATTATATATTATAGCAATTATAACAGTATACTGTAATAAAGTTATGTTAATGTGTTCTCTTTCTCTCACAAAATATCTTATTGTACTATATTTATCTTTTCATGTAAAGGATGCACTTTACAGCATCTCTTTGGCATATCCAAATTGCCAGCATCATTACTCTTGCATTTGGGTCCATTATTAAGTAAAATAAGGGCAACCTGAACACAAACACTGTAATACTGACAGTCAATCTGACAACCAAAATGGCTACTAAGTGACTAACAGGTGGAAAGGGTGCACAGCATGGAGATGCTGGACAAAGGGAAGACTCACGTTCCAGTGGGATAGAGCAAGTTGGCGTCAGATTTTATTCTACTCATAAAAGCACGCGATTTAAGTTATGAATTGTTTATTTCGGGAATTTTCAATGTTATACTTTTAATTGTTGTTGACCACTGGTAACTGAAAACAAAGATAAGGATGGAATACTATATCTCATTTATTTCTCTCAACTGAAAAGGTAATTATTTTCTCCTCCTTTTAAAGATGAAGAAATTAAGGCCCATAGATATAAATAACTTACTGTTAAGTGTTGATACGAAAGCAAGAACCTAAGTTCTTCGACACCAAATCAATTTTTTTCCAGGACATTACACATGAAAATAAGAACATCAGTAGCAACTACAAAAGTACAAATTTATTGTGGAGAACTCTTAATATCAAAAGTAGTACAACTAAGTTCTTAGGTGAAAATATGAGTTCCAGAAATGGCCTGCAACCTCATGAATCCTACCTTCCTATCTGTATGCCATATAGTACATGGCCAATCTAGTAAATCATTTATGGAGATGAAAATTTAGATGCAATGGATGGCTAGATGGATGGAAGGATGGATGGATGGATCTATGAATGAAAGGAGGAATGAAGGAAGGAATTTAACAAGACATATATAGTTATTTGTAGATAGCACTAATCATACAATTCTTAATTATCAATTTATAATTTAAAAATATGATGAAGCTGTATGTGTTTTGGGGTATTATTTAATTCAAATATTAAATATATTTTTATTTAAAAAGCCCTGCATTAGATTTCAATTGTTTCAGTTACTAGAATTGCATAACAAATTGTCCAGAACTTAGTCACTCAAAACAATGGACATTATTTTGCTCATGAATCAGTAATTGTATGTAGCTTAATGGAAACAGCTCATCTTTGCTGCCCTTGACATTAGCTGAGGTGGGGGAGGGAACACAAAGGTTTGGTTCTGTACCTCTCAGGGTTCTCACTGTTACATCTGACTATCAGCTGGGAACCTATTTCCTTCTCCATGTGGATTCTCTGTATGGGCTAGTTTGGGCTTCCTTAGAGTGTGGGAACTGGGTTTCAAGGACAAGCACTGAGGGGGGGGTAGGGAGAGAGAGAGAGGGAGAGGGAGAGGGAGAGGGAGAGGGAGAGGGAGAGGGAGAGGGAGAGGGAGAGGGAGAAGGAGAAGGAGAAGGAGAAGAAAGAAGAGAGAGACTAATAGAAGCTGTATCCTTTAATGACCTGGTCTTGGAAGTCAAAGAGTCACTTTTACCATAACCACAGACTGGCCCACTCTCAAAATCATAAAAAAAAAATTTCCAAGTAAAGAAATGTAGTCACAGAGAACTGAAAGTTACCTATGGAATGTTCAAAGGATTGGAACATATGCAGGTTTTTTATCTTTTTCTTTTTTGGAAGAGAAACACACCACATTCAAAGCCATTATTCCTAAGCCTTTGACAACTGGGAATATAGCAGGTTCACGTAGCGTCTGTGGAGCACCTTCTATATGCCAGACCCTATGGAAGGTGCTGACAATACATAAAGTACAAGTTATGCATAGCTTCTATATGCTGAAATCTCAGCTACATTGAATCCTTATTAACCAACGAAGCAATAAATCATATGAAAAACTTCTCACATAAATTTTTGGTTCATTTGTAGCAAAATGAATTCCATATATTCTAGAGTGTCAAGTCATTGAATCTACCTGTGTGGCATGTAGTTGCTTTCTTAAGCAATGTGGACGTTTTGGAACAAAATCATTCTACTAAAAAAAATATTTGGAAAATAAACTTAAGATTTTTTAAATGTTAAGAAAAATACTTTCCCCTGAGAGGAAGTTTCTAGAACACATACATTTATTGCCTAACCATCTGGGCCTGAATGTTATTTTTTCTCTTATCAGCCTGCTGTGTGGCAAGTCACTTAACATCTGAATATATCCCTTTATCTGAAACTAAGCAGTTTCATGATTACCACTAAAAACTATTTCCAACAATTTGGCATATTTTAATGTAGTAGTTAGCCTATTTCTATGCTTAGGGTTATCTTGTTTTACTTTAGTTTTCTAATTTTAGATATAAATGTTTTAGTGTTGATGTTAGATGGTGACTGCTAGTTAAAATACATATCATGAAAGGCAAATAACTTTTATTTATTTTTTATGAATGAATATTGCAGTTTGTTTTTAAAAATAATTCTGTTAATTCTCTCAAATGCCCCAGTTGACCATTTCAAGTGGGGAAACTGAGCAATAAACTTGTTAAATATTTAATTGTTGAGTGATATTCACAAGAGCCTACACCAAGGCAGTGAGAGAAATGGGAGAACCTGGGACCAGACTTCTTCTCCTGAGCCTTAAGGATTTAGAGTATGCTCCCTCCGTGTGTTATTCATATTAATGAGTGCAAGTCACGGTACGAAGGGCCAAAAACATCGTGCTGATAATCTACAGTTAAGCTCTTTGCAGCTCCATACAAATCTCCCTTTTGGCTTGGGCATGAAACTTGGCAGCTCTGTTTTTAGCACTGTTCACATTTGGCTTACTGCATCCCTCAGAAATGGCATATGAGTACTTTGTCAGTTTATTTGATATTTTAAGATGCATTTCAGCATTGTGTATGAGCACTTGACAGACATAATAAATACTTCTCACCCTTCATTCCTCGTCCACTGACTACAGCTAAGTAATTTGCAGACATAGATGAGAAGGATAAATAGAGAAATTCTAAGAATCAGAGTGAAGAAAATGTGAACCCAAATTATCTACACACAGAGTATTGTAACCGGGGCTGGACGTGTAACCTGGGACAAGAATGCTAGGAAGGACTCAAGCATGAGAAGCTAACTAGTCCAATTGTCCGCACTGATCATGAATACTGAAAGGGTCAGCAAGTCTACTGACTATATGTTACCAGCTATTTACTTCTTAATGGTCTCCTCCATGTGCTCAGATACCATTGTGTATTAGTGGGTCCTCATAAGTCCTCCCTACA
Source organism: Rhinolophus hipposideros (assembly GCF_964194185.1). Lineage (NCBI taxonomy): Eukaryota > Metazoa > Chordata > Mammalia > Chiroptera > Rhinolophidae > Rhinolophus > Rhinolophus hipposideros. Next base: position 64,188,362 of record NC_138052.1, on the reverse strand, counting down.
TTTTCCTCTCCCTGGTCCTAAACATAGCAGATTCGCCAAGCACCTCCCATCCTCCTGCCTTCCTGGCCATGGTTCTGACATGAGAACCAGCTCCATTTATTTGGTGTCTCCCCAGCATTGCTCATTGGAAAATTCAACTCTTCACTGACATTTTGCTATTGACTTTTTTCGTTAGCAGTGATGAAGATGTTCTTTCAGTCATTTGTAAATCAATTTTCAGATGTCGGTACACACACACACACACACACACACACACACACACGCACACACACAGTGGGTGCCAAAAAAATGTATGCACATTTTAAGAAAGGAAAAAACCGTATTAAAATTACACTGATGGTGACCACTTTGAGCACCTCTTGTAATTGCAGAAGTCAAACGTGACTTGTATTCATCTTTTGTTATTGGTATATATTGAGTATTACAATTTTAATAGTTTTTTCCTTTCTTAAAATGTGTATACATTTTTTGGTACCCTCTTAGTGTATATTTCCAAATGTTAGAAATATATACATATTTTTGGAAAGCGTATGGAAGGCTACCCTTACACACATGTTACCTGATCAGAACTTACTTACCTATTGAGTTAAAGAACCCTCATTATTGAAAAGTTCCAATCAAAACTGTTTTTAAAATATAATTACATAGATAGACTGAATCTCCAAGGCAATAGTCTAACTGCTGAAAGGAATTATTGTATAGAGGGCTTCTAGAATGCTTGGTTTAGAAATTGTAGAAATAAAGATGATTTCTAAAATATGTCATATTTTAAATATTTAAATATTTTAATATTTAAATAATTTCTAAATAGATATGATTTAATATCTAAATCACCATGTTAGCAATTATGGTGATCCTAATATTAGTGGCATAGAATTTAGATTTATTATTGGGAGAAAAGTATATCACTATTAGTAAAAAATATATTTGTTTTTCAAAAATGGTTACAAAGTAAAGCTCATAAAATGGCTTTCATTTCAGAGAACATTTATAAATTGTTAGGATGGTTAAGCCATTATTACATAAAGGCAAAGAGCAACAGTTAAATGGTTGATTGGGAAGGAGAAAGTACAGATATTGTAAGGAAACAGAGTGAAAAAATAAACCTGTTTTATCACTAGGTTATAACCTTATTGAGAATTTCCTGTTTTGTTGCATAAATTCTTGAGTTGAATTTAACTTATGATAGAAATTTAGGTTTATTATCATATATATTAAAACTTTCCTAGCTATCTCACCAGATCATTGGTTTATTTTTATGTGTTATGAATTTACAATACATCAAAAATCCAAATATTTTAATAAGTAGAAAACAGAAAAGTGTTTTCACATACATGTGTATGCATGATTTTCTTTAGTTTCTGGCATAGGTGAGTGTTATAAATAATCATCTTCAATATTACATTTGTTATAATTAAACAATGAAGTGTATCTGTAGTAGTAATTATGAGATAATCACATCTCTGATATAATTAGCAGTTATAGGACACAGCCAAGTATCTCTAATGCCTTATACTGTGATTGTATTATGATGAGTACACCCTGTAGGTTACCTAATTTCCATTGTAAAATGTGTACTTCTTTTAAATTAAAATTTGTTGGGGTGACAATGGTTAGTAAAATTACATAGGTTTCAAGTATACAATTCTGTAATACATAATCTAGTCATATACTCGTATACCACATTGTGTGTTCACCTCCCAGAGTCAGTACTTTTTTGTAATGAGACTGTTTTTAAAATTAACGTTTCTTTTTATGAAATATATATTAATAGTCATACTTCTGAATAGTTAATGAAGTTTACATACAGTTCAGTAGTTGTTGAATTTTTTTCCTGTATTCCATAGTCTGTTGTTTCTCTCTACACTGTGTCTACATCAATATCTCATGATCTAAAGATATAAGAAAAAATATTTAGTAATACAAATGTCTTACCATAATATTCAGAAATGTATAAAGATAAAAATTCAACAGATAAAAAAACATGCTAAGAAGTAACTGAATTCTCTGGCATTTCATGTATATACTTTTGCTCTCCAAACATAGACATTACCTATTTTTTTAATAGGTTGAATATTATAGCATGTTTTAATTCTTCCCACCAAGCCAGATGGGCTATATATCAGAAAAACAATATTATATAATATTGATATAGTTGTTGTTATCTCTTTTTAGTACTGTTTGTCTGGTCACTCTGTTGGAATTGCCTGATCAATTTAGAAGCTTTCCACCCTCCCCACATTTGAATCAAATGACTGGTTGGCTAACTTGACTTTGCTTTTGCATCTCTTTGAATGATGCCCTTGCAAAGTAAAAGACTGAATGGATGTAATGAGGATCACTGAAAACAAAGTCAAGTATTTCCTTTTTTAAATGATTATTTCTTTTTAAGAAGTCAGAGGCATGTAGACTCCAGTACTAATCGGAGACTTACATCTGTGTGTTCTCAGTGCAACAATGACTACGTGCCTGTGTGTGGCTCCAATGGAGAGAGCTACCAGAATGAGTGTTATCTGCGGCAGGCTGCCTGCAAGCAGCAGAGTGAAATACTTGTGGTGTCTGAAGGATCATGTGCCACAGGTATGTATGGAATCCTGCAGACTCCCTGAAATCTTCTGAAAGATTCTGAATCCAAAAACCATGTCTTGTTTTTGCTGTCATCTCCAAATAAATAATTTAGACTATATATTGGCTAGACAAGCCTTTTATTGTTTTGTATAAAACATGCATTATTTTTGTTCTATGTCGTTTTTGTATTTCAAATCACTTCTGAAAGAAAGAGAAAAATCTACCATAAGCATGTTGGTAGATTTTAATATGTCATTTAATGAAGTGCAGACAATTGAATCATATAATTAGAAATCTAGATTGAGTGTCCAGTTGTCAAATATATATAAACCTATGTATGGATGAATATAGTTTGTTTGTTTGCTTGTTTGTTTTGAACATTGTCTGTTGGAGGGTAGCTTTACAGATTTGGGTTTGGGAGTCAAGATGTGGCTAACTTTAGCACCTCTACAAAATGCTTTGGTTACCATTTAGTAGATCATTTTGAAGAATGTATTTGTGGTAGACATTATGTCTAATGACATCTGTTCTTTCTGACACAGTCAGCCTGGGATCCACAAAGCTTTTTAATTATATTGTACAAGGAATGCTTACAGAAAGTGAGGGGAAGAGTGACTTCAGATGATCTTTAGTTTTTCAGGTTTTCCTTTTGTGAACAGTTGTCAGAATTGAACATTACAGGCAGGAAAAATTAATTAATTAATTGATTAATTAATACATAAATAATTAATAAAAAACAAGAAGAACAGCCCCAAACTTCAAAAACCAGCACTTTAAAATGAAGCTGAGCTTTCAGGTTAGTCTTGAGACATTAAAATCACATATATTAAAGAAAATTTAATGTCCCATGGTAATTGTCCTTACTAGCAAATAAGCATCTTTCTGGAAAAGTCATAATTTCTGAGGAAGTGGATGATATAAGCGTATTCCGGGGGTAAAAAATAATGATATGAAATTCCTTCAAAAATGGAAATAAAGAATAGTACCAGGAAAAGTCTATTTTATTGAAAAGTACCTCTTAGATAATAGATATTTCTAGAGAATTATGTTAAAAGTTATGTGTATGATGACTGTGGCAGAGTGCTAATTGAACAAAGAGAAAGTCTCATATTCTTTAAAAGATTATCTTAACCCTATTGATTATTAGTGATTGATAATGTTCCCACTTGTACTGGTGACTACCAAAGTTTCCAAGAATCAGCAGAAGAAAAATGTGTCACTTCTCATGGAAAATGATGCAGGCTGTCTGGTTTTCAGTTCAGTTTTTAAGTAGATTTTTCTCCTACATGAATCTTTGCATCACAATGTGAATGTCCTTCCTGGAAGAGTGATTGTGAGGCAAGCTAAACTGGTGCTCCACTTGCTTTTTATTTGCCAGAGCAAACAGATCATTGCTGCTTGATCTTTGAGTGAGAAATCATGAGTGAAAGTAAGAGCAAGAAATGAGAGTTATTGGACCATCTTCTCTAGTAGGAAAGAAGGACCAGCCTGCTACTCTCATAGTAAGGATGCGGGAAATACAAAGAAAGACAAGGAACAAACTAATTATGAAAAATCAATCTTCCATACCTAATGAACAAAAAAACAAAAAAACAAAAAAATGAAAAATGGTGCTTTAGGACAAATGGAATAAAGGAAAAAGAAAAAAAAAGAACTTCTGACTCCCAGAAACCAGTAGGATATGGCAAATACCAGAGAGTATAAGGGAAGGATTTGCTTATTCAAGATCATATAGGTTATCTGTCTGCCTCTGACAATAGTCAAATGAGAATCAATGGACATTATTCATAAAGCAGTCATGAAGTTATGATTGTAGCTAACAATGTTTGGTAGCAAAAATCTGTTTCTCACTTGCCAACCTCAAAGTTCTTGTCAGCACAGGCAGTTGCATTCTTCTGATTCATTCATATCTTTCCATTCTAGTCCCTAATGTGTTGGTTAAACTATAAAAATAAATACTTAACCAAGTAGAAAATTTAATCACAATTGAGTTATCCATCCCTAGCTCATTCACAGACTTAGATTTCTTCAGGATTTAATTAGTAAGCCAGTATTGCTGAATGTATCTTTCATTGACTTGTAAATCTAAAGGGGTTTTGATACAAATAATAATGGAGGGACCAAAGTAATTTTGATTAACCAGATCTGACTGAAAATAAATTGAAATTCTTCTGACTTTTGATCTAAAAGAGATCCTCATTATTTTCTTTGTAGATTTTTCATTTATTTTTTAATGCTGTTTGACACTGAGTAGAGGTGGCAAGTTGTGATCTCTAGGAAAAAAAGACAGCAGAAGACATAACTTTATATTTATTATTTTCATTGAACTTAAACTTATTTTTTTGTCTTGAAAATGGTTTTTATTGGGCAATCTGGCCCATAGCCTCACTGTCAATTTCACTTTTTTGCTTTATTAGAAATGTTTAGAAGCCCAGTTTCAGGTCCACCAGCATGATTTTTTTTCTTAGGTGTTTCTGTCTCACTAATAAGGTTTTAGTAGGCTACTTATTTCTAATTTGCCGAGATGACTCATCTTATAGCAGACAAATCATTAAAGCTTTCCTTCACTTTTCCATAATGATGCCATGGATTTAAGTGATTTTTTTTTCAATCTATTCTTCTTTCTTCCCTATATACTTAATTTGGGTCAAATCAAACACAAATTTTCTTAAGAACCATACTGCATGATTTTTTAGAAACATGCATGGGAAATATAAGCCAAATACTATTGCTATTTTCTTGATTTTTCCCAGCTATGTCTACATATTAGCAAACCTATAGATGAATAGTCAAGGTGTTCACTCAAAATTTTAATTATTATGTTCTGGACACAGTGATAAACATTAAAAACATGCTACTGTACAGTAAGCCTCAAAATAGCCCAATGAGATAGACATTGCTAAACTCATTGAATAGAAGACAAATAAACTTAGGAAGGTTGGATAACATTCCTTATGTCATCCAATGAGTAATACTTCAATGTTTCGAGCTTGGCATCCTTAAGCTTTTATGCATTTCCTCTTATATGCATGTAAGGATAGAAATGAACAAGACGTGGACCTCGATTTAAAGAAGCGTGCAGTCTTAGTAGGAAAGGAAGAAGAAACTATACACATTCAACTGAAGCACTGATGTTACATTGAATACATTGATGTTATGGTAGTGCAATCTGTTATTAGCCCCTGATCATTGTAAGTAATACTGAATTAAGCTTTCATGTTAGCTCAAATTAAGTCAGTTAAATTTTTAGCTGTAAAGGTATACAAACAGGAGATTTGACAAACAATGACCATTCTAGCACTATCCTGTCCAAAAGTGATGGTGCCATCACTTGTGATTATCAGTTCAGTTGACAGGACTATTATCCTATTATGGAGATGAATGCATCAGCCTTTCTTGACCTGTTATAATTAAATAGTCAGATAATATGATTAAAATATTTATTTTATTTTACATTTAGTAAGAAGGGTTTCTTTAGATTATAGATTGTTTTACCAATTAGCTTGCCTTTAAAAAAAAGCATATGATGGCCCAGAAACATAAACCTTAGTTACATTAGCACTTAATTAAAGACTTGACATTCTGATTTAATACAGTGTTAGACCTTGTGCATTTAGTTAATATGAGTCGCCACCAAGGCTGATAATCCAAACTACTGCTCTTTCATGGCAATACTAATGCCTAACATGATGACAAGGAAGATGATTGGGGAGTATTTCATTCTTCCGTATGTGTCAGCCTTCTGTGGATTGTTATACACCATGCCTCTTTCAATTCAGTGCCTTTCAATAAAGTGTCATGGTGGCAAACAAGTAGCAGTAATGTTTTACTTTAATTGGACTAAAATGTTCAACACAAATTCATAGACGTGGCATTTGATATAGTTCTTGAACCCTGGTTGAAACTTCAGTGTAAGATTAGGGCATATTAGACAGAGAAAACCAGAATTAGTTTTATTTTCCAGTATTAACATCGAAATGCTTAACCAAATGTATTTAGAATGCAAAAGATTAGGGAGGCAGAAGGAAGATGATGTCTATACTTAACAGGTGGAAGCAGGTGGAAACTCAATAGTCTTGACTCCAACTAGAAAACTGGGTGTTCCTGGAAACTGAGTTCTCAGAAATAGACAACTTTGACCAGTTGTAACTATGTAGGAGGGAGGGGAGAGAAGAGATAGAGAAAAATGCAGAAGGGATTTTTTTTTTCCATCCAGCATCACCTACGGTATATCCAATTTTAAGCACAAAGGCAAAATTAATCTCATTCTTCTACTGGTTTCAAAAATAAAGGATTCTCTTGGTAACAGATAGACTCATCCACAATTGTGGTATTTGTAAAATACATTAACAATTATATAAAAAGATATTTATTTTTAAACTATTTTTCTCTTTGTGCATGTGATTTATAAGAATAAAAGCCTTAATTATAAATTTATTTGCCACGTCTTAGATTGTTTAATTTTTAAATCTCACTGATGGTTATAAGCATCTCATTTTCATTTTTTGTCATTGTTAAAAACACCAAATTTATCCTGACTAAAATAAAAATATATGAGAGATTTTACATAGTCATGTTTAGGAATTATTTTGAAACTAGATAATTATTTTTCATAAAGTTTAAATATGAAAGTAATCGAAGATTTATAAGTTATGCTATAGAAATTAAATTGATCTGAATACATATTTTCATATTAAGTATTAGTATTTTCTCAATCATATTACTATCTCAATGTTGAAAGTAAACATGAACTAAAAAATAAAAGTCATACATGTTTTTTGAATATGTTTTCAAGTGAAAACAAAGTATTTATTTTTCCCCCCCCAGATGCAGGATCCGGATCTGGAGATGGAGGTAGGAGTTGTCTTTTTATATATTTGAAGAGTTAAATGTACATAGATGTTTATTACTTATGTATTTGCCATTATAAATGTCTGAGAGGACATGTTGCATTTTAAGAAAGGAGAAAACAAAACAATGCCATTCTTCTTATTAAGGAAATACATGTGCCATGCAAATTATTTGATTTATTTATGAATCATACTTAAGAACTCTAGCTCCATCGAATCTTCCTTATTTATTTGTTTGTTTATTTGTTTGCATCTTAGTTATCTTTGAGATAGATATGTATGTCAAAACTTCCTGACAGAAGATTCCAAGCATATTTGGCAGGACAGAAAAAAACTCATGAGTTAATCATTTAAATATCGAGTTTTTATAATATTGACCTCAATTACCAGATATTAATATTAACACATGCATAACTATCCTGTAAACAGGTCTTAATTATCAAATTAATAATTTGAAACTGAAGGAGTTTGGGGTCATAAAAGAAAAGCAAAACAAGATAAACAAAATTCAGGCCAGTGAAAATAAAATACTATTGTTACTTCTTTAATTAAATTAGTCTGTATTTACTTTTACTAAAATAAAATACATATATGTTTCCTTGTTTAGTTGTGTGTTTAATGACGTATACAAATAAAAGAGAGCTAGAAACTTCTAAAATTTGATCTGATGTACTCACTGATAGATAAGATTTTATTGATGGATTGAGCCTTCATTGTAAATTTCCCAAAATGCTTTTCCAAATGAAATCCAAACAAAATTCCACCTTTATGCACAAGAAAAAAAACAAAAACACATATATAATTTCAATAAGAATAATAAAAACAGAATGAATAAAAAATGTAAATATTCTCAAGGCTTTGTTTAAGGTATATAAAATGGTTAAATGTATGATTCCAAGTAAATTTTAGTTTTTAAATGCAGAATTTGATTTAATAAAGAAAAGAAGTCCTTAGGTTCAGGAAAGTCAGAACTCTACTGCACACCGTCTCTAGTTCTGGCAACACATTAAAATTTATCAAGTAGTCTTATATAATGAGAGGTTTAACTAGTTCAAATAAGCAATACCCAGAGAACACAATTAGAGCAGCATGTTGGAGCACATTTTTTTTTTCCCCATGAAAACTAAAATTGAACAGGAGTCAAGATTTAGTACCATGAGAGCATTAAATGTATTTAATGTCATATGGCATTGGACAGTCATTTGGTGTTAGAACAATCTTTCACTATTTCTAAGAAATTAAATTTTATTTTTCCCCTGTGGCTGATTAACATGGAAGTCCTAAAAAAAGTTTTCTTAGCGATTTGAAAAGAACAGCTTAGAAGAGCAAATTAAATCCTAAAGAAAGAGAAAAAGGAAGGAAAGAAGATCGTGTTCCCTGAATAGACGTTTTACGATTGGAATGTTAACAAATTAATCAATTTTAATATTGCTCTTGTAAGGAAATGGTTTCTATGCAAAATTCTGTTTATTTTCCAGGTATTTAGTCTTATGTGTAGTTTACTTAATTTTGCAGATGCTGTGTTGAGCTTCAGCTATTCCACTGTTCATGAAACAAGTGTCATTAATTTTTTAGCATCTTTGAAAACAAAACTAAGTAGATTACAGAATACGCAATATCTTTATTGCTATGTTCTGTTAAAACATCATGATATACTTTTTTCTAATTGAGTCTCCTATCATACATCATTTCTTTATTTTTCTTTATTTCTTAATAATTAGACATAGTTTATGTTTCAGAAACTAATTTCCAACTTTCATTGGTTGGAAATCAGCACATGGAAGTAAATCATTCAGTGTAATCAGCACATGGAAGTAAAAGTAAAGTCAGCCTCACTCTTCCTTGTGAGAGTTCCTCACTCTTCCTTGTGAGAGTTCCTCACTTTTCATTTTGCATTGAAATATTTGGTTCAGTATGCTATCCTATGATCTGAATAAGGTAATTTTGTTTAGGAAACAATTTTAATCTCATGAATATGATATTTATAACTTAAACTTCATGCATTAGTTGGAAACCACTTTTCTTCATTTATTTCTTCTCCCTTTTTTACTCTTCCTTTCAATTATAGATGCTTTACAGTAACTAGGGGGAAAATCAAGTTCTTAAAAGATAACTGCTTTAGAAAAAAACAAACATATTATCCATTTATTTCTGAACTGTACTTTTTAAAAGTAGTTGTTCTGAAAGTTGTGATAATGAGTATTTACTCCTAGTGGCATAAATTGTTTTTAAATCAGAGACTGAACAGTTTTATTTTAACTGAATTTCTTTTTAAGTCGTTATTTGCTCTGCAATGCTAATGGTTTTAATTTTCTTTAACTTTTTATTGTATTACAAGATGCCCAAAAAAGCTTAATAACTTGAACCTAAAAACCTAGTTTAGAATGACCTGCACAATTCCAATTCACATATCCATTGCATTGTACATAACATATATTTGACTCATTACCTCTGCTATAAAGAGGAGGGACTTGCTTTTGTATTCTGTTCCCAATACCAAAGTATCAGAGGAGCCAGAATCAGTTTCCTTTGAATTAACCAAAAGTGATTGAATTATCTGTGATTGGTTAGTACAACAATCCTAGCTAGTAATTGTTCTAACTGATCTCTATAGGATATATTCTCAATAATCTGTATTTGATGAATAATTGAGCATATTTCCAAGCATTTTGGATGGTTAATGGTTATTTTTCTAATTTATATTAACAAAAATTAATATAATTCCCAACTGGACTGCGTTGATCTGAATAGTGAACAAATTTATTTGTAATACATACATGTGACTATCATAAATGATATCATTAAAACTCCAAATCCAAAATCACTTTAAAATACATCAATTTTCACCTTTTATGGATTGTTCTATATTTTTATTTTTTTATTTTATTTTTTATATTTTTTATATTTTTATTTTATTTTATTTATTTTTTTTATTAATTTTATTGGGGTGACAATTGTATATTTTTAAATCCCACCAAAAGTGCAAGTGGATTCCCTTTTCTCCAAATCCTCACCAACACTTTTTTGTTGATTTTGATGATGACCATTCTTGTAAGTGTGAGGTGATTATTTCATTGTGGTTTTAATTTGCATTTGTCTGATGGTCAGTGACATTGAGCATCTTTTCATATGTCTGTTGGCCATTTGTATGTCTTCTTTGGAGAAAAGTCCATTTAGGTCCTCTACCCATTTCTAAATTGGGTTGTTAGATTTTTCTGGTGTTGAGTGAGTTCTTTATAAATTTTTGGATTGTTCTATATTTTTACATGAATGAATATTATATTAGCAATGAAGATTAGACCTGATTATTTAAAAAATAATTTAAGTTTAACCCAATTTGCACAAGAGCATACCTGTCATTTAGTGCAGTTGAGGAAACATTTCTACTACAATATAAAAGGGATATACAGGTTTCATAAAATTTATATTAACTTATTAGCATACATTTTATAGGGAATTTAAAAATCTTTAGCTATTGATGTGTTTATTCTGATGAAACAATTCGAAGGGCTGTCTTTATATAGGTATGACATGTTTACTGTGTCTGCAGCATGATCTGCAAATGTGCATTCATTCACAAAGTTAACTTGTTGAGTAATAAGAAACAAATGCTGGATAAAAATCTTAAAAGTTGGCTTTTCCCATTTCAGTGACTCTATCTTCTTCTAGTGTTTAAGAAAACTCATTAACACAAAGAATAATTTTGTAGTATTAGTTTTGAACTTAAGATCTGCTGTTTGTAGAATTCTGTCTTCAAGCAAAAATGTTTATTTGGAAAGGCATCTACATCAAATAACCTTTTGGGATAGTCACAAAGTTGAAAAAAATTCAGGATAAAGTATAATTGACCATATATGCATTTTATGGGAAGGTAAATGTGTGAACCAAATTTCAAAGAATTTCAGAAAATAGGTGGAAGAAAGGCGTTGGTGTTTCAAGTACTGATATATATATATATGGAGAATTAATGTTGTAAATACAAAAACGGGTTTGTGTAGGACGGATAATAACATCTTATCCACCCACTGACTTCCTTTAGCAACAAATACTGCAGTAAGAAAAAAGTATTAAAAGAGCCTCCTCTCAAAATCTAGGATTGTGTGGGTAGTTAAATTTTTAACCCCTGCTTTTCTCTCAGAGTCTTTTAGTCATGTTATAAAGACAACTCTGAATATTTTCCTGTAGTATTTAAAAAAATATTTCTGGATTGATTAGACCTTTGATAGATCCCGAATATAAAAAAAAAACTAAGCCCAGTAAAATGAAAACAATATTTCAACAATTAAAATAATTATAAATGTATTATCTTGTTAATAGACCTGGAGGAATCCACAATTAAATTTTAATAATAGCATATGGAAAGTTGTATGATAATGTCTCTAGAAATAAAATGTGTCTAAGATACATGGCATAGATACAATGGGTATAATTTCATGAAGTATGATGAAGCACTGGGACTAATTATACAACTCATTGTATAATTACATAGTTTTAAGAGAATTCGTTAATAGGTTAATGTCAGATATGTACAATAATAAATCAAATTAAATTTATGTCCATTATTTGTATAAAAGAAGCCTGATTTTTATTTTAATTATCCAGGTAGTTGTTATTATGACAACTTTGTTATAGAAAACGAGTTATATGTTTTTATTTAATATAAAAGTGCCCTGTGTAATTTATCTTTGTATTATATTACTCAGATATCCATAATTAAGACATTTACTTCATATATATTTTGTATAGAACAAGGAATATTTACATTATAACAAATGATAGACCTAAGGCTGCCACTTTTGATTATGTGGATTGCTGAAAACTGGGTAACACTATTGTAAGAAGTTTGAGAACTTGAAAATCATTTTTTAAAAATCCTTAATGTTTCTAAGGTAGATTTGATGGTGTTCAGGAATTTAGGTGCATTGAATAAGCCTAAATATAACTTGGGTAATGTGGCAAGATTTCTGGAGTAATAAACATATATATGACACAATTCTTTACACTCAAGGAGATGACGCGTAAATTCTCTTTTTCGCACACAATGGGAAAAATTACGACTTACATTATCAAAAGAAAAGTATTTCCCTGCAGAAACAAAATGTTAAATATATTGTAAATAACAAGGAACTGAACGTTCATTTTATAAAATATTCCTATATGAGGCTAAGTAATTTTTTTCTTCCATGTTGCTGCATTCGTTAATTTTCCTGACCTCAGTTTGTAGCTTCTTCATCTTCCTGTCATGATCAAGTTATAGCAAACACAATACGCCTCACCATGTATTTTCTCCACTGGGTTCACATCACAACCAAAGTCTGACAGGCGTTAACTGTTAGCAGCTTTAGCTGAAACACTAACTCAGTGAAGACTACCATGTACATATGCAAGGTCTGAGATTCTTCCAGGGTAGTACATACAGGTGAGAAAGCAGAAACTACGCCCGCTTCTGTTGTTCCACACCTAAGGGCTGCTGTTCAATCTGAAGATGGGTTCAGAACCATCTGAACCTCAACTGAAATCTTATCTCTTTTTTCCATAGCTTGGAATACATTTCGCTTTTTCTTTACCTCAGAGAAAAACAATATTGAATAATAATACTTGATAATGAAACAGAGTAGAATGAATGAGGAACATGTAATGGACAATGAAATTGGAAAAATACAGAAAAAAAAAAGGAGAAAAACAACGTCAGAATGATGGAAAATAAAAAGGGAAGAGAAAGGAACCTGTGTTATCAACATATATTTTGTTTTCACACGAGGCTACCATCTTAAAAATAAGAATCACTTTTCTTCCAGTAGGACAGTAATAGTCTGATATTCCAGAGAAGATTGCTTGGGAATATGAAATGGATGCTACAAACTTTTGTCTGAATCATCCATATGGGTTTTTTAAACCGTATCTAGGAAAAGAAATGTAATTGTGTACAGTGTGACAGAGAAATGGCTTTGCACTGTGAATCAGGAAATTTGTATTCTAGATTTTTACTTGGCTCGAAGGATACCTATTTGATTCTTACTCTCAATGTCCTTGGAGATTCACTTATTTTATTAGTAAAAGAGAATAATATCTACTTATAGGAAAGATGATTATAATAAACTAATGCAAAACACTTCGAACTCCATAAAATTAAAACTGAAATTGAAAGAATTTATATTACCTTTTCTCTTTAGTCCCATTTACTCTAAAAATATAATTTCTCTGAAGAGTTTAATTAGAAGTTTGAATCTTTTAATTAGTGATGTTTACCATTCATAGTTTAATGTATTGATGCTGAGATAATAATAAGAAATCTAGGAATCCAATCACAATTCTCAGTATTCAGAAATAGCTGGCTCCCTACCTTGAAAAGAAGTGAAATTTATTATTGATATCAGAAAAACTGCAGTTACACGAGTAGATAAGAAATAAAGAAAAACATTAAATTTTTCAAAACAGTGAATAATTATTCTTAAAACTATAATGTTAGGCATATTGCCTCCATAGAAAACCAAAAAGGAAGAAATTGCAGGGATTTACAATATGAGGGATTCAGTATACTTACAAGGAAGAATTTCCATCAGCTCTAAACATTGCAAAATTTTTCTAAGGGAATTTGTGCTTTCTAGAAAGAGATTCTTAAAATAGAAGGGAAGGTTTTATTACTTTTCTGCTTGATAGCCGAGCATGAATTAGACAAATCTGTAAGGATGCCTACCTCATGTGTAATTGTTATTAAAACAAACTGTGGTTTATAAAAAGCACTAGTATAGCATTATTTAATCACAATAACAGACTTTGGATGATGATCAGAAAGGATGAATATCTTACCCACAATTCCAACAATAATACACATGGTAACTAAGCCAGTCCTTGAACTTCAAGAAGGAAGGAAACTAGTCTACACGATTACCTTACCTCTTGTAGTAACTTTTTGTAATAACTATACCAGACCCTATATTCTGTGGTCTATATAAATCATCAACCCTATCAAGAAGCATATCAGATTTCATTATCCCATCTCCTTATTCCCTTCCAACTCTCACTTTTATTTCTGAAACTACCTGTTCTACTCAAGGTAGAACTCAAACCCCTATGGGTTTTTGTTGTTTGCTATCTAAGTTAATCCTAATTCTCAGTTCATAGCATTTAACGATGGTCATCTATTATCTTCTATTAATTTCCTCTTTAAACCCCCATCCCTAACCTCATTCCTGTTCTTTTATAAGTATTTGCTCTAAGTATTTAATATACTTTAAATTCTTGGGGAAAAAATATGGTTATGCGTTTAGTAGTAGGAAATAGTGGTTGAAAACTCAGGCTCTAGAGCTAAACACTGTGAGTTTGATCTTGGTTCCCCTCTTACTAGTAGTGAGACCATAGACATGTTACTTAGATTCTCTGTTTTTAGTTTCTTCATCTATGATCCTGGCAGGGTTTCCCAGGGAGCAGACTCTGAGGTTGAGATCTGTGCATTCGAAGTTTATTGAGTAGTACTCTCAGAATCAGCATTTGTGGAAGGGAAAAAAAGTAGGGTTGGGCAAAGGGAGAAGTTAAAATGGTGCAGATTTAAAGGGCCACAGCAAGTCTGCAGGAGGCTCTTAAGATGGGTTGGTCCCTCTGAGTTATGCGAATTGGGATAACAGGGCTGTGCCTTTACTCCCCACCACTAATGTTGGCAACTGTCAAAAGGGAGTGTTACTTTGGGCCAGAAGGCTCTTTCAGCTGCAGACTAGACCTGGAGAGGGACTCAGCTGTGAGCTGTCTGGTGCAACGCTCCAGCAGTTGACAAGGGGAAAATGTCGACATTGCCCCTGGCATCCTGTGCAGTCTATAAAATTTAAAGGAAGGAACAAAACAGACAAAATTCCTGCTCTGGTAGAGCTCATTTCTTGTGAAGTGACCCAAACCATAAAAAAATAAACAAGAAAAAACATAGACTATCAGATGGTAGTGAGCGCTATGTAGGATGGAAAAAGTGAGATAAGGGAAGATGAGGGGTGGGGTTCCTAATTTGTTTGGGGTGCTCAGGAAGGCATGGACAAAGATAAGGAGGAAAATGAACGAGCAAACTTTACAGATAAGTGAGGGAAGGGCATTCCAGAACTGCAAATGCAAAAGCTTAGAAGCAGGTGCATAATTGGGGTGTTCCAAGATTATGGATGTCAGTTGGACTAAGGTGAGTGACAGGGTACTTGGTGATGAGGACGAAAGATGAGCATAACCCTGTAGATTCTCCTATGGGGACTGGCTCTTCCTGTGAGTGTACTGGGAGCCCTCGAGGGTCTGGAGCAGGGAAGCATGTTGTGATCTGACTGATGATATTACAGTCAATCAGGCTGCTATATTGAGAATGCAGTGTTACAGTAAGGAAGAGAGTGGCAAAGTCTTCTGCAATATAAAAGACAAAAAAACAAAGTTTCTTTTGACTGGTTGTTGTTGATGTTAAAGCGTTTATGGCATATCCTCTGGAGTCTTCCTTGTCTATCATACATATACCAACCAGTCTGCTACCCATCTAAGGGACATTGTCTGTGGATCTTTATTGAATAGCTATTCTAGATTTTACTGTAGTCAATCCATTTATTTTCTCTTAAGGAATTTTTGTATTTGAGGTTTTATTTAAGATGTCCTTCTCCTATTCTGATAAGCAAGCAGAACATTTCACTTGTTTCCAGACAGTATTTAATACATAAGAATCTCTCTGCATGCTGCAGTGCATGCCAAATTGTATTTAATTTGTTTCAAGTTTGGATTTGAAAATATAGCTTTTTTTTACTGTACTAAATGTACAATCCATATTGTAACATATGATTTTCAATGTGTACTTAACGAAGTGCAATTTCATTTTCTCTGGTAAATTACACACTTGTTATAGCTTTGGGATTAAAAAAATCCAGGAATAAATAGAAAACAATATGTTTAAGTAATGTTTGCATCCTGGCTCAGTGAGTCAAACCGAAAGAATTATTCCAGTTACTGTCAGTTAGTAAACTGGTTCTGAAAAATCTTTTAGTTTTGTATTCTGGGCTGCTATCTCTCGCTGAGAAGAATTAAAGGGGAATGAACTGGATTTTTAATAAGGTTGGACCGATGCTTCCAAGAACCTGTTCTGCAGATAGATCATTAAAACTGAATCTATTCCTAATTAAATAATATTTCTTATAAACTTAATCTTTCCCCCATTTTCTCTCATTTTCCAGCTGCTTTTCTCACTCCTGAATCCTGTAGTTTGGCTGACTGGGTGGCTGTTATGTCATTACCTTCCTTTGGTGAAGGCCCTAAACAGAATGATCATTATTGATGGAATCATTAAAGAGGGGGCTCGTTTCTATGATAACATCTATACAAAACTGATGGACTCTGCTCATATCTGGTCCTGGCTAAATTAAGAAATCTTGCATGATCTGATAAGCACTGAATTAGGGTGAGAGTCGTTTAAGATATACTGACCGTCTTCTCTAGAGACTGTAGCACTAATAACATGACCTTTGGCAAGTAGAATTTCTGACACATTGATTTAAGTAATAGTGGTGGAAACTTTGTGAAAACACATGTTGAGCTATATGGTGTCATCTTTCTTGAACACTTTGAGCTTTGTGATGCAGTTTGAGATCTAATCCTTGAGGTTGGGAGAGTTTACAATATTGAGGATTTTATTCAGTTACTCAAAAGACAACCATTGTAGCAGCTTGAATGTGGTTATCTTTGAAGTAGGTGTTATTTTTAAATATAATTAAAGAGTAACACAGCTGGCAGTTTAGAGAATAAAAGGAAATTAGTAGTACAGTTATTACACTGCAACTTAAATAGTGGGGTGATATTTAATGGTTATGTTCTGGAAGCTCATGCTCTCACTGCTTTGAGTTCCATGCTATCCAACCATGGTAAGACATTGATTCAGGAATATCCCTTGGCCTCTTATGAAGAGAGAACTCCTTTATGCAAGCTCTGCTTGGAAGTAGAATGTTGCAAAATTATAAAGCCAGTCCAGTCCTATAAATCAGCATACTCTATGGATTTTCTTGTGAATAGTTCTCATATCTCGATCTCCAGACCTTCCATCAATCCCCTATTTCAATTCCTAGTCATCTCATAAAATGTTGGGAAAAAAGCCTCCTTAACAGGTATCTCTTTTTCTAGCCTTGTCCTGTTTTTCCCTTACTTGTACAGTCAGAATGATTTATATAATATACTTGTCTGAACTTACCATTTCCCTGCTTACAACCCAACAATGGCTGCCCATCATCCTTAGAATAAAAGTCAGTCTTTGTTTTTGAAGTACATGGCATCTGATAATAGTATATCAACATGTTCACTTGTGATTTTCCTCATTCTCCTGAAAAGTGGTGTGCAGAGAAAAAAATTGAAGTTATTTTAGGGTTCTAGTTAGTTAGTTTGTAGGTAATTGAGGTAATTTTACCCTATGTGAATACTTTATTCCACATCCAAATTACTTATTAAAATACCAAATGACTTCTGCCAGAGAATAGAATCATTTGGAAATCCATTTGATGCCTTCATTTAATTTGACATTGAACTAGTGAAAAAAAGCCTATCTTTTCTGAGTTTTCAAGGAATTACAATGATTACTCCATATAAAATGTGCTTTAGCCATAAAAAGAATGTTATTTGGAAAATAAAACACTGGATATTAGTTCCTTACAGGTGGAAAGTTACTTAATTTAGTGGAATAAGAGAGTAGAACTCCATGAACTTCAGCTTCTAACTTATGATATATGGAATAGTATATATGGAGGAGAAAAATGGAGCCTCCATGTGATACCATAGAGATTCTTGAGGAAATTTTAAAGTAAGTCACCTCACTGTCATCTGACTGAAAGTAAAGATGCAACCGGAAGAATTTCATAGAACTGTACTTGATAAATATTTGTGAAATTAATGGATGGATGAGTGAAGTGACAGCTCAGGGATTGCAAGAGGAATTAATTAATGCATATGTGCACAAGGAGACCACTCTTATACTTCCCAGTAACCGCTAACTATAGCTCTTGACTCACTTAGTGAAGACATCAGAAATGCTGGAAGACATGTCATTCCTCAAGAAATTTGCAGTGATTCTGTTTCTTCCACAAATTCTGAGTCACACCTCTTACCCACATCTCCATGTTCTTTCTCATTACTGCCCCCATAAATGAACTAGGAATAAAATGTTCAGATATAAAAGAAGATATTTAAGATATTATAAAAGATTTTGGAGAAACAAGATAGGAGAGCAGTCTGGTAAGAGAGAACAGGACTTCTCAATGCAAAATGTCAGAAGAAGAAAAGAGAAAGCAGTGGTGTTCAACATTTTGTAGAAAAAGAGTTTGTCTCCAAGTAAAAAACATAAAAGGCGGGCTTTTAAATAGCTTCAGGCTTGGATAGGCTGTATTATTTTTTTATGTTTCAACTCTTTCCATATTCAACTTTCAAATGTGACTAAAGTAACCAATCATCCCAGTTTTTGCAGGACTGAAAAATTCCCTGGGATGCAGTATTTTTAGTGCTAACATTTCTTTCCATATTAACATACACAATATTTACTTATTTAAAGCATTTCTCCCCCCAATTGTTTCTATACCCCCAACACATATATGTTCTGAGATGAAAATCTAGAAAAAAGTGTTCCAGAGGTAGACTTTCTTCCTAACTCTACTCCACATGCATTTTTCTCACCCATCTGAAATAGCATTTAATCTTACCAGAGGATATTTCATTAGGAAAAATAGTTTTCTTTCATGCCAGATAAGACAAAGTTTGAAATCAGTGTTTCAGTCTGCTGAATAGGAGATCTGACAACCTTCATCTACCCCAGCACTTTAGAAAATGTGTTCTGTAGAACTCAGATGCCTCAAAATGCTATTATACCGGAGGACGTCCAGTTAAGTGAAATTGGTAAATACTGCATATTTTGACCCCTTTTGAAGAGTCACAGATAGGGTGACCAACTTGTTCCAACTTGCCCAAAACCTTTCCAGGGTTAGTACTGAAAATCCTGCATCCCAGGGAATTTTTCCGTCCTGCAAAAACTGGGACGATTGGTTACTTTAGTCACATATGAAAGACTTCTCAGTCTTTCTGAGAAACTCTGCTCCAACCCATCCATTTGTCTTCTGGCCCCTGCAATCTTATTAGTGGTCTTCTCTCTACTGCCCTGTGTTGAAGATCTAATTAATGGTCTACTGATCGTAACTACTTGACTCGCCTCCTGAACCTTAGACTAAGGATACTTAAGCTTCAATCTGGAAATGTAAAAAAAAAAACAAAAAAAAAAAAACAAAAAAGAAACATAAAAATGTATTTCACCACTTTGAAATCATTCTCTTTTCTCAGTCTTTTTCACAAATACTTACCTGTCTTAAGGCAAAACTTTTGGGAATTTCTGTAGGAAAGCAGTATATTGTAAGAAAAGTCTTTAACAGACCTATATTGCAATTTCTTTTAGTGTTTGCTGTCATATAATTCTGGATAACTCTTGAATATATGTTGGGCAGTATGTGTAAATTTTTAAAAAGTTAGAAAAGAGTTTTGAGGCTGCCATTACATGACAGCATAAACATTCATAGAACTCGCCTCTGATCCCTCTCTCTGTAGGAACAATACCTGAGGGGAGAGGGGAGAACAGGACAAGAAGATAAAGATGGGTAGAATAGAATACAAACATTTTTAATGTCTGGAAAGGGGAAGAGATTCAGATTCAGAACTTTTTAGTTCCACTCAACCATGTTTTAAACCAACAACTAAAGTCTTCGTCTGGCGAGCATATCCTATATCTGCCACTGCATCGCGGACTAGGACAGGTGCCTCTTCCTGCACCTGCAAAAGCTCACCGAAGGCAAAGCCCAATTTAGTGAACTCCAAAGGACTGGCTGAATGAATTTATGAAAAGGATTCTGTTACACTGAAAAATGCATTTGTTTCAACAAGGACTTAAATTTTTCTAAATTCAGAGGTATTTTTCTAACTTTTTCTAAGTGGTTTTTAGCTCTAAATATCTGAGAATTAAAAAGTACCATTTCTGACATTTCTAGCACACAGTATTTACTGATAATGCTGAGAGAGCATTCCTTTTGACAAAGTTTCTAATTTTTTACCTCTGGGACAAGACCAAGCAAAAGAAAAATGCAGTAGCTGCATAATACTCCCTGAGGTTACTGGGAATGAAAAGGAATAGATGGAAATGTGCCTCAGAGAGGGTGTTACTTTTAGGTATGCTGCTTTTTGGGGAATTATAAAAACACTGATAAAGACACACCACTGCTAATTTACATCTATACATTTACATGAATCACTAATTTCATACAACTTATCTTCTCCAATAACTGATAAGCCCAGTAACACTCTAAAGACTAACTTATACTGTCTTTTATTAAGACTTTTATAATGAGTACCTACTATGTGTCAGGTATTTTATAACTATATAGTAAAACTTTACTATATCTCTTCAAGAAAGACATATCATCTCCAGTTTCCAATGAAGAATATAAAAGACACAAAGATTAAGTTATGTGTCCAAGACCATGTAGTTAATGGCACAGCCAGGATTTAAACCCAGGCCCTTAGAACTCCAAAGTTCCTCTTTCCTCCATTACTTTATGTGTCATCTGCCACATATTTTAAAGTTGGGGACTTAAAACAAAAATTATAATCTTTCATGTTACAATAAACATTTACTAATTTAATTAAAAGGAAGGTGTTGCTGTTAAGTAGGAATTTTGAACTAATCAGGGAAACTTCATTTTGTGTGATGTGACTGATTTATTACTCCCCTGTGTGTGCACTTGCACTCACACAAACATACACAGTTGTGTGTTATTTTTTGTTTTAATTCAGAACATGTATTCCATTGATATTTATGGATAATATAGTAATTATTGCTATGCTTTGCTAGCCTTGGTATTGATAGCATGGCATAATATTATACTTTGTGCCAGCCATATTTTAGATGCTTGAAATATAGGAGGAAAAAAAAATCCCTGTTCACGTGAAAATTAATTCCAAAGGGAAGAAACAGACATAAAGCAAAAAAATAAATAAACAAGAACATCACAGAGAGTGATGATTTCTTTCATTTAAGTAAAACATGGTGACCTAATACAAAATGACTGGGTTTTGTGGGAAGGCTGAGATTTGCATGCAACACCAGGATTATGAGAAGTGTGCACCAAGATCCTGAGTCAGGGCATTAAGAGCAAATAGAAGAGCAAATGCCAATGGCCTAAGGGAGACTTAGTGAGATACGGAAACAGGAAGAAGGTAAGTGTACCTTGAGCACAGTGACTGAGTAGGAAAATGGTAGCAAAGGAAAATGGAGAAAGGGTAAGGAATATGGATTTTATTCATAGTGTCATGGGAAGCCTTAGAAGGGGAGTAACATAATCTGGTTTATATTTTTAAAAGACTGCTCTGCCTGCTTTGTAGAGAATGAATTATAGATGAAACAAGAGAGGAAGCAAAGAAACCAGTACAAGGGTTTATTGTAGTAGAATAAGTAAGGATGACCCTGACCTGGCTAGGGTGATGGCAACAGTGATGATGAGAAGGTGACAGACGTACTGGTGTTCCATGTCTCCTCAAATGACTTTCCATTGTTTCATATTGACATTGGTGTGGACAAATATGTTGCATGCCAGTTTAAATCAGGATCTGGAAAGGGGAAGGAAAAATGATAATAATCCTGTCACCTCATTTTGCACTGTTGAAATTCTCCATACACATTCAACATGAATGTATATATAGGTTTACTTTAAAGACATGAAAATGTTTCATAAAAAGCTTCATTTAAAAAACTAAAGCCCATGCACTGAACCTGTTGTATTCGTAAGGCAATTTTCTCAGACTTCAAGGGAAAAGCAGATTGATGTACTTTGGGGATTTTCAACCAGTGGCTTTTCAATAAAGGCTGCATATATTGATGTTTTTGTTTTTCATTTACCATTTTAAATTTATACCACTTAAGCATCACCATTGAAATGGCAGTAAAGGTAAAATATTAAAAAATAGACAGCTCCATAATTTGGCATTTAAATGGCTTTATGTATTTATATTCTATGTAGGGTGTGTAACAGATTGTGATAACAGAATTAGATATAATCAAATTGCAGTATTACTAATATAGCAAATAACAGAAACATCTCCTTCTGCTGACTCAAAGAGTGGGAGTTCCATTTCTTTAATTATATTTTTTCTGTAACAGCTTATCACTAGCAGCACCTTTGTAGCACTTCTCCTGCTTTGTCAGTGTGAATGTCACCACAATAGCACTTAATATTTGCCATTGATTCTCACATCGGATCTTCTCAGGAGACAACTAATTTGAGTGGTTTGAAATATAAAACTCACTGCTTCCTCTTTTGGTTTCCCAGTTCACATAAAAATATAGGAGAAGTCACTTTCAAATGCAAAAGAAAGAAAGAAAAAAAAAAAACCCTAAGGCTCTCAGATAGATTTTGTTCAACTTCTATGGTGCTGCTCTATTTTATTTCTCTAAAGCCTGCAGCCTTTTACATGTGCTATTAGAAGTAAAATCCCACATATACTGTTAGAGAGATATATAAGCACCGCTACAATTAAACTCTGCTTGTTGATCCATCTGAATGCAAATGAGCACACCAGAGCATTCTGAGAGTGACAGCCATTTAGTTCACTCTGCCTATCCAATCTTGGGTGGGGACTTAAAAAGTGCTGTCAAATATTTATAAACATGTGTGCTGCATATTTATTTCACAGAGATTATTTTAGAGTAAGCAGAGTTGTTTTTCCGTTTTGTTTTTTGGTTGTCATTTGTTCTTTTTTTAAAAGAAAAACAAAACACTTATTTTGCTTTTCCTCCTCTTTAAACCTAAACTGTGATTCTATCTGAACCTACAACTCACAGACCATCCCTTACGAGATACATGAAGTGGGAATAGTGTTCTACCAGTAGGGGGAGCTCAGATCATGCCTATTTTGTGGGTTGTATAAAAGTGACTTGTAGGTTTATGTAGTTAGGGTGGAGCCATTTTAACTCTAAAGCCAACACAGATTATGGGTTGGAATAAAACATTTCCTCCAGTTGCCAAGTTAAAATTTCCTAAAGTTGTAAATCTCAACAACAATAAGTATTTTGGTAGCTTTGGTTAATGAATCTGCAATGCTGGAGTTGAATTTTTCAGATAGCTGAAATGGGGAGGCTTTAAAACATGTTAAAATATTTATTTCCTGGTATGTATTATCAAATTTCCTCCATAAATATCAAACACAGCACCTTATTTTAAGATATTTTGTTTGTTTTATGGCTGTAAGTCAACATAAACATGGCAGGTGCAGATATGAGTGGCAGTGGACAGAGGGTTGAATGGATACTGCTTGCAGTCTTAAACTTCTTTTTCTCATAAATATATTTTCAGTAAGTTTGCTGTAAGGCCATTTGCCTTTCTCATCAAAGTGGTGTCAAGTGTCATCTCACAGACACCAGAATCACGATTAGCTAATTTTGACCAAAATCGGTAAGGACTCAGGGCCTAAAGCATCCTTCTCCCACTCTGTTTTCTTCTTCATGTTTGTTATGGTTCTCCTTTGAGTTGTCAGAACCCTTCAAAAGACTCTTCGTAATTTTGGAAGCTAAAATATGGTGGACATCAAGCACCTTACCGTGCTGAATGTACTTTTCTACTCCCCCAGGATTTAATGTTATTATAGGAAATCCTCATTTCTTACATTTTATTGAACACCCATTTAATGCCAGGCACTGAGCAAGAGACCAGAGATTAAAAAATAAAAGATGAACAAGACTGGTCTTTACTTGCAAGAAATTCATGATCTAGGCAATTCATCACTAGTGTGTTGGAAAAAGAATGGCTCTAAAATCTGCGTTTTCTTCATAGAAGAAAAGGACACAGTTGTTTCCAAATGGGTCAGAATGTTTGGCTATCAAATCATTCCTGACTGAAGCTAATTTACTAATTGCTTACATTATATGTAACACATTGGAAAGTGCACAGTGCCTGCATTTGGGTAGGGTTTACTTATGAAATCACTTTTGTCATACAATTTTCATTCAAATAAGTGTGCTATTTGATAGGTTGATTCTGGGTGGAAACACTGGTGTGGAAATGGCAGGGTAGGAGGGTGAGCTCCACAGTTGTCTAGCAATTCTCTAGCAATAAAATAGCTGTCCTATGGTTAATACGCCTTTAGCATGACAGAGTGATGACCCTAGACTGGGTTCTCAGACTTAAATAGCTCTTTGGGTTCCAGAAGGTGAAGCTTTTTTTCTACTCTCTCCCCTCAAAATAGACTTATTTCTGCTGTCAGCATTACTATTGCTTATTGTTTTCATTTCAGTGCTTAATTACTATGGCATCTTTACTGCTACAATGGCCTCTTTTCCTGTTCTTCCCACTTTTCTTTTTCCATGTATCCTATTTCTCCTGACTTGGATTTACCGGAAAAAGCTGTTCTATAAACGTTATCAGTCCTACATCAGCCCACTGACCATGGCAATGCAGAGGCTGTTATATCGTGGAATGTGTATAGCTTCAACCTTAGAATCCCTCACTTTGCACAGGCCCTGCCAGGCCTCTACACGAAATTATGCATTTGAAATGTTTTGTTTGTTTGTTTTTGTTTTTCTCTAAAGAAGGTACCCTAAATTGTGAAAGCTCAAACTCTATAGAAACTTGGATCTGTCTCTGACCATGAGGTTTAGTATTCACATCTTTGTCTCTTTTTTCAATTGCTTTGTTGTTTGTGGTTCTGTAGGGAGATTGTTGCAGTGCCGGTTCTTGTCTTAATGAATATTTTTAACTTCATTTTTTTTTTTCCTCCCGAGGATACTTTTTAGTCCAGATTTGTGGCAGAAGCCAGGTCTTCTAACAGAGTTTAATGGATTTTTCAACAATTCTTATAAAACCTGGCATCTTAAATCTCTATCACCAGATATCATAATATAGATATTATTATATGTAAACATATTCAATAGATGTCACAGCATTTGAGCCAAGCCAAATGGTGATATACACCATTAACATGATTCACCAGATACTCATATTTCTGGCTTGACAGTACCTTTGAAACTGGACTCCTTGTAAAATCTCCTGGATTGTCTCCTAAATCCATCTATCTCCCCTCATCTACACACACATTGTTCCACCTCAGAGATCTGAGGCTCTCAGAATTTTAGAAGGCAGTCCCAACAAGGTGTCCTTTTCCCAGGCAGTAATATCACAATGGAAAACATCCTTGAAATACAAAGCCTCTGGCAACCATAAAGTCTGGCTAAGCTGTTGCTAAAGGAAATGATGACCTCATAATTCTCACTGGCCCTATGACTTTTCATCATTAGCTTCAGTCTCAAGCAAAACTGAAGTTCAAGTTCTAGGTTTAGACTTCTGTCTTGCCAAAGAACTGATATATTAAATGACTTCCTTTCATTAATTCAACATTTTAAGTCTTGCACACTTGCTCGGGGAATATAGAAGTGAATAAAACAAACAATAATCATGTTAGCATGACAGTGAATTTTAGTGGAGCAGGGCAGTGAGGTAAGAGATATTGAAGTATGGGGAAAGACTTTTTAATTATCTAGAGCATTTCCTTGAGACAGATCTACAAACTTTCAATACCAAGCACTTAGAGCAGGCCATTGCTTAAAGGAACTGCTATGACAATTCTTTGCATTATCAAATTTTATTAGATGTTGGGTTCTTACAGAGTTTGAGCTATACAATGGCAGTAAACTAAATGTGAAGTCGTTAAAAAGTAAGTTTTATGTTATTCTTTTGCATGTCATGAGAGTAGCAAAACGATTACATTTGATTCCCAGAATCACGGCTTCATCTCAAAGGTAAGTCACGGTTAGCTAAAGGGACCATATTTGAACGAACCAATCTTGTTACTGTAGCTCATTTATAATCAGCAGCAGACTTCCTAGGGAATAGGAGACAATCTTTTTTTCAAATGAAGAATTAGTCCCTAATGCTATCCTTTTGTCTTTACTCCCCTCTCAACACTATCCACTAGGTTTCTTCTTGAATACACTCTTGTCCTGGGGTTTTCCTTAACTACAAATAATAATAGCCCAAAACATTCTCAGTTATTGTGGTTGCAATTCCCCATTTGGCATTTGTTAACAAATAAGAATCACCAAATATTTTATTATGCATTTACTATGTTTACAGCACAGCGGGGCTAGGAAAAGATCTTTATAAGATAATCACTTCTCCTTGAAGAAGAGCTCACGGTCCTTTAGGAGAGTGCAAATGTGTGTATATGAGTCAAACCAAAAGGCGTAATGTATAGTCATTCAGAAAGGAATGATTGATCAAGTAGGAGGTATGGGTAGGGAGAACCTCAGAAAGGAGATAAGGCATGAGTTGAGCTTTAAAGAATAGTTTAAGTTTTAAATAAATTGGCATTTTTATCATTTTCCAGTTTGCTGTCATTTTAAATTCACAAACTAAACATTTCCTATTGACAAATGGATAGTATGTACACAATTATTTTTATGCCTGGTTTTAGCTGATCATTTTATGAGTAGTTTTAGCTATTTTTCCAGCTCTAAGAGAGGATTCATACTTTAAAGGCTTAGTTTTGAGTCTTTCACTGGATCTAGAGGTGCTAACGTGTGAAGTAATAAATTCTAGTGTCAGGGAACTACAGTGGAGACAAAAAAACGGAAAATTAATAACTTTTGGTTTCAGTGTAACCAGAGATAATTTTTACAACTGATATTCTGATATAAATATTATCAGATAGATTTTGAGTATATTGTCTTTCTGAGTATCGTGTAGTGTTATTTTGAAAATATGCTAATAAGCTCCAGCTATGTGCCGTGTAATGTACTTTACTGATGGCTAAAACACTTGGCTAGTAACAGAGCTGTCTTGTTTTCACATTAAAAATAATAAATCTAGGTTTACAAACTTCTTGACACATAATGTATTAGAGGTATAATCTCAAACATATATATCCAAATAAGGGTTGTCCTTCAAATTCGATCCTTCATGAAACTGTAATCACACTTGAACAATAATGCCATCAGTCAAAGGTTTGCTAAATCTGGTTTCAATCTTTCATAGGGAGCCAGCTTACAACTGCACAAATACATTTCCTTACACTACTGTGAAATCTAATTTAAAGAAAAATGGCATTGTCCTGCTTGATCATCTGCCTCATTCACTCATGTAACAAACATTTGTATGGTACTCATACACTCAGTGTTCCAGGCACTGGGCCAAAGGAGGCATGGATCCTGCCTCTAAGAAGCTTACCACTAGAACAAGAGGGCAGGCACAAGAGTTTGGCTCATGAACAAGAAAGAAAGGGCCATTTGAGATAGAGGAAATGGCATGTAAATACATGGGAGTGTGGAACAGCATGGCATTCTCAGGGAACAACAGATGGTTTGGCATGACTAGAATGGTAAGTGCAAGGAGAGGAAGGGCGCCCATGAAGCTAAAAAAAATATTTTTAGCCAGACAATGAGAGATTTTCTTAACTTAAAAAGACTTAGTATGATCAAAGATTTTATCTGTCCTTTTTGCCATAGTCTGGAAAAGAAGCTCCAGTAAACTGCTAAGGGATATGTTTACTAAAATCTGAGAGATTTATGACCAGAGAAACAACTGGGATAGATAAGCCTGCAAGTGCAATATGTGGTGTCAAAGTGATGTCACTTCTTGTGAGCTAATTTTTTCTCTCTTCGGTCAAAATAATTAAGAAAACCCCAGAGGGTACTGAAACTTGCTTTTTTTTGGTGTGTTTTTATTGTTTTAATACTTAAAATGCATTATGCTATTTAATTTATACAACAACCAAACTAATAGACATTCATCCCTCCATTTTACAAATGGGAAAACTGAGGCTCAGAGAAAAAAATATGCCCAAGATCTCCAGGTTACTGAAACAAAAATCAAGATTCAAACGGAGATCTGTTTGACACCAAGGTTAACGGTTTATGTTGCTACTTTCCCTTAGTCAGGCTTTATCTACACCACATTTGGATGTGAACAACTTCTGTTCTGAAGAAAATTTAAATCCTTCATTAAAGCATCCCAGATAGGAAATGTTTGTGTTGATTTCTTAAAATCACAATATTCATGTTAAGTATTCTGGAGGTTGCCAGGGGGGAAATTTCATAGCCATCCTTCAGCTTGCTATACAAACTGTATCTTGTTCCATTAAGGTTTAAAGTGGATTAAAGAAAAAATGGGAATACTACAAAGTCTGTAAGTGAGACAAAGCTCTCAAGTGTGATCTTAGGAAACCTCTCTCGATCTCAGTTTGTCATCCATAAAATAAAGGGTTTGGACTACCAATCCTGACTATCCTTTGCATGGCCTCAACATTTTGCACACACTCCAAAATTAACGGCATTTAATTCTATAGATACGATATCTGTTGTCTTAGAGGTGAGAGAACACTTTAACTGTGATTATTTATAACTGCCAAATTCGAAATCAGATTTGAGAACTGTGATTTCTGTGTTTATTTTTAAGTACTCTCATGGCCTGCATATTTCTGGCGCATGTCGGATTTGTTGCTGGTGATATACCCGGTTTATAAACAGGAAATTGTTCTTTAGAAACAAATACCAATGTGTTTAATTTTCAAATCAATACAAACAAAGTAATCAGGAATACTTAGTAATAATACTGTGTAGTGTTTGTTACTACGAGAGGGCAGTAGGGTGGAGGGATTAAGGAGGCAGGCTCTCTGGCCAGACTCTGGGTTTAAGCCCTGGGCTGCCACTTCCTAATTGTGGAATTTTAGGCAGGTGAATTCCTGCTCTGCACCCTAAGTTTCTCATCTGTAAAATAGTTCCTGCCTCACAACCGTGCTAGGAGAATTAAACATGCCAATGCATGTATGGTATCTACATAGAACAATGCCTGGCCCATAGGACCAATCATGGAATGTTACTTGTTGTTCACATTTTGGATAAGGGATCATTTATTGGAATTAAGCAACTATAGAATTAATGGGTTAAATAGAAATATTGAAGGTAAGCTCCAGGAGGGCAAGGGTTTTTGTCTCTCACAGGGGTATCCTCAAGGCCAACTTAAGTGCCTGGTTCAGGTTAGGTGTTCAGTACATATTTATTGAATGAAAGAAAAGGTTAAGGGTAAACAGTGTTGAAGGTTCTGTTATTCTGTTCATTCCAAATTGTCCCCTGTATTTTCATGTTTCTTATGCTCAAAAGCATTACACGGCACGCGTATGCTATAAATCATATAACATAATGAGTGATAACTAACAGCTTGGTTTCTGATTCCTGTTCTAATTTATTTGTGATATAGCAAAGAGAAATATCTGAAAATCTTAGATAGAAAACAACTGTTAGGCTTCATTGTTTTGTGTGTGTGTGTGTCTTTTTGACAAGTAAAAACATACCAGACTTCTGCTTGTTTAGACATTTCATGTGTCTTGGCAGTCCTTTTTATCATAGCAGTAACTGTACTGATCCAGCTGTTGCGGTTGCCACTTGGGCAGCTGCTGGGCAGCATTGACAACTACCTCGGGAGCTTTTAAAGTGATTCCAGAGAGAAAAACAATCCGGCAATTCCAGAAATACTGATAAGTCTCCCACTCCCTTGTTCGACTAGTAGCCATGACCTAGAACCATGGATTCCAAATTTAGGAATTCTATTCCTCTGGATATAAATTCAAGCTTGTCTCGAGCAGTCTAAATTTGATAAAACTCTTACTTGCCATCTTAGTTTTAATAATAATGGTTCCGAATTATAGTTATGTAAACCAAGTGTTTATAGGATTTTCACAGTCTTTATTTTATTTTATTTAAAACCTATGCTTTCTCCTCTTTATTGTTTACCACACAAACACTATTTCTTAATCATTTGATTTGCCAAAGTGACAAGGACAGCCACTTTAGTTAATAAAACAAAATTATTCCTCCCAATAGGCACTAAGTCAAAAACATGCTGATATTTAAGGTGCCTTCCAGCTTTATACTGTTTTAAATATTTTATTACTGTCTAAATGATTTTGTTGGAAGCAAAAGCTTTGAAAACAAAGAGATACGTGTAATACCAAAATCTGATGGTTGTCATCCAGTGGAATGTATTGGCCAATGAAGGATACTTCACTTTTTGCTACAGGAAGAATTATTGATACCCAATTTTAAGTTTCTGGGAAGGGTATGGAAAATTTTACATAAAGATCTTATGGGCTTTCTGGAAGGAAAAATATTAAAAAACCCTCTACAGCCTTTCTTCCCAAAGTGCAATGCCACAGAATCTTGTCAGAATGGAAGAAGATACTTTTCAAAGACTGGGTTGGAAAGAGCAGGGAAGCCTTCAACCTCAGCTGCATGCAGATGGTAGCGGCATTGTTCCCGGCTTCATGAGGGCATTCCCATGTTTCACTAGATTGTGTATGTGGAATATAAACAGAACCACCCTCCAGAGAATGCCTGAACAGTCTCCAGATAAAACAGAGGAAAGAACAGAGCTGCTATCAGCAATATGGAGGCACAAACAATATGCATAGATTATTAAAAAGAGATGCTATTTTACTTATTGCCTCCAAACAAATGAAATAGATGATAAAATGATAAAATTTATTAAAGTTGATATGAAGTTCTGTCTGTGAGCCTCATAAGAGACACAGGCACTGAAGTCATTTCTAAATAAAAGCTCTCTGCTATTTCTGATCTGTGGAATTTGAGGAGTAAATATCAATCATAGCTAAATCAGAGATTTCATTACTATGCTTATTGCACTAATGTGGAAAGTAAAGTGTTCATGATATCAGTATCTTCGTTTGTACTCAAGCCGTACCCTCAATGAGAACCATCTCTCCTTTTTTTTTTTTTTTAATTAATTTTATTGGGGTGACAATTGTTAGTAAATTTACATAGATTTCAGGTGTACAATTCTGTATTACATCGTCTATAAATCCCATTGTGTGTTCACCACCCAGAGTCAGTTCTCCTTCCATCACCATATATTTGATCCCCTTTACCCTCATCACCCACCCCACACCCCCTTACCCTCTGGTAACCACTAAATTATTGTCTGTGTCTATGAGTTTTTGTTTCTCATTTGAGAACCATCTCTCTTTTACACAGAGCTCTAACCAACCCTGCCCTATCCATTAGAGGTAGTTGACACATTGCTATATATTATTTGGTAACACCCCACCCCAGCATACACATCTACCATTTCTGGGTGATGCAAGTTTCAAGCCTGAATTCTATATTCCGAAGTATAACACTGCCAACTCAGGTATTTCTACTCCTAATTTGAAGGAACCCAAGAGAACCACTGGGAGCACACAAAAAGTCTTCTCCATTTTCAAAAGCAACCCTGTCTGTAGTCAAAAACTAGTTAATTGAATTAGCATCCATTTAATTTCCTCTACCTTCAAATTTAAGATACAAGCTTTGTCCCTCCACACCACTACCACCATGAAAGAATGCAAGCTGGTTTTGATAAAATTGTATCTAAAAATGAAAAAGCTATTTTATGTTTATTTACTGGTTGAACCTGCGCCAGCAGTGCTGGTGCATTCCCAAGTCAGCACCAGCCATCTCATGCATATTTGAGTAGCATCAGCACTTTCACCCCTATTGGAGTATACAGAATTTCAAGCATTCGAATATACATCGGCCTCTGTGACAGCTCAGCATCTTTCAAAACAGAAAACAAACACTAGACAGTCATAGTATGCATTTTTCATACCACAGGTGTCGATTTCTCCCCCAGGAAATATAAGAATGGTAAATCAACAGATATTAGCCATCATGAATTACGTTCTGTCTTCTGAATGTGAATTTTAAATAGTCTAATGAGAATGTCACTTGGTTGGCAAAATACATGATGGTCAGCCTGCTCAATAGTTGTTGGTCTAACACGGGCAGGGTAAAGATGACACTGGCAGCCGGTCATCGAGCGAGTCTGCTCAGCAGTGGGGAAGCATCAGCAGGCGTGCATTGGAGAACTGGCTAGGAATCAATGCCTTGGCAGATATGAAATGGATAGATGCCAGGAAAAATGCAGGGAGAAATTGGGTGCAAAATCATCTGTGAGAATCCACAATTTTTTCAAAAATAATACCATTATCCAGGTATATCATGCTATATAAAATGCATTCAAATTACTTATGTATTAGCATTTAAAATTATATGAACATGTGATTTGGTTTAGTCTCTACCTTTTTCTCATATGTAAAATATGTTTCTTTCATAAAGTTGTAATATATCTATTGAGCAAATAAATGAATT
Organism: Rhinolophus hipposideros; assembly: GCF_964194185.1. Lineage (NCBI taxonomy): Eukaryota > Metazoa > Chordata > Mammalia > Chiroptera > Rhinolophidae > Rhinolophus > Rhinolophus hipposideros. Next base: position 64,155,737 of record NC_138052.1, on the reverse strand, counting down.
CTTAGATGTATAATATTACCAAGAGTAATAGTTCAAATATTTATGTATTTATCTTTAATTTTTTTTTAAGATTTTATCGGGGAACTGGAACAGGACTTTATTGGGGAACAGTGTGTACTTCCAGGACTTTTTTCCAAGTCAAGTTGTTGTCCTTTCAGTCTTAGTTGTGGAGGGCACAGCTCAGCTCCAGGTCCACTTGCCATTGCTAGTTGCAGGGGGCAGAGCCCACCATCCCTTGCAGGAGTCGAAACTGGCAACCTTGTGGTTGAGAGAATGCTCTCCAACCAACTGAGCCATCCGGGAGCTCAGCGGCAGCTCAGCTCAAAGTGCCGTGTTCAATCTTAGTTGCAGGGGGCGGAGCCCACCATCCCTTGCGGGACTCGAGGAATTGAACTGGCAACCTTGTGGTTGAGAGCCCACTGGCCCATGTGGAAATCGAACTGGCAGCCTTCAGAGTTAGGAGCATGGTGATGTAACTGCCTGAGCCACCGGGCCGGCCCAATAATTCAAATATTTAAATGTAGGGTCTCTACTAATTGTTGAATAATTTTCTTAATATTAGGATTGGCATGCAGTTTAAATGAGATACCAAATTAATGTTTGTATGCATAAGATTCTAAATTCTGGGGATCTAAAGGAAACTTACATGTGACCGGTTCATTCTTACTGTGCATGCTAATTAATTTACTGAAATAAGGTTTTGATTAACTGTATTCTAAGTATAATAGTCTCTGCTTATAATAATACGCAGAAAACAGTTTTCAGCATTTCTCAACTACTTACTATTAGTGATCTGTCAGTTATTCAAACATAGTTCTTTTGTAAATATTAGACAGATACAATTATTAGTTAAATCAACATGATATCATTAATGAATCAAATGACTGAGTTTATTAAATAATTTTCCTATTTATTAATGTACAACCTATGCTCACTTCTATTAAAGTAAATATTTAGTCACTATCTACCATGTGCAGGCACCATACTAGATACCTTCATAGATGTTACCTTTTGCAATTTTTATAACAAACCCAAATAAGACATTTTACAATTGATAAATGAGACTCTGCTCCCTGAGGCCACTCATTACTTTTACAGCAGCATCAAATCCTTTTTGCATGACCCTATTGTATTATATCATGTCTTGGTCTCTCTCTTGGTTAACTACCTTCCTTCAGGTTAGAAATAATTACAACAGCAATGGCACCAAATAACTTAGTGCCTATCAAACAAGTTGGAGGGAAATCTCTGGTTACTGTGCCTACTTCAGTCCTTTAAAAATGGTACATAGATATGAAAATGAAGAGACCCTATGGCTGATTATCCCATCTTAATGCAAGCCTTGCATTTAGTATTTGCAATATAAAAGACATCTCTTCACAGTCACTCACAGTGCCCCCCATGTTGTCCTGAGCTGGAAAAAATGAATTACTGAGATATGTTTGAGATAAAATTTGGCATCCGTCGTACTGCATTCAGTTCTTGATTATGCTGAATGCATTATTCTTTTGCGAGTAACACATGTTTCTCTGGATTACCACCCCCTAATTGCTATTATGGGACCTCCAGCCTTACCTCCTCCCTGAACAAATCTTTCCCAACCACTCTAGAAGCCTCTGAGGATATAACTCGCAAGATTTCCAAACAATTGGCTTCAGGTAACATGAAACATCTGTGTTTTTCCTCCTGTGAGCCCCGACTCTCTTTGGTCATTTTGCTCAGGCAGCCTGCTATGGGTGCAGCTTCAACACACTGGTACTGCCACCTGTTCATGCCACTACAAGGTCAGACTATGTAAACACTCATCACTAAAGTCCCCTGCAGGACTGGGGAGACTAAGGAGGCCATATCACGATGGTCTCTAAGAGGTGGCATTTCCAAGTGTCAGAGAAAAGTTTACTCTAGTTTCTGCTTACCCCTCTAGTCTAGAGGACTAGTCTTTGATATTAACTTCCAAACTCCAATCATCTTTCTTCATTTTCACAAAACAAAGCAAAAAACTCACCTTTCTCAATTTTCCTCTACAGCTTCCTAATCAGCATATTTGCTCCTAGACTCAGATTTCAGATACTTCACAATGAACATGTGAAAACAGAACGCTTGGTTTCTGAAAACAATTCTCTACACAACAGTCAATGGCGGTCATCTTAAAATGTTACCCGGGTTAGTGGTTTTCAAATGCTGCTGCACATTGGAATCACCTGGAGAACTTAGAAAAATGCCTGATGGCTGTGATTTTAATCTCGATAGTAAATCATCACTAGGGGAGAAAAACTCAGGAAATAATGTTGGATGACCCACCTCATCCTGAACTTCCTAAAGAGAATTAAAATTTAAACTCAACATACTCAATTCAGCCTTTTCTCCAAGGCTATGGAGTAGTAGCAGGATTTGCATCTAAAGACAAACAGAGGCCTAGGAGAAGTGTGCTCAGTGGGAGATATCACCCCGCCACCCCCCAACCCCCAACCCTGCCTCCACTTGTTCCCTAGGAAATTATAATAGCACTAAATGCAAAAGGAAATTGCAAGATACCTGCTGCTTGGACCATGCAGTATGTGCCCAGGGAGCACTTTCAATGGCTTAAGTGTGAGACACTTTAGGCAAAGTGACCCAAATCAGAAGAGAACTGAGAGTGGAGCAAAGAACTTAGTATGCAATGTAAGGACAGGACATACCTATTCTGTGTATCACTGTGGAATAATTATGCACTGTGGGATACACCAAAATCACCCTGCAAGTGATGACCTTAGTTACTTAGATTAGTTTCTTACACATTGTCAAGAGCCTTTAACTAGACAGTGTTGGACTGAGGAAGTGAGGGTTTATTTGGGGGGAGGGTTGGGATTTTGGAAATTCTTACTTGTTTATTTTCTTTCTTTCTTTATTTTTAGTTTCAGGTGTACAAAACAATGTAATAGCTAGACATTTACCCCCCTCACAAAGTGATTACCCCCTTCCCCCAACCTATTACCCCCTGACATCGTATATAGCTGTTCCATTGTACAATTCCATTGAGTCTATTCCCTGTACTCGACATCCTGTAACCATATATATATATATATATATATATATATATATATATATATATATATATATATGGTTAATATGGTTAATATATATATGGTTATATATATGGTTAATAATATTTGGTATTATATAGTTGACATTAAGTATTATTCAGCTTCAGCTTCAGGTGTACACTGCAGTGGTCAGGCATATATACAGTCCATGAAGTGGTTTCCCTAATAAGACAAATGTCCATCGAATACCCTACCAAATCTTTACAATATATTGATGATCTCCTCCAAAGATGGGAGGGGGGTGGGGATGAGAGAGAAGGTGAGGGGATTAGAAAGCACAAATTCGTAACCACAAGATTGACAGGGGGATACGAAAGACAGTTTGGGGGGAATATAATCAATAATGAGCAAGTGAGGGTTTTTCCAAGATACTGAATCAAAAATTAATTAAGACAAATGAGACTTCCCACATTGTCCTTATTTTCAGGAGTACAGATGACATTTGGCTGCTCCATTTATCCTTTGGTCAAAGTAGGGCTATGTTTTATTGTTAATAATAACAATTTTTACATTTCATTGTTCTTGTTCATATATTTTTAAAGACACAATTTGGTAAGTGAGTTTTCATTGAAGAAAAAATAGATTTTGAAAAATAAAAAAAGATAGCATCATTTTTTCCTTTGCTCCCTAATTAACTTATAATTATCTTCATCCATATACATATAGATAAATGAGATATGTCTCAAAAATCATGAACAGAACTTATATCAGCAACAAATAGTGTATGACACCAAAACATTGATTTCCAGGGCTTTAAATGGGATTGTTCTGTGATGGGCCTTCTAGACCAATCAACACTAAGTAGAAGTTGTACTTAATAAAGTCACCAAAATATCAATTTATTGTAGTTGAAAGTTAACCATGAAGTTATGTAATATTTTGCTTTCATTGGATCATGTGTTTGGTCACCTCCTTCACCAAGAAATTACATGAAAGTATACAATGGCAAGTATGAGATACACTTAGTATGTTACCCATCTCTCATTGGAATGTGTGATTATAGCACATTTCAGCACAGGTTATTTACGTTCTTCAGGGCATAATAGTATAACCATTGCCACCTTTACCATGAGCACTAATTTTGAGTCCATTGCATGATGCGAATGTAGAAAGTACTTCCTATCTAAGGCAGTCTTTAGATTCAATATGCCTCTGATTTTTCCTCTTCATCTTCTTAATTCAAAGCTCCATTTTTTCAAATATTAAAAATCTTCCAGAAAAGTCTTTAATAAGTACGGCTCTCTAATAAAGAAAAAGCCCAAATGAAGCTTGGAAAGATAGAGCAAGCATAATTTGAGCTTCTTCTTCAATTCCTCCTTCCTCTCCCCTCACTATGCTCATCTCTCTCGCTCTTGTATACACACCCACTCGTACATATTTTTGGAGGCAGAAGAGCACTGCTTGCTTTTTGTGCAAATTAAATTGCAGAGAAGAAAAAAATGTTGATGTGAAGCAGAAATACACTCATCAGACTAACAAGTGCTTTTGGAAAAGCTTTCACTGAATGCCATCCTGAGGCTTGCAGCTCCCCGCCTCTTAGGGTCCTATACACACATGAACCACGGGACCTCCCAGACCCCCCAAACCTGGATTTGAAGGCAAAATTAAAGGCCTGAAAAATTGTAATCACAAAGTGGTTGATGGGTTGTGGTCATGGGAAATGGGCAAAAATAAAGGCATTTTCCTGTTTCTTTGTGGTTTTCTTGTCATTCTAAAAAACTGACAATGCTGTGGGACTTAGGGACCTCCTGGACACAGAAGATAGTCTAAAAATACATTTGTTTAAAATAAAACAAAAACAAAAACATCCACTCTAGAATTTGTCTTCTTTTGAGGTAATCTGTTACACAAAGCTGCTATGTTTTGGCTTTCAGCAGTAATGACTAGTTATGCCAAAAATGGATCATAAATAAAGTCAAGACAAATGTAGTGCTTTTATTCCAGAGGCAGCCAGCAGATGCTTTGCGTAGCCCGCACTCTCTTGCCGACCAGATTAATTTTGCATCATGCTTTTACTCTGCCATGCCTTGAAACAAAACAAATTTAAAATGTGTCCTTTGGCCACTTGGACTACCTCAGATCACTCATTGTGGCATTCTTCAATAATCATGAAGAGTAAACTGTTTTTCTAAAGGCTCTCCTGATAGTCAATGACTTACCACACAGCTCCACATGGACAAGAAGATCACAGGCAGAGAAATCTTCAATTGTCAAAGTTCTGTAACATGTCAGGTGTGGGAACAGGGACGAGGCAAGGAAACATAAACCTAGGGGAACAGAAATCTCAAGTTTTCTTTATAGACTGTCGATTAAGTATATGATTATGATTTCTGATAACCTCTCCTTCCCCTTCTGTGACATTTATATTATAGTGGAAACCATGACACCTTTCAGATCTAGTACCTTGTCTTCAGAATGTGTGTTATATTTGGACAAATAGCATTGCTGCTTTTCCAAGTGGATTAGTAACTGGATCTTAAAAATCAGGGGTTTTTGTTGTTGTTTCCTCATCGCTGATGAGAACAGAAATGTCAGTGGAACTCGTCCTTGAAATATAGCCCAAACTGATAAGTTTATGCAACCGAAATGTAAGCATTAGCTACAATCATTGTGAAAAACATGATGGAGCTTTCCACTCATTACAAATAATTCTCCTAAGCTCGATAGACAGACTTTCCCTAGTTGAGGAGCAGGCATTACCAATGAATTTTTATGAGTTTATTCATTCTGGAATGTTTCTTCATAATGCAGTCAGTTTATTATATTAAAAATGTATATCACAACTGAAACAGTTTTGTAAAAGAGGCATTAATACAGTACTGTATCTATTTATTTGTACCTTGGGGATGTAAGGCAAAAACAGCAAACTGCTTACTGCGTAAAATCATAGCCATCCAATAACTAATGGCTGTAGTGTTCAAAGTAAGGAAAATGCTTCCATTGGACCCCAATCAAATGATTGGGGTTGGTTATAATGAGATTGGAAGGGGTAGTTGAAATTTAGTCAGGATGTAGCATAATTGGATATTAATTCTCTTTAATCTTAGATGAAAATAAAACAGGAAGGAAGATAATTGAAGTGCAATATTTTTTATTGTAAGCATTTAAATCTACTGTACACTCTTTCTACCCCATAGTGTATACCTGACTATATGTATACCCATTGTGGTGTCGACTTTGCCTTAACTATTAGATACCCATTCATATTTTTACTAAGTCTACCAGAGTTCCTGCTTGTTTCTGTAGCTACTGATACCAATAATACTGCAATGGGCAATCTTCAAGCTATTTTAAAAATGAAGGGTTTCCCCCAAAAGCAGCAACCTAAAGTAGAATCCAACTGTGACCTCTTCCTATACTCCTAGTACCTTAATGATACTTCCTAATATGTTACTAGGGTTAAAAATAAAAACTGCATATGAGGTCTTGAAAATTAAAACTAAAATGTTTCTTTTCTTTATTGTAATTACACCAACATTGCTTAGCTTTCACTAGCCTGTAAATGTGTAAAATAGTTCAAGGGTAATTACCAAATCATTAATTTGCCATTGGGTTTTCTTATACAAGTTTTTCTCGCCAGTATTTTCCAACAGTTTGTTGGTAGATTTTTTATTTATTTTTTTTTTAGATTTGAAAGAGTTGCTAGAACATGTGCAATTGGAAAATAATTTACACATACAGACACACACTCAAATTACAGGCTGTTGCTATGGGAATCTATAAAGCTTACAAATTCAGAAAATAGGATATTCACATTTTCTCAATGAATCAAAAATGTAGCAGTCCACATAACTAAGCAGATGACTAAGCAGACACTTGGGAGAAGAACTTGCAAATCAGGCAATAGGGAAATTGCTGTCATCAGACTCTAAAAATCTAACCTAATTGTCACTTAAAGAAAGTCAATGTTGAAAGTTAATTAAAACACTTTTTAGGCCATTAATTTCTCTAGTTCTCAGATCCCTTCCTCCTGCTACACCCATCTCATGTCATGTTGTAATCTAGCCCAATATCAAAAATATGTCAAAGGGACTCTTTAAAAACCAAACCTGAAGTTTCTCTTAGTTATTTTTCCACAATATTTTTATTGGCCAGTAGCCTATCTTCTTCTGAGAATAATCTATTTTTTCCTAACTCTAACGATTTTAAAATTTCTTGTAGTTACTATAGGAATGGCACCTTGCATAATAGCAGGGTTTTAGTTATTTTATCTTGTGCGATGTTTACATTTTTGCAAAGATACTCTATGATCTTATTTTTATATTCTGCCTTCATGAGCTCATTCATTCAGATGTCTCATGGTAGCAAATACAGAAGTAGACATGCTATGTTTCACTCATCTGCTACCATTTGAATATGGGAGGTTTCTGTTAAGTTGACTTAAGCAACTGAGATACTGCTTTTCAGTTGCTTTTTCTTCGCTCTTAAAAAGGATTCTAGCTTTTAGAACTGCCACATTAACATAAGAACAAATTCATATGACACTTGCTATATCCTGTTCTCTATTCTAACTTCCATGGGTAAAATAAAACATTTAATCATTGTGACAACCCTAAAATATATAGATGAGAACTGAGGCACAGAGAAATTAAGCAACTTTTTTAAAACAGCACATCTTGTAAGCGGCCAAATCAAGATTTGAACTTGAGCAAACTGTGTCTACAATCTGTGACCTTAGCCACTACTCTATTCTCATGTTTATTCATGTTTTTTTTTTCAATTATACAGATGAGACATTCAGAAAAGTTTATGTAAGATGAGTGTTTTGTCCTTTTTATCACATGGTGGATAAACTACTTTTAAAAGTATTGAAGTTTTATTAATTGGAATTACTCTGATTCTGAATATAATACAGATTTTTTAAAATGCTACTATCAAGTTCATATAAAAACAGTATCTTATTTGAATGAAAAATTATCTTAAAGTTGACACTGTGTTACCACATTCTTCTCTACTGCTTTCTCTTTTCAGTTTATCATTTTATTGTAAAATGAAATGCATGTATATTTAAAGGTTCTTGTATACAATGATAATGGATGCCATTCATTAGGTATTTTGTTGAATACATAATCAGAAGCATAGGTACATAAATATGTATATTATGAAAAATGTTAGTTTAAAATTAAACTACAGAATCAACTTTCAAAAAAGTCAAAATCAAATTTATTGTATTAAATAATGTTAGTATTAAATAATTCATAATGTCAAATATTGTTAATAACTCAATGTTCTATGTACTGTGACTAGTTCTTTATAACATGCCCTTTTATATCCTCAGAAAATGAGTTTTATTCTACTAAAAATGTTTATCTGATTTTCTCCCCAAAAAGAGAAAATATTTCAAAAAGTTATTTCTTTCAAGTAAGTTAACTCATAATGATATTCGTTAAAAACTTCTCAAATTTGTATTTTTGAAAATTCCAGAAAACTCGCAAATGGTAAATTAGTCATTATTTGACCTTTAATTATTATAATCATTCCATCAGAAGAGTTGACATTGCAAAGTCAAATTAGAAATGTAACATGAATATGATATTTAATAGTGAAACTATATATGTTATAGTTTGGGCATGTTTAGGAGCATTATTTTTCTCTCTGAATAAGGTAACTGAAAAAACTAAATAAAAACAAAACAATTCTGCATTTGTCCTCATTACATTTAAATAAGTTATTTAACCTTTCATCATTTACTTTCTCTAACTGTGATACCAGATTCAAAGTATTATCAGTTCAACCTTGAAATACACACACACACACACACACATACACACACAAACACATACACACATGCATGCATATACACACGCCCATGCACACACACAAACATATTAACTTAGCCAATTATTTGATTGTTTACAAAAACAAAAAATAGAATCAAGTTAAAAGAAGTATAGAAAATAATTCAGTGAAAATACTTTTGGAAGAGAGACACATAAACTAAAAGAGGTAAAAATGGCTTCTATCTCTATTTTACCATTACTGGACAAAGGTTGGAATACTCAGAGAAAATACTAATCTTTCGTAAAATACAGAAAAAGGAGGGGAAATTTTCCCAAGTTATATTTAGCAATGAAATCAGAAAATGAGGAGAGTGAAGGTGATGGTGATAATTTGGGAACGATAATAAGCCCTTACAAATGAGATTTTTTTTCCTGTTCTCCTTAGTGTACTTGAACAGAAGTCCCCTCCCCAAACAGGAATTATATATTTTTCTCACCAGATAAATCAAGATTTATAATTTTGTAAATGTTTAGATAGCAACTGAGTTTTCAAAATAATCCAATAATACATGCAGTTATGTTTTTAACATAAGTGCTTTTGTAAACACGTAGATAATAAGTATTTTAATGGACTGCAAACTGGCCTACTAAGACCAGGACATTGTGAAGCAGAAAGTTAAGCGAAATGCACAGCTGTAACGTACATACGATCTTTTATTCTAAATTAAAGGTGACTATTAAAGAATATCACGAAGAAAAGACTATAGGTCTTATGTTTTTCAAAGAAACATGATAAATGCAGTGGATGTGCTTCTACTACTCAGAAATTAGCAAATATTTGTGGTTGTCATGGGGACACTTAAATTACAGAAAGGAGGAAATCAGGAAATGATGAATGTAATTAAGTTTTCTTGAAGTTCAACTGATGCAAGGTTAAAGCATATTTATTATGTAAATGTCTAGCCACCCATGATATTTAAAAAATGAATAAATACCAAACTTACAATATATGTAAATTAGGCAAATCTTGTCATGAAGTCCACAGCAAATACAATAACGTTTAGTTGCTCACTGATGACTTTCATTTTCTCATATGGTTTTACATAAATAAATACATTTATAAAAATAGAAGGCTTTTTTTGGTTGTTATTTGTTGTACTTTTGATTAGGAACAAAATAAATGAAAATGAATGTAACAGCCACATATACCAGATGAGATCCAATGTGTAAAAAATTGCTGTAATACTGTACAGTAGAGCACACCTTCAGGGTGGAATTTGAACAGTTTACAAATGCCCACCTTTGAGGCAAACTTTAAATTAGAGACACAACAGGTCTGGATTAGATTAGAGAAACAGATTAGGCGAGTAAGTGAACAATATGGGTGTTAAAAAAAAAAGTGAAGGAGTAATAGGGGTTGGTAAGGTCCATGGTAAAATAAATAGTCTAAGAGCATGTGAAGTCCTCTAATAATTGTCCTTCATGAATTTGTATCCATACATGCTAGATCTGATTTTCATGGGAAGTTGAAGATGTAGATTTTCATGCAAAATCTCTTAAATTTTAAATGTGGGCAAGTAATATAAACATTGAAGTCATCTAGTGGGCCACAAAAGAACTACTGTCTGTAACTATTTTTTGACTTTATTAGAGGTCTTCATTTAGAGCTGTCCTTAATAAATAGGCTAAAATATGGCCAATTTGGAAGTTTGTTGGTTACAATCTTGTTGCATTTTGTGAGTCATGGGCTTATGGATATGAAGTGGTCCATGGTGTTTTATCAGTGATGGCTTTTAATAAATGATAACCCCTTCAGTCTGTAGGTATAAGTTTGTCACTTAGAATTGCACTAGACCCCAGGTACACAACTAATAAATTCTATCAGTTCTTGTATTCCAGACCAGGGATTTTATTTTTCATTAACAATTGTTTATGGTTCACAATAGAAATTTAAATAGGCTCCAATCAGAGAATTTACTAATTGCTACTCATCATTTGTCAATCTTCAGACAGAGTTTTTGCCCCAATAACAGCAAGGAACCACTGTCTTTGTGATTCAAATTAATGTATACTCATTCCTTCCTGGCTTTAGAAAAGAAAAATAAAGGTGCTATCTTCAATGTTGTAACATACACATGATCTTCAAACCAAAAGGCACCACATTTGGCCCATTGAGAAGTAATTCATTCACCAGAGTTATCGCCATAGGCCAGCTTAAGTTCATTGTTTCTAGGAGAGTTATTTTCAATCTAAATGTAACAAACATATAATACCTGACAGTTATATAATGCTTACAATTTACAAAATATATTCTCATATAAAACCCTAAATATAATATTATTTTGATCCTAGATATAATACAAACACATATGAAACTCTTCTTTTCCCTGTTTGACTTTCCAAAGAAGGTATTTCAAAAGTATCCTAATAGATTCCTTTCTTATGTTTCCTGGGAAGACTCCATTGCCTGAAACATACAGCTATTTCTGGTTTATATTATCACAGAGTCATAACATATACTTAATTCTATAGCTTTTTTTTTTTTCAGTTACATTTGCTGTATAAATCAGTGATGATGAAGAGATATTTTAGGTAAAGGATCTCACTTAGTGGTCTGGAATATAGATGATAGTCAATAAATACAAATATCCTGAGTTGCCTCTATGTTGGCCACCTTCTTTCCAAATGTACTTGTTTGATCCAACTTATCTGCTTACGCCAATTCCTAAAATAATTCCAATTATAGTAATGCCACCCTCCACCATGTGCTATGGATTTTTCCTGCCTCTGGAAGACAGGGTGTAGCTTTCAAGGCCCTCTCTGATCCTATTATTTCATTGCTTCTTTCTTACCATTACGCTTTATCCAAATTAAACAACTTCCTTTTAAAGCTTCTCTCTCAGGTTGCTATCTTTGCTACAATTTCCCATCTACTCTGCATTATTTTACTACCTTTTCCCTTACTAATTGCATCCTATAAAAATCTTACACACCCTTGGGGCCCAGTTCAGTGAAGTATTTCTACATCACTTCCCCTTCTCTACTTCCGAGTACTGAGTGACTCTTAAATCTCTTCTCTGTGTATTCTAGCCTTAAAATTAATGAAGTGCACACCTCAAGATCACAGGTATGTTTGGGATGAAGTCTTTATCCCATTTAATTTTTCATACTTCCCAAAGGGAGAGGTTGCCTTTCACACAGTAAATGGTCAACAAATATTTATTGAATTGACTTAGTAGAAACTACAAGAACCATTAAGACCAGCTTCCTATCCAATTCAGAAATCCCCTCTACACCTTCCCCATTGCCCAGCCTCTGGCAAAAACATGTGGAATCTCACAATTTTGTGATGTAGTACTTTTCCTTGTTGGGAAATTGAAATTATTCTAAAGTTCTTTCTTGTTTTGAGCTGAAATATTTTCTTCTTCTCACCTTGCTCTCAGCTCTTCCTGTAGAATTTACATACTAAATATTCCCCTCTTCCACATGGCAACCTTTTACATATGAATATAATATTTACCCTAGCCATTCGCTTCTGTTAAGCCTCACCCTCCCCTCTCCCCCACATTCTGGTTTCCTAATATGACACCATTCTGATCAACCTCGTTTTAAATGGTACTTATTTTATCAGTTTACTTGTTTTAATGAGGAATCCAGAACTGGGCAAAATGCTCTGTGAATGATCTGACCAGTTCAGGATGCAATGGAAATATCACCATACCATATTCTTGCAATACAGTCTGCAACTTTAGCAGCCAAATCACATAGTTTGCTTGTAGTGAGCTTCAACAAAACACAACGATTTAATGAGTGCCTGCTATCTGCCAGGTACCACAAGAACCCTTCACACTTGTTATCTCAGTAAATTTGTAGTTGATTAAAGCTCCCAAGTCATTGTCACATGAATTGCTGTCAAGAAAAGTTTTAGCTTCAACCTGTATAATTGCTATTCCAGCACAAATCTAAGATTTTCATTTATCCCAGCTAAATTTTGTTGTGTTGGGTTTGCCTCATCCCTTTAGCCTGTCAAGGTGAATTTATATCCTGCTTCTGGTGTCAAAGATAGTAGTCAGCTTTCCCAGCTTTGAGTCAACTGTGTATTTGATAAGGACACAATTTAGTTTTCAGCTAAGACATTGATAGAAAAACTGTTGAATTGAGTGGAGCAGAACTAAGGCAGGAAGCTACCTCTTTAGAGTCCATTCTACTGATTCATAATTAGAATCACTAAGGTAGAGATCTTCTATAGCTCCATATTCACCTAAATGTTCTAGCATTTGTTGCACAATCTTTGTCATAGCAACAGAAACATCATGAAATTTCATTAAGTGTTTTAATTAGAATATGATAGAAATCCCATGAACTATGAGATTGGCTTGGCGTGCCTTAATCTGAGTGCACTCTTGGTGTTATTTGTTTATTTGGTTTGTAGGTTCACAATTACTACAGGTTCCAAACTATTACTTTGACAATCCTTTAGGAAATTTTGCAAAGTTAATAAATCTGTGACAACTCTGTTCACTCTGTGCTTTGACATTTATCCATTTTTGAAAATTGGGTCATTTGCTCATTTCTAATCTTATGGGATTTCCTCTATTCACTATCATTTCCCAGTGATTACCCAGAATGATTTGTTTCACAACCTTTCAAATGTAATTCATCTGTGTCTGGACTTGAACATTCATTTAAAGAAGCTAAATGCTCTCATAATCTTTGCTTTTATTTTGTGCTTCAATTACCGCTTTACGGTGCTGTCCTTCCTAATGTGAAGATAATTCTCCCAGTGGAGAGAAATGGAAGCAAATCACCATTTTATCACATTTAACAGTATATAATTTTCCCAAGCAGTGATTGTATCCATCATTTAAAAACTCTTTTTTACTCTGATATAGTATTTATATTGTATGTACATTTTATGCATATTTAAAAGAAAACTCCTCAGTATCCTTAGTATAAATAAGAAATATCAGATATTTCAATTTCTTGATCCTATTCTTAAAGATTATTTTTTTTCTCTTTTGTATTTATCTTTGGTTATATGTTCTTCCCTTCATATTTTGCACGTTTTATTTAAATCAGAGCTCATCAGAAAGAGAGCCCTAAGCAACTACACTGGTTTCCTTGGATACCAATTCTTTATTTTCATCATCAGTATAATTTGTGATTGTATTATCAGATTTTTACTCTCAACCTCTTTTAAATTTTCTGGACATGGAACCCCAGGGGTATTATGATAGCTGTTGCTTCTTAAATTGATTTTTTTTTTTATAAAATTTTCTAAAAACTAGGGTATGCTTTACTCACCTCTTCTTGACTGCTAAAGTGTCATGGATGCTTTCTCTAAAAGTTTCCATTATTTCAGATTCAAGCATAAGCTCTTCTTTGCTGGTGAAAGTGAAATTATGAATAGAAACTCCCTTCGTTGTTTTGTTTTTAACGTGGAGAACGTTGTTTCATCAAGACAGCACAATTTTCAGATGCTCTTTATTGGCAGAAAAGGCTTTCTTGGAAATGTCCAGGTGGTTCAATTTCCAATAAGTGGCCTTTCCGAACACTTGTGTGATTTGTGTAATACAACATCAATGTTAAACGTGTACTTATTAGAAATGTGAATTTTGAGATTCAGTCAGCCCTATCGTATCAGAAACTCTGCAGGGGGGGTCTCATCAATCTGTGTTTCAACAAACCCTTGAGGTAATCGTCCTGCTACTAACGTTTGAGGACCACTATTGTAAAGCATCATCCATATCTTCTGACTAGGAAGCAATGCACAGTATTATCCCTCAGCCACTGATGTTGTCTCAGATATTGCCTACTAATGTCACAGGTTTCTAAACAAATGTATATCCTCTTACCCCATGGTCGAATGTTTCTGCCTTTCTATTGACATATCTTTTGAAAAAGAAGTCTTTTAAATCACAGACGTAGTTGTATCCCAACAAATATTTTAATACCTATAAGATAATTCAACTTTTAATGTTAAATTGCCAATGTTTCAAGAAACATTTTACCCATCAGGCTCAGTGAATAAGTATGTAAATGTCAGAGGCCTTTCATGTAGTCTGACTCATTTAGGATTGCTTTTCTCCTGAGAACGTTTTGGCACCTTCTCCACTATTGGTTTTGCTCTGACCATCACTACCTTGTACCTGCTCTCTCTATTCCCAGAGTCCATTCAATCTGGTCTGTTCCTCTATGAATTGACCTGTCACACAGCTCTAATGATCATTTCCTTATTGGAAATTATTTGCTGCTTTTGAAGTCCTGAAACTGGCATTGGAAACTGACTATGTTATCACTTTGACCATCCTCTCCAGGATTTCGTTTTGTGACCCCTTTCTTTGTAGCCCACACTCCAGTTCAGTGGGACTAAGTGTTGTTCCTGGGACTTTCCTGCCCCAGACATTTGTTCATGTTCTTCCTTCCTCTTGGCATGCCATTTACCTTCATTTGCTTGTGATAATCCTTACTTCACATCTCTGGTTTACCCTATCCTCATGAATTCCTTTTTATGTAACTTGGTTAGATGTCATTTCTCCTCCTCTCCTTCTGGAAAACACCAATAGAACCATAAGATGTTGTCCTTTATGATCCTGATTACATATTATTGTGTAAGCATATGACCGGGGACTTACCATATACCTCTTTTAAGAAGGGACTTCTGATGTATTCTTCATCCTTGACAATATTTCTGGAATTGAAGTAAGTATCATGCTATAGCTTTTCATTTCATTATTTCTTCTAGGCATTTTTCTTTCCCCTTTATTTCCCTTCTAAAATTTTCTCAAATGAAATAGTTCATTTCAAAGTGCCTTAACAGGAAATCAAGAGTTATGCCTCCAAAATATTTAAAGTTAGTGATTCAATACAATAATATATTAACTTTTTTGATGAAAGGACCCTTAAGAATGTTTCGATAAGTCTAAAGGTAACTGTTTATCTTGGAATAACTTGTCTACAAATGGAAATAGGTGGAAAATATTAATTTAAAACACTTGATGTAAAAAAGTGACATAATAAACGTGTGTGTTTGGGGGGGTATATGGGTGAGAGAACAAGAGAAAGTGCAGGAGGGAAAAAGGGAGGGAGAGAAGAAAAAAGAATAAGTTGGCCATAAGGCCTTCAATCTTTCTTTAACATCCAGTCAGTAATACCACTATTAAACACTCAATTTATGTGGAAATGTAACCTATTAAAAACAGGAAAATAATTATTTTATTCCAAACTTACAGGTAAGCAGTGGTTATATTATAAAAGTTATAAATTATTTAAAAAATTATTTTAAAAAGATACCGTGTGTTTGGACAGTATGTTGTAGAGTTGAGAGGCTTTATGAATCAAAAAAGCAAGAGATAAGAGAGCTGACTTCATGAAAACCAAGGAAAAGGCTTAGCAGTTAACCTTAGGATGAAGTATCTTTCCTGTCTTATCATGATCAACTCATATGTAAGTCTTTAAATGGAAAATGACTTGTATTTAACCTTTTATGATTCAGAGAGCCATTTAATTGTAATTATAGATAATCCAATTAATGAGGGATTATAACAACTGCTGAATTAATAGGTCATGAAATACTGAGTTTAATTAGTAGATTCCTGTTTATTTTGAAAAAAACTACGCTTCTTGAAATATTATGTGAAATCTCTTTAAAATTTTAGTCTAAACTTAAAATTGTGGAGGTTGCACTATTAAAAAAAAAAAAAAAATAGAAGACGCCCAAGAAGGAATGACACAGCATGAAATTTGGGGGGAAATCTGAGTTTCCAGTTTTATATTTATTGAATTTAAATTATTATTTTATACCCTCAATCTTGAAGGAAAAAATAGTGGTAATTTTAATTTCATTTCCCCCTGAATAAGTTAAAATACACTAAGATAATAGTAATAATAGTATTAATTGATAACTTTACGTTATTAAGATTACAAATCATAATGCAATACAATCTAAGTTCTTTATAGGTATTTTGTATCTATTTGTTGCATAGTTAGAGAAAATCACGCAGTTGCAATTAAATTAGACCAAGTGGCCTATGTTAGCATCAGATGTAATATTTTAACATTAGTGTAATTTTTTTTTAGAGAACTAAGGAAACAAATATAAATAAATGGGATCTTTTTAAAAATCAATGGCTATTGGGATGGCAAATGATTACACAACTAAAATTGAAGGACTTCTTTGTTGTGTGCGTAATATAGATTATATAGTGTACTGAGCCTCAATCTTTCAAGCCGTTCATACAAAAAAGTATATTAAAAGATTTACATTCTCGTAGACGTGCACATTAAGGTTAAGTTCTCAGACTGGGCAGTTCTGAAGCAATATAGGCAAATTCCTAATCATAAACATATTTCCTAATTCTGTGCTACAGTATTTTCACATTTTAACATTTTTGAAATCAGGATGCATCTTTAAACTGAAATGTAAGAACAAATATGAGGTCTTCAGACTCCTGTATGCGGGATTTTTCAGGGTGACTTGAGCTAAAGTATTAAAATGTTTCCTTCTGAAAGTGTCCTTTTTCCTTGGATAGCCTAAGAACCACCTGCTTCATGGCCAGGAGGATACTGCTATTACCTGAGGATAATACTATTCCTTTTTTTTTTTTTTTTGACATGCTGGATAAAAGTGTTCAGATATTTCACTTTCTTCTCCTACAAATTCACCACTGGATTATATTTTCAAGATGACTAGAGGTCTGCAAATAAGAAAATTGGTTGTCATTAAAAAAAAAAAAAAGAATCAATTCAGAATATAAATTGGGGAACTCTCAAGGAGCCAATTTCAAGGCCTGCATGAGGATTTCAGGATTCCTTGTAGTTTAATCAGCATTGGCTCACCTAAGTACACAGACATAATAACTGGCACTGGAGCTAAAATACCTAATTTAAGAGCCCAAGGCCAGAACGGGTTAAGATTACTCTGTGCTCAACACACACATATGGAACACACAAGAATGTCCCAGAGGAAATATGTGGCTACTGAAAGATATACTATGGCAATACATATCAGATTCACAAATCACTTAGAAAGCACCGTGCATGCCACACACACTGGAGAGTTCCACCACCTCCAGGGGGATGCCAAAATGTGCTGCTGCAGCACTTGGAATGGAAATGCATCTTCAGCAAGCAACAACCTCCTATGAGGAAATTCCTTTCTCCTTTGGTATTTGGAAGCTGCTCAGCAACCCATTATCAAGGTTTTCTTCAGGCTTTAAAAAGGCCTATTCAGAGTCACATCTTTCTGAAAGTTTCAGACTTCATTACACTGTTAGAAAAAAATGACCATATTGTAGCTGATAAGTTTCTGGCATATTCAAAATCTTGCAGCCTTATTAATGCTGAGTACCCCAGCACTTGTTTCTTATTAAAAGGGAGTTGCACAAGAATTAAAATATATGCTGCTCTTTGTCTACATTTATCTTGCGGTAAGGCGGCAACAGTTAACTTGTTTGGAAGTTAATTTTCTATCTGTAAATTCAAGTATTCGTTTTTAGCACATCCTTTCTCTTGTCAGAATACTATATCTGATTGTGCAAGAATTTATAAAAGAAAACCAATTTGGGCACATTTATAGTAGGTGATGTTAAAAGTAAATGTGAAGGTTACAGTGTATTCTTAGAATATTTGTTAATAATCAAGTTGAAACTAAGAATATCATTATATTATGTTAATGCTGAATTGCTACTTCATATGTCAATCCTTAAATATTTTTAAAATTCAGAAGTATAGAAAAAATGAGAAATATATGTATCAACAATGAATAAAAATAGCATTTTTAACTTTTTGAAAATAAGCTTTATCTAAAATGGCAAATTAAAAAAAATGTGACAAATGCAATTTATTTGGACTTAAGGTTAATCAGTGAAAGTCTAAACTTATATAAAAGACTGAAAATTGCAGTAATCTGAAATCTAAGGTTGCAGTGGCACATCAAGGTTGGAAATACATAAATCATATCATCATTCGGTACAGTAGAATTGTGTCATTTTATGCTACAAAAAACTACAAACCAGCCCAGAACTGTGTATCTCAAAACTAAATTAATGGGTTGCCAAAAAGCATGTATGTATGATATCATCAAGATTAGAAGGATGTAAAAGTATGAGTTCTGTTGGGTAGGAAATTTTCTTGTAATTGTAAGGATTTTTGCTAAGCGTAGACTCACTCCTAGAAGGAAAAATAACATACAAATATAAAGATATTATGACTTAAAATGCTCAGGATTTCTTGAGCATTAGCATATTTAGGACTTAAGTTAAAAAGATTGGGCCTTTCAATCAATGTAAAACTAATTAAAATTACAAAATTGTAATGTTGCTCCAGTTTTGACTTTAGACCCAGTCAGCTCTGTTCTTGTCGTGCCTTAGCACAATGTTTCAACATTTTGCCCCAAATAATTGTTCTGTGTCAGCAAGTCACTGACATCTCTGAAATAGAGGGATTTCTAATCCAGTTTAAACAAGCAAACAAACCAAAAACTGCATTATTTATTTCTCGAATGTTCCCCCAAATGAATAATTTTTACATTTTGGATTTAGGAAAGGAAGAAGTAAGAGAGAAGGCAGAGGGTAACACTTAAAGACAGAAGGGAAAATATTCTAACAATATTAAGAATTCACACAGATAACAGCTGTGAATTAGGTGGCTTGTGATATTTAATGAGCCCTATAATTTTCTCTATCGTTAGTCAATACGTGTTTTTTTGGGAAGCATTTATAAAATTATACCTCGATTAGCAATAAGGTCCTGTAAAATGTTTTTCTTCTTGCTGATAGAGAATCATTTGGAAATGGTCCGGGGGCAGTCCAGTGTCAATAGTGCACTAGATTTTAACTTTTTGAAAATAAGCTTTATTTTCAAAGGGAGGAGCTGCAGACTCTCATCTGTCAGAGAGCCTGGTGGAGAGAAGAGTCACTTGATGCTCACAATCTCACTCATGTACTTAGCATTGTAGCAGTCAGAGTAAGAATACTTTGCTGACACAACACGTCACTAGATATGGTGGTTCTAAATTATTTAGTGTTTCAAAACAACAACAAAAAGATCCAAAATAAGAATGAATCCTATATTTATACAAATAAATTAATAAATGCAGTAGAAAAAACTGAATGAATGAATCACTTAAAGTGAGAAGAGGGGACATTCTGTTAAAGTCACCCAAAGCAAGTGTTTCTTTGTAGTTGGGAGGTAGCTCCACATAATGAAAGAGGACAAGCTTTGGAGTCTAACCAAGCAGGTTAGACTACTGTGGAGCGGTTATCCAGCCTCTTTGAACTTCAGTTTCCCTAGCATGACTGAGGAGAAGGCACCAATGTTCTGAGTGTAAAACACCATATAACTTAGTGAGTGTTAATAATTATTGTTTTCTTCCCACCAGTTGCAAATGTGTCTTTACTTTTATCTCAAATGTATTTAGCATGGCAGTATCTAGAGCGCATCGAGCTGTGACATGAAACCTGAAAAATGCAATCAATATGTTCAGTTTGGGACTGGCAGTGTTAGTTGTCACCTTTTATTGTTCTTATGCAAATCCTGATGCTTTGTTTCCCCCTGCAATATATTGTCTTCATACAAATAATTGAATGTATTTGAGGTACCTGAATAATTTGTAGGATTTTCTTTGTTACTCAACCTTTCATATAGACTTGGCAAATGTATTCACAATTGGGAACATTTCTATAGAAAAGAAATGGTGTTATTCAGATTGTACTTTTTGCCCATCACCTAATTAATTAGCACAACACATTAAGGGCTCACTTTATGTATAAAGTAATATTCAACTAGATTTAATGAAGGAAGATTAAAAAATGTTTCAGAAAATGTTTACAAATGTCTCACCTTTTTTGTTTGCTTGGAAGAAAGGAAAGTATTGCTTCTTTTTCAAATATCTGAATAATCAATTGATTTTTTTTCTATTTCCATCTGGATTTTGGTAGATATGTCCACATTTATTCATATTTTTTTAAACAAAATTTTATTACATTTTCTTGAAAATATTTTACTTTTCTCTGAACTTAATGAAATTGTTAGCATATTTTATCTATTTTACTTATTTGCCTATCTCTTCTCTTCTACATATATTGTTAGACATGACTTCTTGTCTAAAATGATATTCAGTTAGACTGAAGATATGGAGGAAAGTTTTTCAAACCTTTGAGACATACCGGTTTCCAAATGTTTTTACTGCCAAATGAGAAAATGTAAAAAAAAAAAAAAAAAAAAAAAAAATTCTGTACTATACAATTTCATACAAGTGATGCTGTTGGAGACAATGAATGGTAATGGCTCTTTCACGGTAGGCTTTCCCAATAATTCATGTCTCTTCTATGAGAAGTTTGTTTACAATAACATTTCAGAGGTTATATGGCCATATGTACTAGTTAATGAGGAAGAGTTAGTTCTTGGCATATTATAAGTAAGAAATAACAACAGCGTTATTTGCAAGCAGCAAAACAGGTCTAGAGTGACTAATATCTAGTCTTCAAAAGGGATGTGCTTGTGGGGCAATGAGGATGGATAACAAGAAATAAGTAGACACCCGTGACTTGTAACAAAGTTGGAAATATTGGAAGACTCTATCTGTGTTTCGTCTTAGTTTTATGGTCAATGTGAATTACTCTTCTGTCATTACATGTTTAAATTCCATTTGCCAGTTGTCAGCCAAGAAACCCATTTGCTACCTGCTTATTTGTGTTTTCTGTCATCTGAAATTTTTTATAAGTGTTCAGTCTGCTTCTCTGAGGTAGGCTGCATAAATTTGAAAGACTTGCTGATCTTATCCATCCCAAAGATCCTGACAGTTTCACAACTGTGTAGGGGATCCAGATATTATTCTCAAGAGTGTGAATTTGACCCAGAGAAGGTACAAAGCATCCAGATACACAGAAGAAAGAATACAGCATTCATCACTTCTGCCAGCCCTGAGTCAGGTGACCCACACATCCCCATTAGAAGGTCTTCAATAGGGAAAAGCTTGACTGCATTCTCGGGTTAGAGAAAAGTGATGCAGTTTATAACTACTGAGACAGGAAAGATGAGAAAGAGATGGATAAATCAGTTCAAATGAAGCCATAAAAAGAAAACTATGTGAGTGCTTGCCCCTGTGCTCCTGTACCCCACATCCCAACCAATTTGCAGACTAGACATTCATTTTCATAATGATTGCATTCATGCATGTTTATCTTAAAGTGATGGAAGTCAGGTGATTACATTCAAATGCTGCTGGATGAGGTGTATTACCCAGCAGCACTGTAGGCTCAGAGTACTTGAGGTAGGGAAGAGTGAAAGGTGCATTTAGAGGAGCCGCTGATCAGTTCTTGGCAGGCAGAGTACAGCCCAAGTAATAATTTGCAGTAGTTTTACGCTCCTGTCAGTGCCAGTTGGCAAACTAATGGAGATGATGGAATGAAAGAACAAAATGTCACTATAGAAAGAAATGAGTTGAAAATTCAAACATTTTCTTATTTCTCATAATCCTACTGAATCAAAATTAAATCCGTCTACAAATGAACCAACTCGATATTGAATAAAAAGCAGCTACCTGCACAATTTTTTTCCAAGGAGGAAAATCGATTAACATTCTTGTGACCATTAGCTTGTTCAAAACATCATCATGATCTTTAATAACTCAGAGAACTAGTTTATAAACAGGATTATTGATTTTTAAGAGAGTAAGTTTTAGTTGAGAATAGCAATTCATACAGATGTCGAAACCTTACATTAAGGATTCCCTTATATTGCGGTAGTGAAAATCAGTGCTAAGGTAGCAAAGTCAATTTTAAACTATTATTTTCTAATAGCAGATATAATACATCTCCTAGTTTTCCTCCTAATACTGATCATGTGAATTCGCTATGTAATCTTTGCTTGTCACTACAGACTGCACTAGGAAAACCAATTCTGTGTACATGTTATACATCATGTTTTTAAGCTTCAGAAATTTAATAAGTGTTGTTGACTTTCCATGATTCACTCAATTTTAATGTTTTTGTAACTCAGGAGAAATTACCTCAGTTTTTGACTCTAGAAAAAAAAAAGTAAGTTTATCAAAACAAATGAGAGAAAATTAAATTAGCACATCACATCAGAAGTTCAGGATAAATAAATGTGAAATAAAGATGCTGCCAAATGTCACAAATATTGCCTCACTAAGTAAATACACTAAAGAACGAATCTTTACTTCAGAACTGCAGCCATTAGCACATCCAAAATGAGCTACCAGTAACTTGCCAAAGGTTGAAAAGTAATTTTTTTCTTCATATAATTTTACAGTGCAGCTATGTGATGGTTTATTAAATTTTCTCCCATTTGGTGTCAAGAAGTTGTTTCAACATTCACATGGAAAAATAGATAAATAGCTTTATCTCTTACATGGCTACTATAAAGCTCAGAGCCCAATTTGTGTGCCTTGTTATTATATATACATCTTAAAATAATATACATTCCTTAAATTCATTTCTGAATTTCAATCTGATTCTTATACCCTCAGTTTACATTTTTGCTCTTCTGTTATCTTTTTCTGTATTTATAAATGATTAAATCACATTGAATAAGGCAAGCATAAAGTTCTGCCAACCTGATAATATTCTTTTAAAAGGCATATAAAATAAAGTATATTTTTTATTTCTATGTAGTGTTTACATGCATATTCCATTCTGTAAAGGTAATCATCTGATCTCATTATTGTAGACTAAATTAGTCTTTGGGCGAAGCAGATGTACACAGTTAATTTCATAAATAAACTCGATTTCATCGCCTATTGGTCACTACAGAAGCCATACAATGCAGTGCCATGAACTGGATTTAAAAGGACCATAAAAAAATCGTACAGTTTTTTTGGCAGAACTAAGCCATTCCAAAAGCAGAAATGCCTATCTCATTCTTAAGAAAATCCACATAACTTACCATCTGATTTTTTTTTTTTTCAGGAACCTTAAAATAAAGCTCCTACATTGGCAGAGTCTAAATTCCTCTGACATCAGTTTTAGCAGAGTGGAGGTTAGCTATTATACACCAAAATATTTCTCTTGTATGCTTCCTGTTGGAATGAATTCTGTTACTAAATACCGTTTTTAGCACTAAGGAAATCAAATTCTGCTTTTGCTTTTTCACTGGAGAATAAAGGGGTATGCATGGAGTAGGGCCAGATTTTATTGTCACCGCCTGGTGAATATTTTTTAGGGAACAGAGCTATTGCTACTTATCCTCCTTATCCAGCCTCTCCACATCATTTGCCTATTTATTTGTTGGATTTTTTTTTTTTTTTAAATTTTATCGTCACTATTACTGCTTACTATAGGCACCCAGCATTTCTCTCCTGAACAAGTTTCTCTTAGCAGCTCTCTCCTATCTTCATTCTTTCTTACATGCAGTTCATACTCCTTTTAACTACAGCTTTATCTTTGAAATTCCAAAATTTGATTGCGTGACTTCTCTGCTTAAAATGTCAACAGCATTGAATTCACTACTGAAAGAGGGAAGAGGGCTAAAACCCTTAGGGTTATGTAGAATCTTGCTATTCAAGTGTAGTCCTCCAGCCAGCAGCATCAGCACTGCCTGGTATCTAATGTGAGAAATGCAGAATGGAGCCCCCCTGAATCGGAAGGTGCATTTTAACCAGATAGATCGATCGTCCAGCTGATTTGTTTGCACATTAAAACTTGTAAACCCCTGGTTCCAAAGGCCACCTCTGTCTAGCCTTATCTTGCCTCTCCAGCCACATCTTTCCAACATTCCCTCCCCTCCTTCCACTTTGCTTTCACTGCCTCTCATTTCTCTAGACACAGAATGATCTTTTCATGCCTCCGGCCCACTATCTACAAAGTGGTCTCTTTATCTAGAATTTTCTTTCCTGATTGCTCTACCTAAGAAACTGCTACAAATGCTTTTTGACCAAGACCAAGTATTTTCTCATCTGGTGTTTCTTTTCAAACTGCAGCATCTGATAAATCACAATTAGTTATTTTTATACTCTTTGCTCCTATAGTACATTTACATATTTCTTTTTAGCGGTTATTTATTGTATTATGTTTGAATTATCTGCTGACATGTTTTTTTTTTCCTTCACTAGACTCTGTTTTTAGTTTGCTGATACCTAATAGAGTTCAAATAATATGTAGGCCCTTGACATGTTCAGGGCAGTCATGATAGAATGGACACTATAAGGGTTCTCTCTCTACATCTTGCTCAAAGCAAATAAAAATAAATATTACCGTGGGACAATTTAAACAATTGCTTTGGTATCCCTTAGAACAGGGGTCCCAAACCTACAACCCAAGGGCCAATCCAGTCCATAACCACTGTGATGTAAGCCCAGTTGACTTTAGAAATTAGCTTTTGCTGCAGATTTGATAAAATTTCTTCATAAACTCAACCTAAAATCACAAGACAAACAATGTCTGTATGCAAAACTTATACTTCTGTAATTTTGAGAACTGATGTTGTTTAGATCACAAGTAATATCAAGCTGCTTTAGACACTCCTGATACAGTCAAAGTTAAAGCAAGAATTCATATCTCCATTTTCATACAAATATACAGCAGATATATTTTCTGAGTTCAAACTACAATCCCATAGCACTTTCCAGGCCTCAATGCAAGTACAAAGGAAATTTACATGTTTCAAAATACATTTAATTGTTGAAAAGCTTCAATTGGAAGTCATTTCCAATTTTTTTATTATTATATTTTAAATTTCAGCAATAAAAAAATTGTGGAAATTTAGATTCTGTCTTGTAATGTAAGTACCGACACATTGTTTTTGATTTTGCCTCTGGGCCCATTATCCTTTACTGTCTGGCACCTTACAGAAAAAGTTTGCTGACCTCTGCTGTAGAACGAAAGAAAGATATTAAACATGCAAAAATGGGTAACATATTTAATAAGTATAGGGATAAAGTGTAGACATTTTCATCAATCTAGAGGTTATGTTGTCACAGTATGTTTTCATATTTCCTAAATAATCCTGATAAAATATATAAAAATAAAACCTTGTATATTTTTAAATATGTATTTGAATTATTTTGTGAGAATCATCAGGATAAAGGGTTATGAAAACTGTATGGGAAGCAAAAACGGAAATAACCATAAAGAATTTTCATATCTGAACAACTCAGGTCTGAATCAGATATACTTTATAAGCATTTTAAGTCTACTGTATAAAAAATCCTAGTCTTGGAGTGGTCGGTTAACTCAGTTGGTTACAGTGTGGTGCTGGTAGCACCAAGGTTACCTGTTCGATCCCCACATGGGCCACTGTGAGATGCGCCCTCCTTAAAAAAAAAAAAAGAAAGAAAGAAATCTAGTCTTTAGGGAATTTCTCTCTTTCAGGCAGTACATTGTCATAATTTTTTAAAAGCTGAACACAGCCTTTGTGTTTAGGTGTGCTGAATAAGCTCTCAGTTACTAAAACAACTTACATAATTAAACTCAGCAAGCATCTCTCTTCACCATTTGCTGTGCCTCTCATACAGAGGAATTTCTGAGCACACGCAGAGGGCTCTTCAAAGGTGGAAAAAGAGGAAAGGCGTTTTGTTTCACTTTTACTTGCATATATCCCTTAAAGACAAAGCAATTTTCTGTGTTGAAACTTTGATTCTTTTAGAGGTATTATAGTGGAGTAGTTATGTCACGAAGTTATTGCCACAAAGTGGTTGCCTGTTAGAAACACCATCATCAGAGAACTTGTTCCGAAAGTGGCAGTCACTCTAGGTAGTCAGTTGAAGAGGATCGAAGGCAGATGTTGGCACATACATCTATTATAAAATATCTCTATTCTAAAATTCTTGCTACAAATCCCTCCATTTTGATTAAAGCAACCTTAAATTCAGAATCTTTAAGGTGTAAATCATAAAGGAATAAAAACAAACTAATCTCTAGTAGATTAGTTTTATTTCAATTCTGTACTTTATCAATAGAAATCAAGAACTTTCCCTTTACTTAAATACTTTTAACTCATTTTTTTCTTTTTTAAATATTCTGTTTGTATTTGTGGTTTTCTTGAAATAAATTTCCATTGCCCCCCATTTCAGGAATTATTCACTTCTGCTTAGTAGTTAACTTATTACCAGTATTTTAAATTTTCTTATGACAAATTTGTGACAATTTGATAAGTACTTTTTTAAGTCTACTTACCATTGAGCTGATTATAGGTCTCAAATAAATTCTACTATCATGCATAGTTTATGAAAATTATGTTCAAATGTAGCTTTTCATAATTTTGAGAGAGTACTACACTTTTACAAGATTTCTGAAACAATAACCTTGTTTACCACCTCAGATTACGACCATTCTCTGGCAGCCCTATCTATTGGTAATTACATTTTTAAAAAATAGTCTCATTTGTTAAAAAATAGCTAAAAAAAAATCACAAATATCAGAGCTAAGAAAAAGAATGACTTTTTGTTTAGCCTCAAAACATCTATTGCGAATATACACGTAGTAGCACTTACTCAAAGGATACTGTTAGATAATGATGAAAGAAAAAACATATTTTTATTCTTTCAATAAAAATGACTACAGAGATAAAATATCATTGAATGATTATTGAGCAATAAATGTTTGATCTCCTGCTTAATTTAAAAGGTTTAAAATTCTTATTAGCAATAATAAATAACAAACTGAATTTAGATTTAGTAATTGTAAGAATATTGATCTTCAATGAGAATTGATTCCTTCATTTCTTATATCATGGTATGGGCAGTAGCCTTAATTTATATCAAAAGATTTCTGAAATATCAGTCTCACATAGATTCAGATCAGCTCTCAGGGAATACATTTTTAGATAATAGTAGTTATATTTTGAATAAAATCATGTAGCTAGTTTGTCCAGCTGTTCAGATTTTAATATCAACAACAAAATCTACAAAATTATTTCCTTTATGGTTATACCCAATGACTAATATCAGCATATAATATTCTAGTAGTAAAATATAATAACTGAATCATATATTCATTAAGATTGATTCATTTATCTTCATTTTGTTTACTGAATGTCATTCAGAATTCTATCGGGCAAGTTTTGTGATTTACTTTTACTTTACTATGCATATTATTAAATTAAGCTTATATGTATCATATTTTTAATTTTTATTATATTCACTCCAAGTATGTTTTTATAATTGGAGATTAAATATAATATGAATAAAGTAAAATTATCTTCTACAAAAATAGTTATTATTGCATGAATTTCATTTTCCCATAATATAATTCTTTTGGATTAAGGACTGTATTCATACTATCCACAATCTGAGATATTCATTTGATATTTGCTTTCGGGGATTTTGTTTTTTAATGAAAAATACTCCAAACTTAGTATTGATAAACCGTCTCTTTTTCTCTCTCTCTGTCTTTCCCTCTCTGCAGGCTTGATTCAATATTGTTTTCAGGGAGAAGAGTAATTCTAAGTAGAAACTCCTTATCAGTTTTGTTTATTGATGTTAATAAAGTATAGAGGTTATGAGCGAAGGTTTGAAGTTGGACAGACAGATCTAAGTTCAAATCCCTGCAGAGCAGGGATATGCCCTTCTCTGAGCTCCGATTGATGTCAATGTAATGGAGATAATAATAATACGTACCTCATTAGGAGGTTTTAGACAAACAATATGATGAAGCGTCTGGTGAATACTAATTACTCAGCAGTTGTTAACTACTATTAATGTCACCTACTTTTGAGCCACTGCCCATATTAAAATCACTATGTTAGACCTTGCATTATGTTCATTTTATAAGTTTACTATTTATTGAAAAATATTTTTTTCATTTTATTCTACTATTTTTAAGGACAATAATTATACTTACTATCATATGTATTCAAAGCAATCTAAATAGATTATTAGAATCGATTTAATGTAATTAAATGCCATATGTATTTCACATAACTTCTATTAAGAGAAAATAAATTCCTTAATTAAGAAATATTTGAAACAAGAATATGTTCAATAATCCATGCATCTATTTATTATTTTTAATTATAAGACTAGTGTTAATTCATGTAAATTAGTTTTTGTGTTTCATGTTAACATGTGATATGTGATAACTAAGACTTTCAAAAATTTCTATAGAACATTGTAATTTACCGGAAAAATATGATGAAGGCTTCTTTGTTCAAACTGCCCAATTATTGGTATTTTCATTAGTAACAATCACTGGTAGAAAAAATAATAAAACTGTAATAATCTTTCTAATATTTTCTACAGTGCCAATATTTTTTCAATAGTGCATAAGCCTAAACATTTTAAAATCCACAGATACCTTTAATAAATGGTATCTGATACCTTTAATAAATATTAATTTTAAATGAATTTATACAACCTTCAGCATTAATGAAAGCATGTTAAAACACATGAAATATGTGGAATATATATTTTCAGTTATTATCCAAAAAAGCTACATATATGCAGAGTAACAGACAAAGCATCTCAAACTGATTCAGCTATGTTAGAAAGAAACCAGTAGCAATGAATACGAAATTAATACAAAGGGATGTTCAGGAATTGCAACAAATCTTAAATCCATATTTATAACAATATAGCATATAATAAATACTTAATAAATGCTATATATCCTGGAGGATGAAAGAAAAGGTGAGCACGGGTTTAGTCTTAAGAGATGTTGTTTAGACAGAAAAGAATAAAAGTACCGTTGGGTTTTTATTCTAAAGATGAAGGATACCAGCTGAAAATGACAACAGAAGTCTCCCTCCACATTTAGGAACCAACTCCCTTTTTTCTCTTGTTTAGAATTATCTATACTCTCTAACTTTGCTATTTCACTTCCTACTCACCACTCAATCCACTTCAATTTGTTTACCTACCTCATCTTGCCACATAAATAGATTTCTGTAAAGTTACCAATGACCTCTGAGTCATGAAATACAATGGACGTTTTTCAGTCCTCAGTTTGATTGCTTAGAATGAGGTGACTCCATTGATCTCTAAGTCTTTGAAAACCCTCTCTTTCTTGAGCTTCCATAACTTGCCTCACCAGATTTCCTCTTATGATTCAGACAGTAACCTCTCTGTCTCTGGCTGGCTCATGTTCCTCATCCAGGCATTAAATATTAGAGTTCTTCGATGTGTAATCACAGGTCATCTTCTCCCTTCTTTCTTTTTATTTCCATTTTTTATTCTAAAATTTCCCCCTGAGGCATATCACCCATATCTACGACTTTAATATGACCTATATTGCTAATAGATTCTTAATTTACATCTCTAGTAGAGAATTCTGTAAGATTCAAACTTGGAAATGTAACTACCTACACAACACGGCTGTTAGGTATAACTGAAAAGTACTTTAAAACCATCTACAACTTAATATGTATGTCCAAAACCAAATTAATTATCTTCCCATGTAGAGTAATGCACACATATTGCACACATCAAAATCTGGTTTTCTAGAGTTTCCTATTTCAATTTAATTCTGTAAGCCAGAAACTTAGAAGTCATTATGGTATTTACCCCTCCCTCATACCTTCCCACCAATTACAGTCAAGCATGAGGTGGCATGGACCTGATACTAAGTCTGTTTGAAGCTGTCTACTTCCCTTCTTCATCTATAATAAAGATAATAGTATTAAGAAAAGTGTTCATTAAGTTCAGAAATGTCTTTAAAAATCAACAAATTATTGTTGCTTAGTCATTTAACATGTTGTGGTCATGAAATAAATGCCACCAGGAACAATATATTAAAGAAAAAAATGCCATGAAGGGATAAGAAATCGATAGCAAGTGGCAACCAGCAATGTGTCAATATATCAGAAAGGGATTTGCAGATGTTTAGCCTTCAGTAGATTGTGTGAGAATCAACTAATATGGCTCTACTGATTTTTTTAAAAGCACAATTTAAGATCCATAAATAAGAATATAGTACATGGACTCTCATACTAATTATTTATTACACATAGCTTTCATTGACACACATATATGTAAAATATATAACATAAAACTTGTCATTTTAACCATTTACAATTTAGTGGCGTTAATTTCATTCACAATATTGTGCAACCATCACCACTTCCTTTTTCAAAACTTTGACATTACACTAAACAGAAACTCTGCCCATTAACGACAACCCCCCCATTGGTAAATTCTAATCTACTTTCTGTCTCTGTGAATTTGCTTATTCCAGATATTCCATATAACGAACTACACAGTAGCTGTCCTTTTATATCTGGCTTATTTCACTTGGCACACTTTTTCAAAAGTTCATCCATATTGTAGCATGCATCAGAACTTTATTTGTTTTGTATAGCTGAATAATATTCCATCTGTTTGTATATATCACACTGTGTCTATTCATTCACCAGTTGATGGAAACTTGGATTGTTTCTACCTTTTGACTTTTGAGAATAATGATGCAGTGAACATTGGTATATAAGTATCTGTTTGACTCTTTGATTACCATAGAAAATTTGTTGCAATAGATTAACAAAGATCACTAAATAATTTAAAAATAAAACTTACAAGGGATAGCACAAAGATCTGGAAAAATCTTTCAGTCTAGAGAATGCTAACATTCATTTTTATTATTAAAAAAATGTTTATGTTTAAATAAAGTCCTGCCCTTCATAGAAGTGGATTATACTAACAACCCACGTGAGTATAGCATGCAATTAAAATTGTTTTTAAAGTTTTTTAAAAAGTCATGATTTAGCCACTTTTTATGTTGCTTTATGTGTGTTATGTATGGGTACTCAAAAAGTACCCATTTTGAGCTTGCTGGCTGGATTAGAACCTATTTGTGGAAATAAGCGGTTAATCACCTGCTAGGAAAATTAATTTAAAAGGTTGACCTGTTTGAACTAGCTAAGATAATTGATCACATATAATGGATGACTGGCTAACTATTTGCTTCTTTTTGCAATGAAAAAAATGAACTTAGTTTATAACAGATATTCATAATGATATTATTATACAGAAATTGTATTTTAGTTATTTTCTATAAAATAAGTCATATGGTTTCTATCTTCTGTGGAGAATTAGAGAGAGATTTATAAGACAGACAGAAGATGAACAAGATGATCTCTCGATTTCCCTTGTTGCCTTGTGATTCCTTAAAGATTCAACACTACTGATACATTGGAGTAATTGGGATAAAGAAACGTTAACAGTCTTAACATTAACACTCTTCCTGTAGCATATGCACTCATACTGACATGGGGAGAAGTCACTTAAATTATTATATTTTGGAAATTACCAGACCAGTGTTTTATCAACATAGAATGAATATCATGTGAATAAATACACATTTTCCAAGTCCACAAAACATCTTGATCCTTGTTTTGATAGATCGTTTTATCAGCATATAATATCATATGAATTGGGCACTTCTGCTTTAGAAAAGCTACTCTTTCCTAATTATGATTCTGGTAAAAGAGAACAGAGAGTTTCCTACGTATTCTAGTTGAAAATAAAGAAAGATGTTTGAAGACTTTTTCTAACTTTTGTACTAATTGATCAAGATATCAAGAGTCTTTATTCTCATGTGATGCTGAAGCACTGAGAATCTAGGGCTCAGTTGATCTGTATATGAATTAACAGTCCTTTATTCCTAAGTGTATTTATCATTGACCCTCAGTGTATTTAACATTCCTACTGTAACATAGATAATATTATTTCTTTATTCAAAAGCTTTTAATAGTTCCCCAATAAATAGATAATAAAGTACAAACACCTAGCCATTTTTTTTTCAGGATGTTTAGACCTTGTTTCAACTCTTTTTCCAGACTTATACTTCACTATTACTTATCAAATACTCAATGAATGAAACAAGCCACCCTACTTACTCCGCTTTATTCCTGCTAAAATGTTTCTCGTGTAATTCCCACCCACTGAAAATGCCTAACTCTTTGATTTTGTCTGTAGAAGTTCAACTCATTCTTCAAGTCCAATTTCAAGGTCAAATGCCATTATCTCCATTAAACTTCTCTTGGTTCACCGAATGGGAAACAATATCTACCTCTCTGCTACTGTAAGACTTTTTACCACTTACTAACATATTCCTTACATTTTATCTGGAATGATATTTAGATTTTATGTGCCTTATTTATGCTCCTATTGATGTGCTCCATAGGGCCTAGGGTCATATATTCTTTGTCTTAAAATTTCCCAAAGCACCAAAAAAGAAAAAAAGTTTCATGCAGACAGGGAGTACTTAAAATATTATGATTTTGAATTAAATAAAATTCACAGTCCCAAGTGTAGTTTATAAAAGATCATTTCAAGAAGAGTATAACTTATTCTTCATTAAGTAAAATAATTAACAAAGAAATTGGTAAATCATGGACCTCTTTTGAAAATGATACAAGCTAAGTAGTCTCAGTGTTTCTAGACAGGAAGAAACATGAAATAGTGACTTTCTTAAAATAACTTTTTGGTTTTATTGTCAAGTTATATGTTTATTGTATGGAATAATGAGAAACAAAAACAATCTGCAAGAATAAAATCACTTTTACCTGCATTGCCAAGATAAACTGAAACTATATCAAGATACATTTTCAATGCACCCCCAGAGGGAACATAGTTTATATGTGTTTCTGTATAACAAACTGCGTAACAGTTTGTCATGCCCTTGTTTCTACATCAATAAATACACATCTCAAACATTATTTTTAACAAATGCCTAGCATTCCTTTCTTGTTTATATAACTCCTATTCTTAGACATTCCAAATCCTAGTTTTTCACTGTGGCTAAATCTCTTCGACTTTCATCCATGTGATTTAAACTTTATGCTCATCTTTGTTTCTTAGGGTAAATTCCTAGAAATAGAATTTTCCTACCCAGGAGATATATATATATATATATATATATATATATATATAGTGTTAAAGGTATTCATATGCATCAATAGCTTGCCCTTCAGACATGTTTTTTTTTTCTTTTGTCACTTTCTGTTGGCAGCAGCAGTGTTTTAGAGTAACTAATACTGACTTAACTACCCTGTTTCTGACTCAAGCTTCATTCTCTACAGTATTCCTAATTCTTCTTATCAGCGTGAAATTCTCATCTGCTTGAAAGACATTAAATGAAATACTTGCTAAAGAAAAAAACAATTGGATTAAGGATAGAATAAAAAATAACTTAGGTTCTCTTCTATCATGTTTTCTACATATCTGAAAATACATGTTTTATAGTTAGTTATAACTTGACAAACTAATGGCATGTAATATATGAGTATACTCCAGTTCTGGAGTATACTGTCTAGTTAAAGTGTTACCTGCCACTTAACCATTGTGTGATGTGGGGCCACACAAAGAGGTGACCTTCTTTGAAGGGTGGTTATGAGGGCTAGATGAGATAAGTGCATATGAAGTGTATTGCCCAGTGCAGTGCCTCCCAACTGGAAGATCTCCGCAAAATAGTAGAGTAGCTATTACTATTTTTAGCTACAATATTTGGAAAATAGCTGCCCAAACTATAGGTTCATCAGTTGATAAATATGCTCAGTAAATGGTTTTATTTATTGTTGAATGACTTATACTAGTTAACGGGGAAACATGCAAAAACATTTAACTTCATGAGGAATACTTCATGAGATATATATTATTAACCTCTGTATCTCATTAACATTGAAACGATTTGGTAAAAAATACTGTCATTTTGGAAGAGGTCAAATGGAAAGAGTGTGGTGCTCAACATTACATCAGTTAGACTTCATATGAATATGTAAAGGCTCCTGGTAATAATTCATATGCTAAAATCCAAAAGCATCCTACTCAATAAATGAAAAGTTTCCAGGTCAAATCTCTTCACAGTGTTTATATATATTTTCTTATCTTGAGTTAACATGAGATAATAGTCAGGGTTATAATTTCACCTATAACTTAAAGAAATAAGACAGGTAAAATAAAAATAACTGCCTTTCAAAACACACATATAGAATTAAACTGCCAAGACTTGAAATGTTCAGTAAACTGCATGTGGAGTAAGATTTTTTTAATTCAAATAATTTCCTTTAAATATGATAGGAAATGAATGTATTGGCCAGAAAATTGTGACAATTCATTGCAGAATGGCTGAATTTTAATGAAAAGTTCTAAGAAAAAAGAATGATGAAATGAATGTGCTATTTGCTTTTAAATCTTTTACAGTCAAATAATTTACATTATCTTTAATTCTTCCCGTTAAATTATCCACAGTGCATACAATATGAATAGAAGAGGTTTAAAATTGTCAGGTTTTTGCATTAAAATGTTTTCCAATAACCACTTTCTGTTTTTTATTACCATTTTAATGGTTTTATGTATCGCAGTATGAGTTAGAAGACTCACTTAAGTACACAATATTATGAGTGCAGGGTTATAAATATTTGACCTATGTGTTCAGACATTGAGATAAAATCTCATATACGTAGGTTATGTGTTCACTCAAAGTAAACTAACCTAACTGGAAATTATTCTGATAATCTTCGTCAAATTTGACCCACATATTTCTCCCCATTTCTGTGTCTAACAACATTTTCTAGTTGTTAATGCCAAATCTTTGGAATCTTGCTAAAAACCCTTAACTTCTTTTCTCTCAAACTCTACATTTTATTCATCAGTAAATCCTTTCAGAAGCTACCTATGAAATGTATCCAGTATACTTCTCACAAACACCTACTGCTACCACCCTTACCCAAGCCCCATCACCATTCTCATCCTTTCTCCCTCTCCCTCTCCCTCTCCCTCTCCCTCTCCCTCTCCCTCTCCCTCTCCCTCTCCCTCTCCCTCTCCCTCTCCCTCTCTCTCATTAAGTAGTAGTCTCTTAATGTTTTCCTTGCTTTGGCTGTTGCTTTCCTATAGTCTCTTTCCAATAGAGTAGACAGAATGATCATTTATAAATAAAAATCAGAATGGGTTACTCTTCTCAAAACTCCCAATGTTTTCCATCTCATTTGGAATAAAAGCCGAAGGTCTTACAATGAACTTTACAGCAATATAATGAACTAATCCCGGCCACATCTCTGATTTTATCCCCTATCACTCTTTTTTTTCCTGAGCTCTTTCCTCAAATACACCAAACGTGCTCTCCCCTCAAAGCTACTGCAGCTTTGTATGTAAAACAAAGGCATACGATTCCTCATTTTCCTTCTCTTTCTACTAATAACCCCGCCATTGATTTGGCTTTCACCAAGAGAACCCAGGAATCCAACTCTAAATGCTAACAGACTGACTGCCTGACTCAATATATGCAAAATAATTTATGATTTATATAATACTTTATTAAGTGTTTCACTTGTAGGGTTGAAAGCAGACCTACCTACCTATCTCCTTGAAAGGTTCTATATCATTAAGAATTAGGTACTGAGTCAAACTGGAGTTTTGTTAATATATAATTGGTAAAAGACACAGACAAGGCACAAAGGTTAGATCTGACTCCTCATGGAACTAAAAGATTGCTGCAGTTTTGAAATGGAAGCAAGACAAAGACCAGTTCTACTAAGGAATAATTAGGACACGTGTCTGAAGGTGAATACAAAACCAAAAGTTACAAGTACCAGCCAAGAACCAAGCCTAGGTGGGACAGGATATGTGAGGAAATCTAATAATCATGTCACTGGTGAATATACTTATGATTGATCATTTGGGCTTGGTCAGTGGGCATAGGGAAAGGAAATACAAACACAGTCGTACCTATTTTGAGATATTGACGTTCAGAAAAAGGAAATCCCTTGCAGTCAGGAATAACCATCATAAAACAGAGTTTCAGAAAAAGGTAATATCCAGAAAGACCATAGTCAATAAGAAATTGAGTTAGGGGCAATAGACATGGTTAATAGAAGATTAAAATTCAACTTCTGAGTTTCTGGGTAACCAGCTCCAATTTTGAGTTAGTGAGATATGTCTATTCCCATTGTTTAAGTCCAGAAGTGACCTTAGGGTTTAGAAGAAATCTCAAGTAGGCCCAGCAGCAATATTCTACACCTCACAGTGCTCATACAGAAAAATGAGCTTCATCTTAGGAACAATCTAGAGTTTGCAATTTCCAATAGGGTAGGTAAGAAAGCCCTTATTGAAATTGTGACATTAAATAAAAACTTAGAAAGAGGTGAGGGAGAAAGAGCCATGGAGATATTTGGGGGCAGAGCATTCTAGACCTTGTGTGAAGGATTACAAGAAGGCTGGTGTAGCTGGAGTGGAGTGAAGAGAGAAAGAAGCAAGGAAAATGAGATTGAGGTTGGTGCACATTCTATTTGGGCCTTATACGCCACCATGGTGAGGACTTTACCATTTATTGTGAGTGAGATAGAATGACACAAAATAGTTTTTGTCAGAAGAATACTTGATCTCTATACTGGTGATAAGCTCACAAGCATGACCTTAATTCCTGGACTAACCATTGCAATATGGTTAACTAAAAGCTAGAAGAGAAGAAACTGGAGGCTTTAATTTTGGGTGTTTTTATTTTTTATAGGGTATTAGTTTCTTACCACAGAAGCTTCAACAATTTGTGTGTGCTGTGTTTTATACACATCTCCCTGATACGCTACCATTATTTAACATTCCAATTTCTTCTAATTTGTTTGATCAGTTGCCCTAAAGTTAAATTAAGATACATTTGTTGAGCCTTTATATGGGACAGGTACCATGTTCTATGCTTTATATGCAGAATTTCATTTATTCTTCCAACAACTTAGAATCATCATCATTTCCATTTACTAGTAGGGAAACTATAATGCAGACCATTTTGGAATTCTGGAGCCTGTGCCTTGCCTCAGGTTGACATAATACTTGTTTTCATAGACCTGATTTTCCTCGTCAGATATTTTCTTTAGGTTGACCAGCATTTAGTTAGAAGAGAGTGCATTTTCCATGTTGGATTAGATGTCTGAGTGAGAAGATATAGCATGCATCCTCAGCTGTCCTTTACAGCTTGAGGTACTGGGTGGGACTCAGCATCATCTGGTGATGTGGCATGTGTGCATGTGAGTCAGAACACAGGGCTTTGTTTCCATCCCAGCTCAGCCATTTACTGGCTCAGCAGGACTTCCCATTGGCTTGTTGTGGTTTCTCTGTAAAATAATAGTGCTTAAAGTAGGATCCAAGCCTATTGGATTTTGAGGTCACATTTTAAGAGCTAGCATACAAAATTAGGTACAAAAACAAATACTTATTTAGATGGAGAAAAGAGAACATAGCAAAATACAAATGTAAAATAGCTGACAGGTGCCACGAGCATCATTAACTGCAGGAAAAAAAAATTAGCAATATTTTTGTTCTACGCCTAGCAGTCAAAGTGACATAATTAGGGATTGTTGGAAAAATAGCTGGAGCCAGACTCTCCTGGAAGCCCAGGGATGATGAGACAAGCCTTTCTCCACAAAGGTATCAGTAGGTCACTATTCCAACGCAACACCATACACAAGATCACTGTTTCAGCCTCCAAGCCAATCAAGAAATTACCTTGCAGTGTGCATGGAATACATTTTAAATAAAATCAGTCTGCTCTAGGTACTCGCTCTATATTTGTTTAATTGAATTAAATTTGGATTAAAGTGGGCAAGGCTGATTCCTTGGTATAAAATATAAAGAGGCTGATTGAATTTAAAAAAAATTTGGCTAATTTAAGGCAATTACTAAGTCTCCCAATAGAAGTGTAAAGAACCATAATCCCTTATTAGGCTAACATTTCTTTCTGTGATCATTTGTTGTTGACTTCTGGCCATGACATCTAATGATGTATGTATTTGTAATACACTTCAGTAATACTTACAAAAATAGTTTGGAAAACTAAAAGTGGTCTGCTTTTTTTTTCTTTTTAAAAAGATTTTTATTAAAAAATATAGCTAACATACAATGTTATACTAGTTTTAGAGGTACAACATAGTTATTCAACATTTATATACCTAAAGAATTGACCAGCATGATAAGTCCAGCAATCATCTGATACTGCTCTATGCTATCACAGTATTGTTGACCATATTCACTATGCTGTATATTACATACCCATGACCTATTTGTTTTATACCTGGAAGTTTGGACCTCTTTTCCCCTTCACCTTTTCTCCGCTTTTTTAATTTTTCAGTTACAGTTGACATTCAATATTATTTCATATTATGTGATTCCCCCTAACTAGTACCCACTTGGTCCTATACATAGTTATTACTATATCATTGACTATATTCCTTGGGCTTTACTTTACATCCACATGACTATTTTGTAACTACCAATTTGTACATTTTAATCCCTTCACCTTTTCACCTTGCCCCCAACTCCCTCCCATCTATCAGCCAACAAATGTAGTACCTATCCGACACCACATAGTTATTACAATATTATTGCTACATTCCTTATGTTATACCCCACATCCCATAACTTTTGAACAAGCAATTTGTATTTCACAAACCCTTCCCCTTTTTTCACCCACTCCCCTAAACCCCCTCCCATCTGGCAACCATCAAAATGTTCTCTCTATCTATGAGTTTGTTTCTGTTTTGTTTGTTTATTTTGTTCTTTAGATTCCATATATAAATGCAATCACATTGTATCTGTCTTACTCTGTCTGACACTGCACTCAGCACAGTACCCTCTAGGTCCATCCATGCTGCCACAGATGGCAAGGACCCATTCCCTTTCATGGCCGACCAATATTCCATTGTATATATGTACCACCTCCTCTTTATACATTCTTCCATTGATGGACACCGAGGCTGCCTCTACATTTTGGCCATTGTAAACAATGCTACAATAAACATATGGATACACAGTTCCCAAGTAGTGTTTCAGAGCAGCACAGCTCACCAGGCCAATCCGATTTAGCTCACCAGGCTAAATATCCAGAAGTGATATTGACTGGGTCCCTTTTTGACTCTTGGTATAGCCTTTGTTTTAAAGTCTATTTATCTGGTATAAGTATTGATATCCCAGCTTTTTTTTTTTTTTCCATTTTCATGAAATGACTTTTTCCATCCCTTTGCTTTCCATCTGTGTGTCTTTCAATCTGAAGTAAGTCTCTTGTACGCAGAGCATATGTAACGGTTTTGTTTTCTTATCCACTTAGTCCTCCTATGTCTTGTGATTGGAGCATTTAATCCATTTATGTTGAAAGTAATTGTTGATAGAT
The DNA here is from genome assembly GCF_964194185.1 of Rhinolophus hipposideros. Classification (NCBI taxonomy): domain Eukaryota; kingdom Metazoa; phylum Chordata; class Mammalia; order Chiroptera; family Rhinolophidae; genus Rhinolophus; species Rhinolophus hipposideros. The sequence continues at coordinate 64,115,891 of NC_138052.1, read as the reverse complement.
ATATAGCTATTGCAATTTTATTATTCATAATTTTGATCTTTTTTTTTAATCTTAAAAAAAGTCCCTCTATAACATTCCTTGTAATTCTGGTTTGTTGTTGATGAACTTCTTTTAGCTTTTTCTTGTCTGGGAAGCTCTTTATCTGTCCTTTGATTTTAAAGCCTCGCTGGGTAGAGGAGTTTTGGTTGTAGATCCTTGTTTTTCATATTTATGCCAATCCTTTCTGGCCTGTAAAGTTTCTCTTTAGAAATCAGCTGACAATCTTAAGGGGGCTCCCTTAGAACTTACTAGCTGCCTTTCTCTTGCTGCTTTTAGGATTCTCTCTTTGTCTTTAACCTTTGCTGTTTCAATTACAATGTATCTTGGTTTGAGTCTGTTTGGGTATTTCCTTCACCAGATTACGAAAGTATTTAGTCATTATTTCTTTAAATAGTTTCTCAATCCCTTGCTGTCTCTCTTCTCCTTCTGGTATCCCTGTGATGCAAATTTTACCAAGCTTGATGTTGTCCAGAGGTCTCTTAAACCATCCTCATTTTTTTGGATTCTTTTTTTCTTTTTGCTGTTTTGATTGGATGATTTCTGCTACCTTGTCTTCCAAATCGCTCATTCAATCCTCCGCTTCATCTAGTCGGCTGGTGATTCCTTCTAGTGCATTCGTCATTTCAGTTATTGTATTCTTCACTTCTGACTGGTTCTTTTTTATGGTTTCTATGTCCTTTTTTATGCTTACTGTCTCTCTGTTCTCATTAAGTTCCTTAAGCATCTTTATAACCATTATTTTGAACTCTGTCTCTGGCAAGTTGCTTGCCTCCATTTTGTTTAGTTCTTTTTCTGGAGTTTTGTCTTGTTCTTTCAGTTGGGATGAATATTTTCATTTCCTCATTTTGGCTGCCTCTCTGTGTTTGTTTCTCTGTATTAGGTAGACCTGTTATGTCTTCAATCTTGCCTGTGCAACCTAATGTAATAGGTGTCCTGTGGGGCCCATTGGCACAGTCTCCCTAGTAACCTGCTCCAAGTGCTCCAGGAGTGTCCCTTGTGTGAATTGTGCATGCTCACTTGTTATAGTTGAGCCCTGATTGCTATTGGCATGTCAGTGGGTGGAATTGACCCACAGACTGATTGGCTGTGGGTTTGGTGACATCAAAAGATTATGAACTGCTGTGCAGGAGGCTTATCCCACTGAATGGGATTTACACCAGTGGGCTCTGGTTCCTGTTGAGACCACCTTTCCTGTGTCCCATTGTGGAGCTAATTGGGTGGTGCTCTACCTTGGTCTAAAGCAAACCTCCAAGTATGTTGGTTCTGAGGCCTCTTGGGTGGGGCTCCATTGCAGGCCCAGTACAGCCACTGCCTGTGACTGGCCAGGGGCTACCTTGTAGGAAGCAATCCACAGTTGTTCGCTCCTTGTACTAACCCCAGGGCACGTGGGAAAGGCCACGTTGCAAACTGAATATTGCTGCCACCAGAACCAGGCCTGAGATATTTTCACAAAAATCCAGCACACTGAGATGGAGGCCTGCTGCCACATGCCGGCTCCTTTAAGGTTCAGGCACTGATAAAGGCTCATGTGGTACATGAGGTGGGTGAGGAAGGATCTCAGGGAATCACTAGAGTGGGAAGAGTTGTGGTTTCCAGGTTAATGTAGATTTTGGTTTGGTGCCACTGCTAAGCCTAGAGTCACTCAACAAAAGTCTCAGAGCACACCGAGGCCATTCACCACCTGCCTGGGTCCAGTGGACTCCAAAGTTTTCAAAGAAAGAGTGCAATGCGGGAGGGGCTGATGCTCACAGAAAAATTGCCTCCGGCAGTGTGTGAGTTGGGTGAGAAGGAGTCCCAGCTGAGTCAGCAGGGCGGAGCAGCACAGCTCACCAGGCCAATCAGATTCAGATTTGTCCTGTGGGGGCAGGTACAACATAGGAAAGATGGCGCTCACCTGCTGGCTACACTGGGAGAAGGGCCTCTCACTGGGAAAATGCTGACTGTCCTCCATCTCTCTCTGGGAAGCCACACACCTCAGTCTGCCCCTCTTATGCCTCTGATGCCCCCTGAGTCACCATCCCTCTGCTGGAGCCCAGGATGAGTGCCTGAGAGTGAGTGAGTCTGTGTGCGGGCCATTTAAAATGATGTCTGGGTGTCCTGCAGTCTTCCATCCCTCCCGGATGGTCAGAATCCCCACTGTTTTCCATAGCCATATGTTGTGGAGGCTCCTTTACCCCACACCAGTACTCTGGTCTAGGGCCTGGTGTGGGGCTGCCATCCCTGACTTCTCTGGGAGAACCTGTGAGGTTGAGATATCCCTCCTTATTCTCAATCGTCATACAAAGTTTTGAGGCCAGCTTGTTTCAAGTCTGTGCTGCTCTTACCAGTCTCAATATGGCTTCTTTTTTTATATTCTAAGTTACAAAACTGTTCAGCCGATTTCAGATTGTTCTCCAGGTTAATTGTTCTATCATTTAGTTATAATTTTAATGTGTTCACGGGAGAAAGCAGGCACCTAGTGTTAATCTACTTCTCCATCTTGGATCTCCTATATTTTTTTCATTAATTAAATTACGTTTATTTATTAGCACTGTTGAACCAAAATATACTGTTACTCTTAAGGTGGAATAAAAGTGATTTAGTTATCAATGTGGTGTGGGAATGCATAGGCATGGAAGTAGACCCCACCTTCTTATCCAAGCTTGATTTCTACTTGCCAATGGGATCTTAAGCAATTCATTAAATATCTTTGTGACACAGATTCCATAAATGTAGCTGGAGCCAATGGGATTAGATCTACCTAAAGAAATTGGGAAAAATAAATCTAGAAATGAAAATGCGTGTCTATGTGCTTTTAGTGCCCAAATCTGTTTGCTAGCATCATGGTCTGAGGCATATGAAGCAGTTTTACATGCCAAACAGAAAATTGAGTAGAAACCCTTTTTCCCTTAAACAGGCTTTGAAGTTGCCAGTGATTAATTTGATCTAGCTGTTAAAAAAAAAAAAAAAAAAAAAAAAAAACTCAAGCCAATCTTTCCAAGTTGTGGGGTTCTGTACATGGGCCATCTGGAACAATCAGATAATCAAGATGATTTAAATCATGCTTACATAATTGTGTATGAGGACATTCATTTTGGTTTAAGTTCAAGGGTTTAGGAAAACAGAGCATTACCAATTCAAGAAAGTCTGAAACACAATAGTAACATGAGATATACCTGCAAAAATATCTGGTTTAAATGAAAATATGTATGTGAAAGCTGTCAGAGTTCCTAATGTTCCCAACTTCCCAAAGAATTAGTTTATAGACTTCCCTTCAAGGAGTAAAACCTAAGTAGATATTACTCATATAATAATAAAAAACAAACAAACAAAAAACAAATAAACAAAATAGACTTGTTGACAAATAATGCAGTTTAACTATGAATATTACTTGAGGCTTTCAGTTCCCATTTCTAGTGAGAAAAAAAAAATTCTTGCTATAAAGATAGAAATAGGAACAACTGGAAAAGATGGAAGAAGGGAAGGGAAAATAAGGAAGGAGTTCTACATTGATTTTTCCCTCAATTCTCAGTGTATATGCCCTGTGGATATTACCTGTTAAAGTCTGAGAATATTAAATAAGTGCTAATGTAGTTTGGAAAAGTTGACTAGTTGGGAATTTCAAAAATATATCTGTTTTTAAAAACCAACTCTTTGTTAAACACAATTTCATGCCTGGTTTCTATAATTGAAATATTCTGTAAAATTCACATCAATTCCTTTAGAATAACTAAACTGAATAATATTTTACCAAGTCTTTCTAAATACTTACTCTAAAAAAATTTGCAATAATCACTCAGATACACATAATGAGTTATGATCAGCTGTCAGAAGATATGCTTTTAGAAATTCTATTCTGGTGCCTTTCATAGGCTTGCCATTTATCCAGAAAAAAAAAAATCTTCAGGAATTGCAGTTCTATTGAACTGCCAATTTAGCTAATTTGTCTTGGTTTTTCATTTTTACTTTTATCATACAGTTAAGAGAAGAGCAGCCAACTGCTTCTACCTCTAGCTCAGCTGACTTGCTATACAGGAAACTGAAAAATATGGTAGAACCTTGGTTCTCCCCTGCTCCTAAAACTCACCTGCCTAATCAAAAATCATCTGCAGGGAAGCTCAGTGTTTCCTTAAAGACTTGATTTTTTTTTTTTTTCTTTTTAGCACTTTGCCTAGTATTAATGTAGCACTTGCCTTGTCAGATAATTAGGAGAATTTTTGCAGCAAATTATTTTTACTCTGAATGGCAGGCAAATTAATTTGAAAACATTGATTTCATAATATATTGACCAAATAGTTAAAAATTATACATAAATAAGAGAAAAAAAAGTTTTTTCACAAAAGGAGGTCAGGATTCCATTCAAATAAAATTTGGATTGTGAGTGCGTTTGCTTGATAGAACAAGAACTTGCATTTGATAGTTCTCACTGGGTAAAAAGTTACTTTATTTTTTAAAGAATATATGTTAGTGTTTTATTTTATATGTTTATATGTTAGTGTGTATATGTTAGTGTTTTATTAGTGCTATTGTGGTTAAATTCAAGATAGATATTATTATTTGGGGGAACACTTCCTACCTTAAAGCATTATCAAATGATGATATATGATGTTAAATAGCAGGCACAGAATTATACACATTTCACCTTGTATTTGATTAATTGAGGCAAATGCAATTGTCATTGGCTAAATGCTTGTGACCTTTCTTCATCTTCTCCTTCCTCTAAGCTTCCATTTAAATAGACATTATTATTGCCCTTTTTGTGAACTCTAAATGTGATAGCATATGTAATGTACCTACAAACGTAGCCTTGCACTGTCTTCACTTCATTTAAAAGATTTTTAGGTTAACATGAGCTCTGAATGTGAACATATTTTCTTCAATGAGAGATTTGCATAACCCAATTAAAAATAAAAATATGAGGACTGTAAGAGATACTAAAAGTGGAGGTCAAAGACCACACAGTGAAGTACAGTTGAGACTTGATGACCTGTAATTGTCTTACTGCTGCTCCACCAGAGGACAGAAGACAGTACTTAAAATTGCATTGAAGATGTATTCTATTTTGGCTATGTTGAAAATGAGAAGTCAGATACTTATTTCTGAGAGAAGAGTGTGTGGTAGGTCAATTGAAGGAATCTATCATATCCTAATATCTATTTGAAATGTTTGAATGAATTATTGTCTAAATTGACAGGTGATAGCTATTTAAGCTAACTTCATATTCTGTTAGCATAGCTCAAAAGGGATTATGTTAAAGAATATATGCTCTTTATAAGCTTTGGTTGAGTAAATAATGATACATGAATTACAAAACAAATAAGCTGGACTTACAGCTACGTAAATCCACATAATTCTATTGCAACATGTCTTTACTTGCAATCCTTTGCGAAACACACTGTGTACAACTTGTCACAACAAGTGTGCTTGTAATAAACAATTAAGGGAACTTCTTACATAGAGAAATGCACAGGCAATATTTTTTAAAATTATAGCAGTACATACCTAAGGTAAAGTCAACATGGTTTTCTTAAATTGTTTAAAAATGTGTGTGCTATAACTATTATTTCTGCAAAAATTAGTGTGTACACAAAACCAATAATTCCTTATTAAATATTACACTTATATATGCAAATAGTAAGAAATAATACTAAATAATGGAAGCAAGAATATATTTATATTTTAGAACACTTTTAAAAGACAAATTTAAAGATACATCCAAATTTTTAAAAATATATATTTTTATAATTTTCAAAATAATAAGTACATTTATAAACTGAAATTAAGTTTATAGATATAGAGGATTAATTTGAGAGAAACCAGTCATGCAAGAAATATTTTCTTATATGAAGAGCGAGTATCTAATTTCTAAGTGGCATAAAAAATAAGCTCCCAGAATAATAAACCATTAAAAAATTTTAATTTGCCTAATAAATAGTCACACTTGTGTTGTTTTATATTAATGCTTCATCTACATTTATGTATATAACATTTTTAACTTCAGTGAGTGGCTGTAGTTGAAAATCTCTTCATGTAAAAATTCCCAATTGTCCTTTGAAATAAATAAGGCTCAATTAATATTCCATTGATTTCATTGTTAATGGATGACAAGCTCACAGCCTGAGCAGAAGGAAAGGTTAAGTATTATCAACTGCTTCTTCTTTCAGAGCGGTAGAATACCCATCCAAATTCCATTTTCTATGTTTTGTGGAGGGAGTGTTGCCAAATCCCATTCTACCACTTCTCATGAAAATCTCTTCGAAAAATGAGAACAGAAAACTAAGCTGTGACAGGTGTCAAAGCAGCTTTTAAGTTACTCATATGACCTGTGAATACAGCTTAACTTCAAATTACGGATTATGTCAAAATCTATGAAGCATACTTGTCTTACATACATTTCATTTGTTGGTTGTGGTTTTTAAATATTTTGATAGTTGATTATTTATTTATTTTATGTTAAAGTAAGTTGTGCAAGACTTATTCCCAGAATGCAGGAAGCACTAGGCTTGAATTAGAAGCCCTAAATTGAACATTCTGGTAATATCCAGCTTTGCCATTAGCTTATCCCCAGTATTATTATGGAAATTCCTTTGGCCTTCACCTCTAAAATGAGTTAGTGACAATATTCTCTATATCTCTATCGTGTTATCATTGTTGTTCCTTGTCTTTATTTTTATTTTAAATAATTATTTTTTCTAGTATTTCTTTTGCTGCAAGAAAAGTATTTAACTTATTGAGTTTCCCCATCGTTTTATAATTTTAATATTGCCTTGAAAATAAAATTAGAATAGTACGTGACATTTTTGTCATTAAAAATGTATAGAGTTATAGTATAAAAATTGTTTCAAGGCAAGAAAGCATTTTTCCCTCACTGAATTCTATGATGTTGCTATTTCAAAACTTCCTTTAAGGACCCACTACCATGCCATATACCTAAAATGATACACAGGGTCATCCAGAGGAAAGCATCTATCTAGATAGAAAGGTATATTTCCATCCATTTCTGTCCTTATTGGAATCAATTTTAATTCCTCCATATATTTACAAAAACTTGCACTGTCATCAATAAAGCAGATACTGAAAGAAATTGAATTACGTTCCTCTTTAAGCTGTTATTTAAAAGTTATAGTTGGTCACTGAAGGTTTTGGCTCAGTGGCAAAATAGGCAGCAAGTTCTAAGCCTGAACTGTAAACTGTAGATAATCAATTCCACTGCTCTCTAGGATTTTAGTTCTAAAATATTGTCAGGCCAGTCACTGAGTCTCAAAGCATAGACTCTTTGTGGCTTCAGCTATGTTACCTTCCAAGCTCCCAACTTTGTAGAATCTGAAGGGAGAAGTTTAAGAGGATTCTCTCATCCTACAGAGAAAGGAAAGATGACTCAGAACCACATGGCAAGCTAGATAGATTATATATATATATATATATATATATATATATATATATATATATATAGAGAGAGAGAGAGAGAGAGAGAGAGAGAGAGAGAGAGATGATAGATAGATAGATAGATAGATAGATAGATAGATAGATAGATAGATAGATAGACCAATATAGATAAATAAAGGGAGAGTAAGAACAATAGCAAATCTACTCAGGACATAATAAAGACAAGAAAGGAATGTTGAAGAAGATAATTTACCATAGCAGTGGTTGTAGGGAACCATGTATATTTGAGGAACATTCAACCCTGATGTTTAAATTCAACTTTGTGATCAAATGTGCTGGTATAAATGTGAAAACTCCACCTTCCTCAAGTGAATTACCATGAGCTTCTAGGATATGAAGAGCAGCATAGACACATTTTCAAAATAGGCATAAAGTAATTAATCTGGTATAACTCAAAGCAATATGTTGATGCATTCTATTTTTTAAGAGAGTCATTATGTTTGGAAAGTCATTGGGTTCCAGGAGAAAATATATCCATTTATGTGGCTAATGGGATGCTAGAATACAACTTTTCAACAATTTTTTACTTAAAGCAAAAAATAAAAAAGCTATTAATAGCAGTGAGTATAAAACTTGAATATCAGCAGCTAATTTTTCCCCTCTCCAATATACACATGAACTAATGGCAACTGACGTCAACACAAATTATGAGCATGCAAGAAAAACTAATTGTTCCACATTATTTTACAGTTATTATTGATTACCATGCTCTTTTCAAATCAAGATAGAAATAGAAAGTATAATAATTCTTAAGGATTAATCTAACAGTTACTAGAAGGAGGAAACACGTTTCCAAATATTTTCTTAGTTACGTATTAAAATCACAGGATACATTTAAAAGTCTTCAACTAAGTATATAAAAAAATCTGACAATTTTAGAGCATCATGTCTAATCAAACATGCACTGATTTAGGAGGAGACTTCTCTTTTCAAGTTTAAAAATTGTTTCTTTTTTATATCAGACAAGGTAAAAACTGAGATAGGCATATCAGCACCACAAGCACACATACACACAATTCCAGTTAATCTACCAATTTTCTTTAAATGTTACATATTTGGTAAATGTAAATTGCTACATGGTAATATAAAATAATCATACATTTGAAAATAAATATGCAGAACCCTACATATTTGAAAATAAAGAAGACTATTGAAGATAAAGTAGCAAAGTCAGACTTTATGATGATCCCACTTTGTTTACATAGATTCAATCAGAAATGGGGAGGGGAATCACATCCCACAGAATACAACAGGAATTGTCATTATCAAAAATTACTTGGCCAACCATCCAGGAATGTAACTGAGCTTTAACAAGAGAGAAAGAGCTGAAAATTAAAGGGATTTGCCCAGGGACTCCTGGGCAAGTCCCCGGAGTTTAGATGTTTAAATTTCTGAGGAAGAAGTAAGCCATATGTTTTTAAAACTAACTTTTAAGAGGACGTAGTCACACTATCATAAAAAATAAATCATTCTAAAGAAGTAATATACACCTGCTGGAAAGAGAGCAGTTTTAGGACATCGATATCACTGGACTTCAGGAATTTCATCCTCATCTTTTATTTCCTGGGTACTTTGTCAGGAAGTACACATGGCAGTTCATGGTTTTTAATGACTTGAAGAATTACATTGGAATTCAGTCCTGTGATAATAACCTCCAAATTAATATTTCCTTCAGATAAATTGCGTGTGAAAAAAAAAAAAGTAACCTTATTGCCCATAAAGTGACATAATAAGCCAAAATGCCAAATATAGCATGGAAAACTCTCCCAGTAAATGTTACAGAGATAGTCCAGTTTCTGAGTGTCTGTTCTTTGTGTTTAGCTATTAAAATAAGGGTTTAATTTAAAATGCATGAATAAGCTTCTTATTTCATTGCAGAGAAGCAAAGGAAGTGATTTTTTTTCTCTTTTTTAGAGAGCTATTACTGTATCCTTTCCTTTTTTTCATGCAACTACTAATTTAGTATGGGATCTATGGGTGTGGAGTTGCTGGGTAGGGCAAGAGAGGACAGTGTTGGGTATAACTGCTCAGTAATTACTTCACTGTCCTAATAATTTCTGTGGTTTCTCTGATGCTTCTGCTACTGTGTAACTTTTGTTTAGGCTGGGATTTATAACTCTGTCCTTCAGGAATAGGTGTTAGAGAGGAGCCATTAAACAACCATCAAAGCATTGAACAACTACACACACGGGGAGCTACCACAAGCACCACCATGAGCTGGCCGCAGAGAATCCCTAAGTCTTGCAGCAGGTGTGATACTACTTAGAGTTGGAGTCCTGGGATTTGGGAGTTGACAACAATGTCCAAAGGACTGGAGGAGAAAGAGCATTCAGCTTCAGTGTGTGAGACAGATGCTGCGTTCGCCATCTTCTGCATGTAATACTTAAACACAGGAATTGAGCATTAGTTTGTGGCATGCTTAGTGACAGAAATAGAACCATGAAATTGGTGATGTCTTGCAAATTTTAAAATGTAGATGAATAACTTCTTGTCAGAGCAGTGAAGTCTTTCTTATCCTATAAAAATATATCCATGCATAACTAATGAGATGCCTGGGCCATCATGCCCGCTCTATTCAATTTCTTACAGTAGTTTTCCTGTTCAACTACCTGTGGTACTTAGATTGTGGAGATTGGTATCTTCAGAATTGATTAACACTATAATAAATTAATACATGAATGTCCATGTCTGAGATGCATCCTGGATGTAATGCATAAATTTTATGTTACCATTTTTTTAAGCTAGTCTTGGTGTTCCTACATCAATTATCAGACTTCTTTGATTCTTCTTTATATAGAAAACATGTAAATTAGCTTATGTCACACATTGTGGAGGGAGAGCCTGGGAATGGCAAGTTGTCAGAAAACTGCCATTTTGACTAATAGTGCTCCGGGCAACACATTATGATAATAGATTGTTTTTTATTATATCACTGGATTTGGCGGTGATGATATTTAACTACAGAAGATTAAAGACATGTCATGATGCCGGAGAGCTTTATGAATGGGCTAGTGCATTTTTATCATACTTAAAAATTAGCAAGCCAGAACAGTAATAAACAATTCTAGGAAACCTTAGAGTCACTCCACTGAAGAACGCACAATTTTTACCCTTCTTCATTTCCTTTAATTTTTGAGCCAATAAATGTTTTTTGTTTACTTTTTAGGTGCTTGCCCTAGGCTGGGTCCATGTAGAACACTTGACCGTCACCCATGACCCTGTCCTTAATGATCTGATAGTCAAGTTTATCTAAGACACTATGGAAGAATATAAGATCATACGTACTATTTCTAATATAAAATAGTGATGTTTAAGTGATGTTTACAGAAAAAATAAGCAGATCAGTAGGGATAGAATTATATAAGACAGTTTGATAGCCAACTAGTGGATGAATAGAGTTTCATTACAAAGAAAGAAAAAGAAAGGCAACTGAGATGGGGGAATAATGCACAGAAGAAGAATGTGGTTATGCAGGGAACAGGTGAGATCATTTCTTAAGTTTAAAGGTTACTGTGCTCTAGGCATTGTGCCACCTGATTTTCATGCTTTTTCGTGTTGAATCCTCTCAATAATGTAGACATTATGGTCTCCATTTTGCAGGTAAGGAAACAAAAACTTAGGGAATTTCTATAGTCACAAGACTTGGAAGCAGAATGAATTGGACGCAGACCTTTCCTGTGCTCTGCCACATGGCATGTGGCCTGAGTGCACACACAGGGCAGCACAGGGCACAGAGTGAGTGCACACAGGCTCGCTCTAGGGCAGGGGCTGTGGGAACACAGAGGGAGACCCAAATCACAGAGGCTGTTGGGGAAAATGTTCAGGGTGATCTGGTTATGGAGAAAAGCAAAGGGCTTGTCAAAGAAGACTTAAAGCATTTTTAAACTGGAAGTTAAATGCCAACGTTAAGACTCACTGGTAGAAAGAGAGGGCAGTCTCTTCTCTGACATCCTACATTCTTCAGAGTTATCAAGGAACTTCAAGAGCAGGATTCTTGCCACTTAGAGACCAATATTCAGTCCTCCTCACCTTTAGGAGAAAAAAGGCTGGGGTTGTTGGTCCCTCAACTGTTGACCTAGTTCTTCTAACAAAATAACTAGGTCAAGCAGGAGGAGCATGGATGAGCAGAGAAAGGCCTTCCATGAGCTTAGAATGATTTTTTTTTAAAAAAGGAAAGGAGGTTAGGAAAGACTCCAGCAGAGTCTTGTCTAGATACCCTAAATTCCATGAAGCATTGGAGCAATTAGCTGATTCAAATCCAATGTCACTTTTGTCTCGATTTTCTGTGTGTGTGTGTGTGTGTGTGTGTGTGTGTGTGTGTATTAAACAAATATCTACTATAGTGCTTACTTTGGTAAATGGCTTAAGTGATACAAATATAAATTAGACACAGATCCTACCTTCAAAGTGTTCATTGAGAATTATGAGACCGCATAACCATAATTAACCCTACAAACGAAGGTGAACGTGATTGATAACCCAAGTTAGGAGCAAAGTGCTCCAGAGTTCAGAAGAGAAAAGCTTACTTCACAAAGAAGGGAAAAGGGGAGGAGGAAGGCTAAGCACAAAGGATATTTTGGAGGTGATATTTGAAATCTGTGTGACAGGTTTTGGGCATTCAGAGATGGTGGAAGAATAAAAGCTAGTTTGGGGCAAAAGGAATACCATGAGTTAAAAGACTGAAAGCTAGGAAAATATGAGGTATGAGTAAGAAATAAAATCAGTGCTTGAGTTTGCCTAAAGAGCAAAGGGTACATAGTATTTCAGAAAATATCATTGATTCAGTTTTGTCCTATATTCTGCATGCCTGTTGTTTCATTCAAAGAAGCTGATGCTGACACCACCAGTAATGTTATCACAGTCAACTTGCTCTGACCCAGTTGTCACTCACGGTTTCTGCATATCAGGTGGGATGAGACCCCTCTCTCTGTGTGTGAATTCTGTAGCCATGGTGGCCTGGAAAAATGCAATAACTGCATCAGTTAAAAATTCATTAATCACATATTTCTCTAGCCAGTGGATAGATAGGCCCTATAAATAGATAGTGTTAGTAAAAGCATGAGTCTCACTCTCCCCACTAACTCCTTCGATCTTCCATGTCCCTTCACAGATTCTGTCCCTTCTTACCTATGAGCACAATTTATCTTCCTTGGATGTATTAGAAGGAAAAATCTTATTTGCTTTGAGTTGATAGAAAGTTTCTGGAAGTGATGGGAGGAACTGAAGTCTAATGCCCATGTTGCTTCGCAGAGTTGAGCTCATTGTTGAGCTTCAGACAGAAAGACCCAACATTGAAACACTGCAGTTCCTTAGTGAACCAGGTAGCCACAGGCAGATCTGAACCAGGCAGAAAAAAGTATGTCTTTTCTAAATCAATGTTTGGCTCAAGGTGAGGAACAGCAACTAATTATACTAAGTATTGCCTCCCAGCATTTACTTCTTTATAAATAAATGTATTTGGGGTTAATAAGCAAGCTATTTCTTCCTTTGCATTCAAACATACAGCTGAAATATACAATGTAGAAAGATGACAAAGGACTAAAAATATGGTTTTATTAATAAAGATATTCACAGAGAAAGTCAGCAGAGGTAAAACAAGAATCTGAGTCTATCAGGGATGATATAATGAACTTCCTCAGAAATATTATTTGTTGGTGTCATGCATACTGTACGTTAAACATAAAAACGTTTCTAATAGAATCTTTAGTCTCTTTCATTGCATCTAGTTATAACAGATGTGCTCCTATTTAGTTTCTTCTTTAATTTCACTGTGGCAATATGCTTGAGTGAACACAGACATGGTACATTTAACCAATTTGACACTATGCCTTAGGTTTATTAAACAAACAAAGATTTGATGGGCTGTCTCTAAACTCTAGCACCTTAGGTAAATTCTTCAGCTATAATATTGCCCCTATCGTGACTTTTCACTCTGCTGGTGCTGGGACTCAGGGCACGGGGAAAGTAGGATCCATACACTTTGGGTCCAATGTTTATTCCTTGGATTTCTCTCCTCTTTCAAACCTGGGTATTGTCTTCTCTCTGCCTAACAACTTCCACATAGAATTATAGGCGCTTTTTTCTCAGTGTGTTGCATATACTTCCTTACAGCCATTATAGCTGGGGATTAAATATTTTGTAAAGTTAGAATGAATAAATAAACAAACGAATTACAGTACAATTTCTCCCAATGAACAGGAAAAGTCCTCCTCGTTGATTAACTAGCTGGGTTTTTTCCCCCTAGAGTTCCTGCCCAGAGGAGGGTATAAATATCTATCTGTGAGCTCCTAGATTGAAAATTTAGTTTTATGTAGAGTGTGGATTTTTTTTTTAGTGTCAAGAAGATGTATATTTCAATTCTTTTCTTCCCAAGTCCAATCTAGCAAATGATGCCTAGTTTTTATTATACACATGTTGTATTAAGAGAGAAAATTGACTTCTAATATATTTTTCTGCCATGTATAACAGCTAGGTAATACACTGCTGCACTTTATGCTAACAAAATAAAAATATTTCATGGCAAGTGTCTTTACAAGTTGCATATAGGCCAAAGACAAGGGGAGATATATTCTACAAGGAATAAAAGACATGTGAACTTAATTAAGGTTGCTCATCCCTTAGTAGGAGATTTGTCTAATTCTCTATTAGGTTAGCACCTACCATAATGTTGACAGATCATAAAGTTTGATTATAACTGTGAACATTTTTTATAACCCAAACTTATAACTCATCTCTCAGCTAACAGCCCTTTTCCTTTTTTGGAGTGTTACCAAGGTGATACATACTACAGAGCATATACTACTAAAAAGATAAAAATTGCAATAGGAATATTTCATGGGCAACCAAATTGTAAGCAATTTCCATAATCAGTGATTTGAAATAAGTCTACATAAACTTTGATTCAAGATAAAACTTTACAGGAAGGCTATTTTTCCCTAAAAGAAACCGGGACACATTACAGGATAATTGGAGTTACCCTTACTCATCTATGATTTTTAAAGGAAAAAAAAAAAGAAAAAACTTTAAATACATGCCTTTACACAGCTTTCATGGTGGCTCACTAACATTGCATGACAATTATGAAGGCAAAAAGAAAAACCAGCATATAATTGAATGTACCAAAAACTTAAATGTTCCTACTTGTGGAGAGTTGTCAATGACTTCTATAACCAATTACTTGTTAAATAATTTATTTTCTTATATCACTGATAATTTAAATTGGCCAGAGATGCAGTCTTAACCAAAATAACAAGTTTCATTTGTCATATATTGACGCCTTTGATCTTTACAATGGCCTGTGGAATTTGATAGGGTCTGTTTTCCTGATCAGGGAACTGACACACAAAAAGATAAAATAATCTACTAAAGATCACAACAGCCATTTTAAAGTGGCTCTGAGTCGCATTTGGGAAATGGATCCTGTCCATATGAATACATCCTTTGAAATGCAGAGTTCTCTGCAGTGCTCATTGCATAATGATCCAAGGCTGTGAGATAACATACAAGTCATCTCTGAAGAGTTTTGTGAACAGATTTGTACATTTGCATGCTAGACTTTTCTGATCCAACTTTGTTTACTGAATCCTGAAATTACCTCTGGTGTTTTGGTTTTTTTTTTTGCTTTTCTTTCTCAATCGATGAGTTCACCTACCCTCTATCTCCATAGATATGGATTTCCCCTTCATATTCCTCTTTAATATGGTTATTAGATATAAACTGAGGAAGATTCTGCACTTGAGAGAGAAATGGAGCCAAACATACCATTTTGAGATCTGCATCCTCCCAGTTTACCTCTTCATATGGCTGCCTGAGAGAGGATTACGACTCTCAATTTCTCTGAGCAAAGCCTTTCATCCACTGTCAGTTTCACTTAAAGAACCCTCAATGAGTGATTCCTGACTACGTGGTGCTGTTTTATGTGCAGAAAATCCTGAGTTGCATAAGGAAAGCAGAGCCCCAATGCCTTGTTTATCTCATTTTGGCCTCACAGAGTTGGTTTTCAGCAATGTGCTGCGTCTCCCTAAGCACTCCATCTCAATTTACTGAGAAACTGTGAGCTCAAGTAACTTATCCAAAGTCACACATGAGTGGCTTACCAGAATTCATACCCCAGAACTGTCATGGTTCCTAAATCCTTTATTATGAGCATTATACCATACCATCTTTCAGGTCTCAGTATTAACATCATGTAAATTTATTCTCCAGCATGATTCATTAAAATGAAAATGGGCCATTTTCTCTGATTCTCCAAGCACTTCAGAAGAAGCATTACATCCTGAATACAGATTTCATTTCTGAGAAGGAGACAAGAAAAGAAGTTAAACTTTTACTTGTATTGGAGACTGGTTCATCTTAAAAGGGCTTTTATTCTAGTTTTCAGTTTAAAATATTTAAAGGAAAACAAAGCAGCATTAATGTTAAGAATAGCTACAATTGCATTTTTTAGAAGTGGATAAAGCAAGAAAACTAAAAAGTGCCTATAATTCAGTGGCAGAAACTATTGAATCCCCTCTGGATTAAAAGTTAATGTAAAACTAAATTTAAAAAAATAATAACCTGTGCTAGACACCCACTCACACATTTCTTTCTGTCATTATAAATATGTAGTATCAATTCCCTTTTTTGGGTAGGATCTCATTTTCTATTTAAATAGAGAATTAAAATAGTAGACTAACCACATATACTCATATAGCTCCCAGTACAACATAATATCACAAGAAATTAAAACTCAACATCTATGTTTAAAATTGCAGTCAAGAGGTAGAAAGGTGAAAATAACAGTGGAGAAATTATAAAATGTGACTTTGTCTTTTTGTTCTCTCTCAATAAAAGAGTCCTCTGGATACATTCTCCTCCTCCTCCTCCTACTCCTCTTCCTCCTCCTCCTCCTCTTCTTCCTCCTCCTCCTCCTCCTTCTCCTTCCTCCTTCCTCCTCTTCCTCTTCCTCTCCTTCCGTCTTCTTCTCCTTCCTTCTTCCTTCTTCTCCCCCTTTCTTTCCCCCTTCCTCCTTCTCCTCCTCCTCTTCTTTCTTCTGTAAAGAACATTCAGTTTTCTTTCACTTAGATACTTAAGTTAAAAATTATCCTTAGCATAAATTATTTATTAAGTTCCCACTCTATGCAAAGTATTAGAATTTCCACTATTTGAGTAATAAATATCTCTCTCAAGGAAGTTGTAATTTGGTTGTGGAACAGAACATACATTTAATGACACAAACATCTGTCTAGAATTTAAGGAGGGGAAATTGACATCACACAGTAAATAATACAGATATTTATAAGAACTAAATAATAGTGGAGCAAAAAAATGAATCTTTCAGAGCAGAGGCACGAGAGAGAATGAGGGACAATAAGAAGAGCCTGATTCTAATGGACTTGTTTGAAAATCCCATCTTTACCACTGTTAGCTGTATCTCTTAAGCAGGACATTTAACTTCTCTGATTCCGCATGTATAAGTAAGCATGATAATACCTACCCCATGGAGTTATTCTGAGTACTAAATTAGGCAATGTTTATAACTACCTACCCCAAGGTTTGTCACTAGGTAGGTGCAATTCAGTGGTACAATAGTTCTAGTGGTGGCAGTATTAAGAGCATTTTTTGAAGCTCCTGGGACCAGAGCCTGGCATAAAAAAGGCCCTGTGCTAAATTTAGTTCCCTTTCCTAGACCCTCCCTTTATATACAACACCATCTAATTCTCTGATTACTTGAGTTGATCCTTGTGTCAAAAAGATCTTAGAAGTTTAGAAATGGAGATGGACATTTCAGATGTGAATAGAGTGAACAAAGTCTGGACGTTGAAAATGAAATTAGGGCATACAAGAAAAAATAAATACAATTACACTGGATTTATTTATTTATTTATTTATTTATTTATTTATTTATTTTGGCAAGGATGTAGTTGCGGTGTTGATTGTGTAGAGGAGTACTGCAGTGTGTGTTTCGAGAGCAGATGAGCTGTCTAAATACATGTGATAACCCCAACATAGAGGATTTTTTTCCTACTACTTCTGAATTCAAAACAACTTTTCTCCTAAAACAGTCTAAAAATCTTGCTAGCATGGACATGTTGCAAAAGGTAGGAAACATAATTGATAAAATAATAATGTTCTGTTTAGCATTTTGACATATTTTACTGCCTTCTATTTTTACTTAATTGAAAACATATTTTACAGTTAAAAATAAACCTTGTTACTCAAAGCGATTTAAAAAAAAATGGGTTTTAGGGATAACAGTTTGGGGAAATGCACCAAAATTAATACCAGCTGGAGTAAAGATGATCTAAATCTAACTATCATGGAAGGTCTTTTGTCTATAGAATCCTAGTAAATAGGCAAAACATTTTTAATAAAAGCTCATTCCAGAGTAAAGGTAATTAGTAAACATGCATATAGGAGAATGTTTATTCTCATACATGGTACAAGGAACACAAATGCAATAATTTTATAATAAAAGTGATATAAAGTTAAAAATGATAAAAAGTGATAAAATGTTAGCAAAGTTTCAGTGACGTTACTAAATTCATTTGTTTTTAGTAGCATTGAAATTTGGATGATTGTTTTAGAAAATCATAGGAAGAAGATAACAAATAGGTCATACTTAGCATGCTAACTCTAACTGCTGTTTAACTATGGTGACTGTTTGGAGGACTGTGCTGTGATTATAAACCACATTGGGTCTTACCATGAAGGGGCACTAGACTTGAATAAAATATCTGCTATAGGTAGGAGCACAGCAGTAAGAAGTAAAGATAAAAGATTTTCAAATTCTTTGGTTAAAATACTTCACTCCTAAGCATATGTTTCAACACAAGGAAAAAGATGTATTTATGAGTATGTTCATCACAAAATTAACTACAGTTCCCCCCACAAAAAAGGCAACTTTAAAACAAGTAAAATAGGTTAATAGGTTATGATACCTCATCATTGATTTTTATGCATTAAAAAATATGGTTTTAAAGATCACATAAAAGGCTTTAATACTTCCTCCATTATATCCTCTCCATATAACAAAATAATAATTGAATTAATTTAAAAGCACTGGGACTTTTCTGCCACTGACATCAATTTTGTATCATCTTCCCAACCCCCTTGGCATTTTTTAAAAATAGTTATGATTTCCTGATTCTTTGGGAGGAAAAAGCCTGATATTTATCACAGTTAATGCCATAGAAATTAAATTTCAGGTATATAAACTTAATAAATTGGCTCATCATCGGGATGATCATTTTATCTTTCTTAAATTAGAATTAATATGACAAGAAATGACTTCCATCTTGTGCCTCTTTATAGTGAAATTTGCTAATTAAACAAAACCTCAGACTATCTAACAGTGAAACATATTTTCTTGCCCTGCATTGCCAGGCTTTGTATTAAAGTAGACAAGTTTCTTTGCAAAGAATTTTTTCAGAGAAAGGTTCAAGACTAAATTACAAAGCATACTGCATTTTCTGCAGATTATGGTAAACCAATAAGATGTGTACCAAGATGCTGCTAGAAAAACAGTATCACTTTACATTTCCAGTGATTTAAATATGTTTTGGATAGACCCTAGTATTATATCTGAAAATACCTATCACAAGAAGTTCACTTTTCATTCTTCACTATCATAACAAAAAATTTCTGTTCTTACAATGTTCCTATACTCTTTTTCTAAATATCATCACAATGTATGCTAATTTTATAAAATATTTCATAGGGCAAATAAATAAGATTACAAAAGGTAGTTATTTTTTTTTAAATTTGCTTTTAAATGTCACACCTATTTAAATATTTTGCAAAACATTATGTGTAATGAGAAGAGATGAGAATTTGGCAAACAAGTAAGCTTTTGGGTATATACAACAGTGGCTAAATGAGCACGTGTTTTAGGTTCAACAAGGAGATATTTTGTATAGTAGGATTCTTTATTGTTGTCAGAAAAGAAAATCATGGAGCATCAAAACTGTTTATTTAAATTGATATGTATAAAATCTGTGTAATTTCTGTATATCTGGAAATACCAAATTGACTTACTTTTTCTACCTTCATACAAAGTTCACAAACGTGTCCACCAGGTACATTTTGTCATAATATGGCCTAATTGATGAGTTAATATACCCTATGTTTATAATAAATTACTCTCTAGCATATGCAATCATTGTTGAGCTATTTGTAAAATTATCTTTGTTCCCCCATCACTACCATCATCATGCTTTTGTGTAAAATAGAGGACAGTTATGAAAATAATGTTAAGATGTCTTAGATTAAGGGAAGTGAATAAAGTAGACTTTATATTTATCATGGTATCTCAACTTTATGTATTTTTCTATCTTCCTAGGAAGTATTTGTATTAGCGTGATATACAAGTACTAAGCAATACAAATGTTTTAGGTCCTTAAAAGCTCATAAACAAATGAATGATTTTCTTTTCTTTTCTTTTCTTTTTTTTTTTTTTAGAGAACTCCTCAAAGCTTACATGAAGAAATGCCTGAGTTGTATAAAATTGGGGAGAAAGGGAAAATCATTTTAATATTTTACTTATTTGTATGTATGTTAGCTAAGGTATATTGCCATAACAGCAAGACACAATACAGTGGTTCAAAAGATAATTTTTTTTTGTTTTTTGCTCTCACTTTTCAGTCCAGGCCCATGGGACAGACGAGCAGCTTTGTCCATATGAGCACTTAGAGACCTGCGTTGATCTGGGTCTAATTTGTTCATCTACAATTCCCTAAAGTAAGAGTCAGCAAACTTTTCCCATAAATGGTCAGATAGTAAATATTTTGGGCTTGGTGGGCCATCTATGGTTTCTGTCACATATTCTGTCTGTTTTTATTCTTTTCATGATGCTTTACAAATGTAAAAATCATTCTTAGCTTAGAGACCATACAAAATCAGCCACAGGTCAGCTTTTGCCTGTGAGCTATTGTTTGCTGACCCCTTCTTTAAGGGAATTCCATGCATATTAGAAGCTCAATCTAGTCCTCATCAATGTGACAACAATGGAAGTAGAAAGGGAGCAATTTCCTCTTCAGAAAGGAAAGCGGTAGTTATACACATCACTTTTAGTCATATTCCATTGCCAGGAACTTAGCCATATGGCCATACCTAGACACAACAGGGGCTAGCAAATGAAATCTCTAAGTGAATATTCTCATAGTCTGCTAAAACTCTATTACTCCATGTGTCCGTTTGGTCCTCTGGGAAGAAGACACTGAGACAAATTTAGAGTGCAAAAGGATAAACCTAGGAGAATGAAAGAGAAAATGTAGAGGAAGCAGAAATGAGCTCAGGAAGTCCTCAGCTATCATGCAGATACAGTACCTCTGAAACGAAAGGGGACAGAAAGCAGAAATGGGCAGAGCAAACGCCAGACCAAGATGCAAATCTGGCAAAAATTAGGTCAACCCTATGTGCATCTCCAAAGCAAATATTGCCCATTAAGGGAGTCTCACGTGGGACAGGAATTGCCAGACCCTAGTGCCCCACCATGCTCGGTCACCCCACCATGCTCAGTCTTTTGCTGTGACAGCAGAAGAAAAAAGTGCCCTGGCTTGAAAGTTGAGGTGGATTTTGAAGTCACTAACAGCTGAAGGCTTCTAGCTAATGGCATATCTTGCAGCAAAATGACACGCTGTTTGTTAAAATGAGATCTGAGATAGATACCTCCATAACTGTTGTATTGTATAATAAAAGGAGAATGGATTTTGGGAATATTCTTAGTTGTCACAGTATATATCATTAATAGAAATAGAATACAAAGAATTATGGATTCAATCACTGGGTGAATCCTGCTAAACCTACCAGGAAAGGGACAGTGTCACAGCAAGTAATGGCATACCTACTCTGAATCTGACCAATATTTATATATTTTTTTTATTTTTTCAGATCAGAATTTATATAGTTCGTTATAAGGTCCACTTTGTTGTCAAATTGTGATTTACTTTTTATTTTTAACCTGACACTACATAGAATATAGTTTTCAGTTTCTATGAAGTGAGATTCAGCTGAAACATTGAGGAAGATCTGATGAGGGCCCTGTGCCTGAAGTCACTACAATAATCTGTACTATAGATAGAGAGAATCATCAGGGTTCAATTGGGGATTTTCCTGATTCACATCAGAAGCACCTCTGCAGTGTATTTCTAACACTTATCCAAAGTCAACACTGGAATAATTCAGATAAAAAAGGAACACAAAAGACTAGGTTCAAATATAAATGTTTTTGTCCAAATTCAATAAATGAATTCAGTGAAGAAATATCTGCCAACCCATTTATGTAAAGAATAATAATTTCTTCTGTTTACCGAAGGTCCTAATAAATGTTAATATCTTTCCATATGTTGCATGTAATCTTAGAACATCTCTGCAGTAGCTATTGTTATCCCCATTTTGCAGATGCTGGAATAGAGCCTCTACAGAGAGTGTCAGTGCTTGCACTGGTCTATGACCTGTGCAGACTTTACCTGGTGTTAAACTCAGATCCCCATGATCTCAGCACCCATCATTTTTCAATAATACCATTGTTGTTCCAAAATGAACAATCCTTAGGAATAATTATTCTTTCCTTTTCTTAAGAGTTTTCACATTGATTCATATGTGAAAAATATTGCTTGTCTTAAAAGACTTAAGTCTAGTACAAATCGAGGTGAGAGAACTTTGTGTGCAGTTGTTTCATGCAGACTCTCCACTTTGTACTGCTATTTATTTTCTGGAGCTTATGCCCTCGGTACCAGATTCAGCTTAGAAAATATATTTAAATAATATTTTGCAATGTATGTTTTGTTAAACCTCTTCTTATGAGAAATCAGAAAGTTGTGCGTGTGTATCCGTGAACGTAGCCAAACTTGAAAATATAAGCCTAAATACTCATACATTTCTGTATCCTCTCATACATCATTTCATAATTGACATTCCTCATTCTTGTCCTAATTATTACCTAATCTAATGACCAAGAAGTAGAAGAAAGACATCCTTGGAAGGTTAATAAGCCATCCCGAAAATTAGATTAGCATGATCAAACCTTAATGATTATTATTTCTCATTATATTAGATCACCTGAAAATATTGAGGAAGAAAAAAAGATTGGTATCATTTGGCAATTATACTTGTAGTTTTCCACACAGTAGATTTTATAGATGATCACTAGTAATTCTTTTCATATCTAAAACCAGAGATTTTTTATAAATTACACTACCATTATTATAGTAATCAAAGCCCGTTTATTTGATCATCATCATAATGGCTTACTTGTGGCATTTTCTCTTTTGCTAATTGACAGTTGGTCAGTTAAGAGGTGCTTTTCACAAAATCTTCCATAACCCTAAGGGTTTGAATTAGCTTCTAATAAATGCCTGAGAAGCTCCTCTAGATTCTTAAGTGCATTTGCTAAAACTCTCAACTGCTATCTGGTCAGCAAATGTCTTTGATCTGCCATCTAGCTGCCTTTCTTGCTTATATCTATCTGTCTCAAGCATCGTAACCCTACTCATCAATACAATGACACAGTATCATTTAGATATCATTTTCTGAAGCCAGATTTCTCTGAGAAAGAAAACGAAACGCGAAGAGTAGGAAAAGGGTCAAACTGAAGCTTGTATTGCCCTATTTGGAGAATTATAAGAAGTGGCATGTGGTCAGAAGACTAAACCTTGAGTTTGATACTCTCACTCTAAGTTCATACCTAGGAACTTCCTGTGCAGACTTTTTGGCTCACTCGTTGCTCCCTGCTCACCCACATGACCCTTCACCATCTGCAGTGGGACCCCCCCCACCCCACCCCAGAGCCCAGGTTCCACAATATCAATGTCCAGTTATGCAAAATCGGTTCCTTCAATTTCATTCTCCTTTATCACTTTCTAATAAGGTGGTAGTAGTGACTTGGACTAAATGAGTAAATCAACTTGCTGATCTTTAAAAAAAGAGCATGCAGTCTTAAATTATTCAAAAATATTTAAAAATCTTTCCTCACAATACTCTAATGGAGATTATTTAGTTCACAACTTTATTTAGTTCACTACTTTATCTCCATTACTAGCAAATAATAAATATTTAGTAAATGTTGATAGAATGAATGAATAAGCTAGAAAAATTGGTCCATATCGTTGAATTAAAAATTTAATATCTAGTTTCATCTTGATTCCTTCATGTCATTATGTTTTTAAATAAACATTTAAAGAAGATATTTTTATAATTCAAATTCCCAAATATCAGGAATATGCTTAATCTGAAATATCTGTTGTTAATAGGAGAGGAAGAAAGAATTGGGGAGAGATGGATGACAGGGATGGTAGGAGGGACAGCGATACATATTAATTCCTCAAATATAACAAAACAATATGTATATTTCAATAAAGAAACATTCTAACTATAAATATACACCTATAAATATTAAGTTTAAAAATGACCTTTCTTCTAGTCTCAGCCAAAGTCTATTCCTTCATTTATTCAATAAATATTTCCTAAGTCCCTTACTGTGTGCCAATTAATATGTGGACACTAGGGCACATAGCAAAATAAAACAATTCTTACCACAAAGAAACCATAGAGGTAATTCCTTCCGTCTTTCTATTCCCGTCTTCTTTCTTTTCTTCCTCATGTACAGAATATGAAGTCAAAAGTATAAAGACAAAATGACACCCTTAGTATTCCCCACAATATTTGAATTAATCCAGAAAAGTTAGCAATTGAAAATCTCCTTTTCATCAGCTGAGGTTAGCTTCTTCAGTGTGTATTCTAGTGTTTAAAATAAATGTTTTGCAATTAGAGTAAAATATGTTAGTGACAGCTGTGGAGACTGAAGGCTTCTGTTTATTCAGATACCCATTTATCTCTAAAATATCAAAGTAATGGCAGATCCCCAGCTTATCACTGCTTCTAGATGTGAACGCAGAATTAAATCTCTGTATGCCTTTGTTTGGTTTTAACCTCCCTCCTCGAACTGCTGGTAATGAGAGGCCTGTTGATATCGGTTAGGAAGGTAATTCTTCTGGAGGAAATTTTTAGCCACCAGAAGTCTGTCTTATTACAAATAATATACTGCTCAAGGCGCCCATGTTGACTTGGTTTAAACTCACATGGCTAAGTGTACATATGGAAGAACTAGGCCCCCATGAAAAGGAAACAATGTTGCAAGGATATCCGATAAGCATTATGTATATATTGGTGTTGTCCTCCAGGCACAATAATTATCTCAGTGTAGGACGTACGCATGCTAACCCGAACTGTAAATATAAGTGCAAATGTAGTAGCTAGAGTCTTGGACAGAGGAACAAAAAATATTCATTAAAACCACATTCACTCAGTTGTGCCTAGTTCTTTGCATCTAATCTGTTGAGCTTCAAGCCACAATAATACTGATGCTCATTATCAGGCTGTTTCGAGACTACATTAGGAGATAGCTATGTTTGAGCACTTGAGATAGAGGAAGAATACAAGGTTTATTCATTAAGAATTTCTATTATGTTTATTTATTAATCGAGCTACATTATATACAAAAATGTCACATAGTCACACCACATACCACACGGTAAGATGTTCTCTCCACTTCATGGAAAGATGAAAATGGCAGTCACACCATCTCTTATCTTCTATAGGCTGAAAGACTCTAAAACAAAAGTACTGAATTGGGAAGACTGATTCGTGAATACCATTATATGCTATACTCGAGTTAAATCTTTCTAGGGCGATGTCCAAGAGAACTTTCTGTGTTAATGATAACAGTCTAATACAGTAATCACTAGCCACATGTTGCTCTTAACTTCTTGAGATGTAGCTAGTGCAACTGAGAAAATGAATTTTTACTTCTGTTCAGATTTAATTAATGTAAATTTAAACAGCAACAAGTGGCTGCTGGCTCCTCTATTGGAGAACACAGTTCTAGAGCATTTGATTTCTAATCTTTGAAATATTTGTTTTTCATAGAAAAAAATGCTGCTTTTAGTCAAATATTAAGCAAAAAGATATATAAAATGAGTTTAGTTGCATCATCATTCAATAATTATTTATAGAATAACGGTTATCCCACTGAAGTTGGTCTTTCTATATTGCAATAAAATTTCTCAAAGAAATTTAGAGACAAAACTCAGTACATTTCCACCCTTCTCACCACCACCTTTTCCTCAACATATCAGGGTTTTGGAATTTGTGGTTTAAAATGTTAAAATTAAGTATAGTCTTTACTTAGGCAAGTCAAATTTTCTCAGAACTAGTAGCAGAAACTTAAGGTAGGTTGATAGTCAGGTTTGGACACGCCAAACCAAGTGACATATTAACTTCTCTATTGGCTTTTTAAAAGAAAGACTTGATGTCTAAAAGCAAAGACACGAGATTGCTATAGCCTCCTACTCTTTTTACCAGTCAACTGTTTGATTTATCTGATGAGTGAGTGATCTCAGACGACCCTCTCAGGCTCTGAACCATCGAGAGTTATGTTGCCAGATGATAAGAAACCTTCAGAGATACCTAAATCTTCTTTTATCACTGAGAGTTTTATCTGCTCTGGAATAAAGGACATCTTTACATATGTTTCTATCTAAATAGCTATACGAATATTCAGAAAATATTCACAGATTTAAATTTGTAATGACAAGGACATTAAAAGTGTACAATATTTACAAAAATATGTTTGACAACACCTTGTTTATATTTTGTTTCTCAAATGATGGCTACTGTATTATATACATTAAGAAGTCCATTAATCTTTTCATTAGCATTTGTTTTCCTGTATTTTCCTTGGAGACAAACCAACAAATGAGGAATGTTCTTAATTTGATCTTGGGAGAAATCATAGATATGAATATTGTGTCATTTAACAAATGCACTAAACAAACCTGTAGGGGTTTTTGTTTTCTGTGTTTTGTTTTTGTTTTTGTTTTTTTTTAAAATGTATACTTTTATGCACCAATGATGCATCTGGCTTCTTAATTTTACTGAAGTTCTTGGACTGAATTTTATTTGTAATCTAATGTGTCTGCTGATCATATATAGTCTTGGGCTTTTTAATAAGAGTTAATTCCAAGTAATTTATCTTAAAAAAAAAGTTGAAATCCTTCCCAGTTGCATTAAAACTGATGTGGAACCTGCTCTTAAAGACATATGCTATGAAAGTGACACTCGGCTTTTTTCTAACCCACAGGTCTCTCTCTCAATATGCAGCAGCTTTCACTAAGGAGACTTCATTTTGTTTACAATTTATACATGTTCACCTTGTCCTGCAACTCTGTCAGGTGTGGCTGATACGTAATAGAAGCTGTTTTTAAAACGCTTTTTCCCCATTTAAAAATTCTTCACCCGGGTATTGTTTTACATTCTTTGCACTAAGCCCTGGACACAAACAAATCACTGCCTCAGCCATCTGACCCTCTTAAGAGTAAAGCTAAGGTACATGTTTTTAGATCCCTTTTTAGGCAAAGGAATGTGGTTAATAACCTTTCTCTGTGATGTGCTTGTGAGCCAGTGTGGGAACAGAGGAGGAATGAAACTGTTGTCATGAAAGACAGCTCATGTACTGGGGATTTAACATGATATTTAGTAACCCTGGAAGAGGCCTCTTTATTTTGATTCCAGTATTTGTGTTGGTGGAAAGTATTTCTATATGAAGTAGTTTTTCTTAAACGTGAATAAAATGCAGTACAGATATGATTGGTCCCTATGTACTATTTCATATTTAGGCATATTCTGAAAGAGATGGCGTGTAGTACACTTAAATTCCTTTCTCCACCCCCTTCTCTTCCATTAAAAAATTCTGTCAATACCAGGGCTTGTATAGCTACATAATTCCATAAGAATAGGGCTTCAGATACACAAAGAAAAAGCAATTGAATATAGAGACAACGTTAGTTGCTATATATCAATGTTTTACAAGGCTTTCAGTATTTCATTTCATTAACATTTCCTTTGAATCACACTACATATTTTTTCAGGGAAAGAACCTTCTATTCATTTTATCTGATCTAAAAATACAAATATACATGAAGAAATCTAAGCAGAATTGGGGGGGAAATGAAAGCAATAGTACAGAATGTTGTGTAGGTGTGAATTAGGGCAGGAGGAAGGATGTTTGGAGGTAGGAAAAAATATGATTTTCCACTTGGGATACCACACACCATCCACAATCTACCTTTATGTCAAAGGGCTTTAAGGCTTTAAAAGCATGCATGTGAAAATACCAATAATTATTAGGAATTATTTCCTGTATCTCTAAGAAAATAATATTTGGCCTATTTAAGCATACAAGAATTTAGTATATTATTGCACTTTTATAATAGTTATTATCAATATTAGCTCTAGTGAAAGTGGAAGGTTAAATTGTCCTAAATATTCCAATAATTTCTTTCTGTCGTCTCCCCAGTGACAGCATAACACCCCTCTAAACCTAATCTACTTCTGCTCTCCTTTCCTATGTAAGGACATACATTTCTTTCTTTAAACTGTTATGTTTAAACTACCATGAATACAGTCTGCTATCATCACTCAATAAAGTGCTTCTTAATCAGAACTCATGCTATTTGCTTATACTACCCTCTCCCCATACTTTAGGTATAAGTTGCTGAACTCCACATAACTGCCATTTTTTCTCACTGAATCAACATTTGACTTACTTTCATTTATTCTGTTCCAGAGTAACCATCCATAGTTAGGTACTTGAGAGTTGCTGGTGCAATCAATATAGTGGAACCAATTGCATCAATGCCTCTTATGCTCATCCCTAACATATTCGAGTTATTTTAGGTTCTGCAAGGTTAAGCAGAAGTAACAAACATCCCCCCCCAAACTTAGTGGCTTAAAAGAACCAAGGTTCATTTCTCATTCTCACCACATGTTCACTGCAGGTTGGCTGTGCAAGCTGGTGTGTGGGGGCAGCTGACTCTTCCCATTACAGTCACTCAGTGACCTAGAGAGATGGCAGCTGTCTCAAACATTGACTTTATACCTACACCAAACCCATCAGTAAATCCTGACAGTTCTCTCTCCAAATCACATGCCACATCTGACAAATGTTTACTATCCCTTTTCTATAGCCTTTTAATTTGGCCTCCTTTCCTGCCCCTCTTAGGCACCCTTTAATAGTAAGGAAGGTTTCCACCTAGCAATTAAATCCTCTAGCCTAATGTGACCTTTGTCATTTCCACTACAACACTCTTTAGCCAGAACTCATTGCATGGCCTGTACAACCACAGGATGTTCAGGAAATGCAATCTTGCCCTGTGCCTGGACATTTTAGCTCAGGAAATCAGGAAAGTAACCTAACACCTACAATGGGATACGTTCTAAGAACATGTGGGGGCACAACTAAGAACCCAGCATAGCCCTGGGGATAAAGGAAAAGGAAGGAAAGTGAGAACATCTTTTTCTGAATGGTGTGATGCTACAGATGAATCTTCAACTTGAGTCAGAATCAGCCTTAGAGGTGGGGAGGAGACATTCATTCTAAACAGTGGAAACAGCATATGTAAATCCCCAGCAAAGTGACAGGCACAGCTATAGCATAAGCAGCACACCAAGGGTGCTAGAGATGAAGGTGGTGATAGGTTGGTGGCAAATCATGAAAGACTGACTACAATAAGAGGGAAATTCCCCCTTATTCTGAGGGAAATAAGGAACTGTTGAACTAAAGAGGGTTGTATCATAACCAATATTTATATTTTTTAAAGTAGCATTCAAGTTTGCTTATCCACCAATATTTCATAGTAATTAGAAATATTTACTGACTAAATTAAATGAACAACAGCAAAGCTCTAGAAACATATCAGGCATTTTTTTTTTCATTTTATTAATTCCATCAATGCAACCCACAATGTTATAATATAATTATTTTGATGTTTTAAAATCTTTCTTATTTACTAACACATTTTTGTTTATTCACAAAATTAAGTCACATTTTTATTGCTGATAACTTTAGCATATATGTCCTTCAATATTATAATTTTTAAAACAAACACTGAACAGAAGTAATAAGCTACAGGTCCTGTTGAACCTAAATCTTCATGGTTTAGGCTAAAAGCAACTTTCCCAAAAAATTGAAGGTTTTTAATTCCAAATCGGCAAAAACAAGGGAATTAATTCAGTTCCAATTATTTTACAATTCAGATGGAAGGTATTTAAAAATAAAAGATCTGTGAATCTCAGTGAAACTATGAATGAAAGTGGTTTGAATTTAAAAACTAAAGTTTAGAAAATTGATCTCATTACAAAAGTCCAAATAGAACATTGTTATTTTTTTAAAAAATTATCTCTTTCCATTCCTTGGCAATCTAATGGTGACAAACTTTTTTTCAAAAATTCATGCAATTTTTTTTTAATCGAGATGTCTTTTCCGTAATTATTCATTCTTTCCACTTTACAGTTTTAGACTGAGTTAATGGTTCTTTAAGTAGACATATTGATTAGCTTGAAATCAATTTCTAACCTATTCCAGCACTTCTGCTTTCTTAGACCATTTTGTGGGTTTTGTTTTGTGGGTTTTGTTTTCCATTTTGTGGAAGATGTTCATGTCTTTTTTCACACTTCAAATTGGATAATTCTATCCTTTCTATACTTACACTTTTGAGAACACATTTGTTTTCATCTTGCTTTCTTTTGTTTATGTTGATTTGACATTATGTGAAAGCACTTTTTATGGGAAGGAGTGAAACTAAAGATATTGGGGCCTGCTTTACTTGGCTGTAGTGGGGATAGATTCCCCACTACATCACAAGAAGCATCACAAGAATGGTCTTCAGTGCTAGAGTGTAAGCAGTACATTACAGTTTGAAACCAGAGTCTCAGAGACAGCTGTAAACTGGAAATGGCAATCACAAGATTAATTAAACTCCATCAGCTAGAGCCAATAGACAGAAGGGAAATTGTAGAGATGAAACAAGTTCTCTTAATATAGAACAAGCCTGATGGGGGAAAGAGTGTTGCAAGATTTAGCACAGGCTGAAACTAATCACAAACACGGAATTCCAGCCCTGACCTTCTTCCAATTATTTGGGTTATTGTGATTCCAAAAATTAGGGATTGGATCTTCAATAGCAAGGTTGGAAAATATTATAGGCAATTCAGAAATATTATTGCTATAATTGCCAATTTTATGAAATGCTGTGAACTCTTAAAATTGGCTTGATTATTACTACTACTCTTTTATTTAATTGGCCTATTTATATCAATCAGTTATTCATTTAAATGAATCTTGATCTTTATAAATTTCATTTTTAAGTTTCATTTGGACTTGAAATGAGACTTAGATGGAATATATTTTTTAGGCTTACAGTGAAAACCAATGCCCATACCAGACATGTAGGAACAAAAAAATGATAAAGCCCTTATTTCATTCTTATTTTATTAATAAGATAAGAAAAAATCTATCACTTTAGTGTTTTCTTTCTTTCAACATCCAGTGTACTGGAACAAAGAGCCTGGAGCTATGGGCAATTTCTGAGGATACATACTTGTCAGTGACTTCTCATCCACTTCTTACATGTTCTTTTCTCAATCCTTTTACTCTTAATATAAGAAACCAAATGAGAATGTTTTGGTGCAATTTTCCTCTATAAGTTCTTTAATATTTTTATTTCTCTATTTTCTTATGTTGTTTTGTGATTTTCATTTCCCTGCTCCCACCAAGACTTCAGTGTCATTCATTATAAGGCAACTCACAACAGCCAACAATTCATATTTGTGATACTCAGTCTGAGACTTCCTTCAAAGAAATTTCTTACTTGGAATAAAATGATGACTTTACTTCAACTTTAACACTTTCTTAATGTTAACACCTTAGAGTGGCAGAGTAATTTAGAGGGTGCAAAGCACTTTCACACATTCTCCTGTTTAATTTTCACCACAGCCTCTGAACTAAGCAAGGCAAACATCTCATTTTACAAGTAAGAAATCTGAGGATCTAAAAAGAATCTAGGCAACCCAAATACTGCTTCCCTAGCACTGGGCCTGAATTGTATTTACCATGTAACTGCCTTTAGATTACTTCGTGTCATTTTAAATTTTATATGACATGATCAGATTTGCATTTCAGTAAGATACATGGGAGATATATTTAAGGCAGACAAATTTGCATGTGCAAAGATCAGGTAGTTAGAAGTATAGGCAAGATACAGGGAAGATCTGAACTAGTACAGTGATTATGGAGTGGGAAAATATTTAGGAAATGAACATAACATGTAAATTGTTACCAGATTGCAAAGCCAGTCTATAGAAACAAATATGTAATAGGTTAGAGTTGAATCTACTGGCAATTTAGTCTTTATTTGGTTATTCAAATAAAACTTTCTACATCATAAAATGCTTTTAAGTTACCAATACCAAAAGCCATATACTAAAGACACACAGAAGTGCAAGTTAATAAGGATGTATCTTTATTTATTAGAAATTTGCTAATTAGAAGATTTAAGTATAAAGTTGGAAAGCAACAAATTAGTATAAGAAAGCCTTGGAAGACTTTGATCTTTCTTCATTCACATTCACTCTCCTACAGTATTTCATATTTTTCTCTTTTCATCACACCCTCTCAACTGATGTTATCCCTCTTAAGTACAAATACAATAGAGACGATAAATATAACCAGAGAGCTATTTCACCCTCCTCTTTCCAGTGTCACCTCTTTCCCACATCTCTACCCACATACACTGCTACCCCTCCTGAAGTAGATGTGTTCTTATCTCTAAACCAACCATCACCCCTCCTGAAGTAGATGTGTTCTTATCTCTAAACCAACCATTACAGTTGTATTTAAACCCATTACTTCTCAAGGACATTGCTTCTGTGATTACTCCCTTCTCTCCTGCATAAAATGTATTCCTTGCAGCAGGCAATGATGCCCCAACTCCATCTTTTCATAAAAATTATTTTCTTGACCCTATATCCTTATCCAACTAATGCTTCATTGTCTGCTCTTCTCATCAGAAAATCTGTGCAATAGTGTCACCTACATTTATTGTTTCCACTTACTAGCACTTAGTCTTTTTTCAGTCTCCCCACCATGCTTTACAGTAGCTCAAGGCAGTGTTCATAATTTACCAATTAAAAAAACTTCTCATCTTTTAGGCATTTAATAAGAAAAATTAAGTTATTTATAAGAATTGCATAAAATGATTCAAATTAATAATACTGAGAGTAATAAAAGTACTTTTGCTTAAAATTATCATATGATTGATATGATGGAGTTTCATGAAATCTGGCATAGTAACTTGTTCTGATGAATTCTGCCATGCATGATATCAAGCTGAATAAGCGTTTCTGTTCCTTTCCTTCCCGTCATCCTTTCTTCCTTCTCTCATTTCTTTCTTTCTTCATTCTCTTTTCCTGTTTTCTAATCAACTAAGTATCTTCATTTCTAACTAAGAACTGAGTGAAATTAGTCAGGCTTAAATGACAACAGAATTATGCCTCAATATAGTAGCATTGTAATAATCTCTTAAGTTATTTTTAGTTGTGCAGAAGATAAATTATATGTGGTTACTAAAGAAGTCTTGTCAAGCTCTAGCAAGCTAGCTTAATTATGAAAAATTAAATTTTCTGTAATGATCTCTTCTTTGAGTTTTTAATATAAAATTAGATTTGCTGAGTCATGAAACTTGTTTCTTAGACTTTTCAAGCAGCATTTAGAGTTTTAAACTGTTATGTTTACATGTAATTTTAGGCTTCCTTTAGTTTTTGGCATTTCAGTTTACTTAAAAATTAACAGTGGATTTGCATTTCTTTCAATTAGAAGCAAAGATAATGGATTTTCTTCCTAAAATCCAAACACATCTTACTGCATTATGGCACTGATACATAAACAGAATCTATCTGTTGTTTTTGTAAATAGCAGACTAAAATGCTACTTCTCTTGTTTTAGTATTTCAATAATATGATGTAACAATGTAATTATTATTCAACTCTCCTCACATTATAACACGAATAAAAAGAATTTCTTATTCTTGTTTTTCTCTAAAGTCGTATTGAGATTTCTAGAGAAATGTTGGAAAATGTAAAAGAGAACAGACACAGCTTAGACTTGTCTGAGCCTCATAGAACTGTCAGTTGTTCCATCATTTAGGTTCAACTCACATGTGGGAGAAGCATATCAGAGGTAAAACTGGCATACAAAAGGCAAAACCAATATGTTGTCCAAATTAAAGAATGGAATGGAGAGTTTTGATTTAAAATTGTCTTTCTATTCTTTAAGTGGAATTTTTCCTTTTTTGGAAGGTGAACTCAAAGTTCAGTTTTTGGTGATAATGAAATAGTAATTTATGCAAGTTATTCAAAAAGAAAAGTTGCTATTTATAATTTTATAATCAAAGTAATCGAATCTATAATAATTGAATGTTATCACTGATAAATCCTTTATCTCCATAAAATGGAAAACATAAAAGTTTACCAAGAATTACTTTGTCATTCTACCTATTTAAGAAAAAAAACACTGACTACTAGATTGATACTGACTCTAAAATAGAAAGTGAAAGTTGCCTTCTATATTTTGAAAAAAAATTCAGTTTAAAGTCTATATAAAATTTGTGTAAGTTATTTTTCTCAATTATGCAATAATTTAAATGAGTGCAGAACAAGTACATGTGGGTCATATTTAAGCTTAGAAATCTCATTCTTTTTTATTATAAAATCTGATCGTTTCAAAGACAAACTACTTTATTTCAAACTTGATGCATGTGGAGGTTTCAGTTCATTTATGTTTATATTGTGTTTAACCTTTATGCTCTGCATAATTTGAATGGCATACCTTATATATCTGTGAAAGAGATGTACTAGAGTGACATGGAGAAGAAAATGGAAGCCATGCATAGACTGGGAAAGATAGTGCTCTTTTGGGAAAAAATGAAAATATAATAGAAGCGACAAAGTACATATTGCAGAATATATGCCGGTATAGAAAAGGAATAGTAAAATGTTTGAAGGAAGATTTGGAGAAAATTAAAAGCAGATCTAGAGTTATGTAGAAAAGTAATGCCATAAATCTGAGATGTGAAAATATGTTTTCTTAGAATTTATTGATGACATTAATTCATGTCTTCTTAGTCATCTTTCACAAGGTAAAGCTGCAATTACAAACAACCTCAAAACCTTAGAGGCTTGCAGTATCAGTGGCATAATTCTTACTCCTAACGCTGTGGTCAACTGTGGCTCTGCTCTATATTCTGGGATTGTTGAAGGAATAGCTCCTATTCTAGTACGTGTCTTTTTTTATGCAAAGGGAAAGAGCAAGAAAGTAGAAATGCACATGATGGCTTTTATATAGCTTCTCACTTCTGTTCAGATTTCAATGGCAAAAGCAAGTCAGGGCTAACAGTGATATCATGAAACTGAAGTCATATAGCTGTGGAGAGGAACATATAATTCTTTATCAGAAAAGGTGGAAAAATAATTGGAAAAATTAATACAATACAATGCAATGTACTATAAATGTCATATATCATTAGTGTTTTCCATGGAGAATTTGAGACTATATATAAATCTTGAAAAGTTAGAGCAAATACATGTCAAAAGTCAAATAATCATTTAACAGTAACAGACAGGAGTTTTCATTAGTACTGAAATCTCTGGCTTTTCCCTTTGAAATTAACACAGAAGAATAGGATCGTTGTTTAAATAAAATTAATTTTTAAAAGGAACATGAGCTTTGCAGCATAGGCAGAAATATGATAAATGACAATAAGAATGAAAAGGGTGGAGTATACTAATTAAAAATATATTGTCATAAAGTTCTTAAATTATTCATGTAATGGAAGTAATGGATTAGGGTAATTTAAAGATGCATATTGTAATCCTTAAAATGAAACACCAAAGTAACAGAAAAATCACCAAAAAAAAAAAGGTAATTACATTAAAGTAAATGGACAAAACACCAGCTCAAATGCCAATATATTCAGACTGATTAGAAAAACAAGATCTAGCCATATGTTGTGTCCAAGACACACTTTAAACATGTTAAACAGGTTGAGTGTTTAGAGTGGATAGAAACAATAAGCAAAAGAACGGTGGTGTGGCTCTCTGCATATCAGAACAAAGTAGATTCCAAGATGAATAGTGTTACCAAAGATCAAACTGGTGTATTTTATAATGATAAAACGGTCACTTATTTAAAAGACATGACTACTAAATGTCTCTACACCCAAAATCAAAGCTCCCAAATATAAGACAAAACAAAAGAGAGCTAGAAACAATTTTACTGTCACTGATAGAGATTTTAACATTCCTTTCTCAGTAATAAGAACGATTGTAAAATCAGTATAGTTATGGATAATTTGAACAATACTAACCATCAACTTAAGCTAATTAACATTTATAAAAATTACTCCCCACAAGAGATTACAACTTCTAAGATGCACACGCATTATTCAAGAAAATAGACCATCCTCTAGGTTAGAAAACAAGTTTCAATAAATTTCGGTATGTTCTCTAACCATGACAGAGTTAAATTATAGATGAATTAGAATAGTATACCTTTAAAGATCCTCAAATATTTGGAAGTTAAAAAACATATTTATTAAATAAACCATGGGTCAGAAAAAAAATCCCAAAGAATCTTATATATATATATTTTTTTTTTTTTAACAGAAATACTTAAAAACACAACATCCATATCTGTGGGATGCCGCTAAAGCACACTTTAGAAGGAAATTTATAGATTCAAATATCTGTGTTAGAAAATAAGAAAGGTATAAAATCAAGCACTTCTTCCATTTTAAGAAGCTAGAAAAATAATAAATTAAACCCTAAGTATATAACATGAAGTGAATAATAAAAATGAGAGCAGAAATCAATAAAATAGAAAATGTAAATAGCTTTGTATGAAGAAATCAAATAATACTACGAGGTGGGATTAAACAATACAGTGAATATTTAAATAAAAAGAAATTATTATAGTGAAAGGCACAGTGCCATTAATCCCTCGCAAAATACTCCCCCTCGCTTCCAACACCCTTATCCCATTATTCTTTCCACTTTCTGAAGTAGTTCTGGAAATCCTCTTTCATGAGTGTCTTTAGTTGAGCTATCATGGTTGCCTCAATGTCCTGAATCCATTCTAAAATATTTCCTTTCATGGACATTTTGAATTTGGGGAAGAGCCAGAGGTCCCATAGTGCCAGATCTAGTGAATAAAGTGGATGAGGACACACTGTAATATTTTTATTTGACAGAAATTGCTGTACCAGAAGCCATGTGTGACACAGAGTCTTCCCGTTGTAATCACAAAATTCCATAAGTGCTGCTGCCTGGAGCCATCCAATGGAAAGACAGGGATCTTCAATACAGAAAGCAGTGCGTTGAACCTTAGTTACAGTGTGTCACAAGTTTCAACTTGTTTAGTGCAGTAAGTTGGGTATGAGCTATGATTGAGAGAAGGTGTGTTTTAAAGTGTGACATAATCATGCTCCAACTTGGCAACGCTCCGTGTCACATATCGCTTCTGGTATATGGCAATTTCTGTCAAATAAAAACATTACGGTGTGTCCTCATCCACCTTATTCACTAGATCTGGCCCTATGGGACCTCTGGCTCATCCCTAAATTCAAAATGTCCATGAAAGGTAAACGTTTTGAATAGATTCAGGACGTCGAGGCAGCCAAAACAGTGCAACTAAAGACACTCACAAAAGAGGACTTCCAGAACTGCTTCAGAAAGTGGCAAGAACAAGAATGTGGGATAAGTATGTTGGAAGCGAGGGGGGATTAATGGCAATGTGTCTTTTACTGTAATATTTTTTTTAATTGCAACATTCACCATATTTTGATCACACCTCTTATACGCAAAACAGAGGAAGTGGAGACACTTCCCAACTCATATCATGAGACCATTTAGGTAATATATTATAGTACAGTACATGTATTATAGTGTTTATATATATACACACTATACACATGTATATGTACTACAGTACACATGTATATATATACATGTATTATAGTGTGTATATATATGTGTATATATATGTGTGTGTGTGTATACATATATATATATATATATATATATATATATATATATATAATATGTACTACTGTGTTTCCCCGAAAATAAGACCTAGCTGAACAATCAGCTCTAATGCATCTTTTGGAGCAAAAATTAATATAAGACCCAGTCTTATTTTACTATAATATAAGACTGTGTCTTATGTAATATAATACAATACTGGTCTTATATTAATTTTTGCTCCAAAGGACGCATTAGAGCTGATTGTCTGGCTAGGTCTTATTTTCAAGGAAACATGGTATATATAACTATTATAAATTCTATATGTAATCATAATAAATACTACTATTATAACATTTAACATTATTATAGTATTATTGTGTATATACTATTGTGTATAATTGTGAGTTAGCATGATTCATCCCCTGCATTACTTCCAGTAGATCCCCAACCAAGGATCTCTACTGTGAAAGAAAATGGGACTGCCCTTAAGTGGCTATAACTGTTCATTAAGGACCTACCCGTTGTGTTAGTACGTTTCCTGAGTGATGGGAAGTTTTAGTCTGGAAGCTGCTAATCTTGCTAACACTAAAAGGCCCTCTCCCATTAGCAGCTTCTGTGTTGCATTAATAATAAGAAAGTAATAAAGACACCAACCTCAGCTGTTCAGTCTCCCCTGAGGTGAGGACCCAGCTTCCTTCTTATCCCCATGGTCCACTCTAATGGTCTTGCCTGTATTAAAGTAATAAAGTGGATAATAAGTGCTATCTATTTTATCAGAGTTTAAAATTCCTTATTTCTAGAGAGGAACACCTTTTTTTAAAACTTCCAAATATATAAAAGACTATGTCATGAATACTTTTGCAATTGAAGTTAATCTGTTTAATTCATAACTTTTTTAATGTAAGTGTAAATTATAAAGCACAGGAAAAAAATGCTTTAGAGAAAATAAATCTCTGTACCTTTCCTGGAAAAACTATAAAACACAGTACTCTCAAAGATGTCTTCTTGTCCTTTTTAAAAAAATTCTATCACTAATCAACACAGCAGTAAATTATAGAAAATCAAGGAATAAAGATCTCTACTTTTGTAAATATGAAAAGCCCTCTTGTTAATAGACAAAGAAGAAATGTTGAGAAAATATCTTATTAAAACAAAGTAAATAAAGTTGGATTTGTTAGGTTCAGGGTGCATGTTAATAAATTATGCCTTTGTTAAAATTTTATCTTATTAGGGTTCATAAAGATAGGAGCTAATGCTATGTTTAATTGCTTATGTTCTTTTTCTATTGAAAACACACGACCTTTTGCAGATGTGCACTTTTTAAAGATCTTTTCACTTAAACATCTGATTTTAAGTGTATGATCTCTCCATGGAATAAGATTATCTATGCAGTGGTTAGGTTGTTACAATTTTTCATCTATAAGCAGAACTATTTTTGCTTTCAGCTATATAATTTTTAATTGAGTAAACAATAATCCATCATCTCAAGAATGTTGCTTAAATTCTCATTATTTGGACTCCAAATACTAGGAAAATTTTCTTGATTTACACCACTATTTCTTGATTTTAAGAGGTTAATTTTATAATTAGGTTACATATTGCATATTTTTATGCTCGTAATTTATGGAGATAAAAAGATCAATGTCAATAATCATCATCAATGACAATACATATTTTTAAATGAAATATATATTCATAACCTACACAGAAGAACTCACTGTGATGGGCTCTGTGCAATATTTCTGTAAGGTTCAAAAATTACTGTACAAACCAATTAACAGCCATTTTCCAAAAATTTATAATCAACATTTTTTTCTTATAAGTACTTAACATCTTGGAAAAAAGGAGATATATATATATATATAATAAGTCAAGGTTGTCTATCTAAGTTTCTTAAATTATATATAAAAACCTTCAAATGAAAAAATAATCTATAATTTAGAAATGAGAAAATGCTAAGTATTTTTTTATAAAGCAGACACTTGATTTTTCCTCTAGGCAGGTAACACTCTAAATCCCTTTTTATTAAATAACTCTTTCATATGGTTTACTTATTAGCCAAGCAATTTTGACAAATCCTTTTGTTTGTTCTGTTTGTAAAAAGAAGAAGTATTCACTACATACCAGTAGGTGGCATATTATTGTTAGAATTGCCCTTAAATTCAGGGAAGAATGGAGTTGAATGGAGAATGGTGCTGAATATTACATTCTTTAAAAATAATTGTTTAATTTTTAATTACAGTAGACATACAATATTATATTAGTTTCGATTGTACAACATAGTAGTGATTAGACATTTATATAACTTACAAAGTGATCACCCCGAGAAGTCCAGTCCCCATCTGACAACATAGTTATTACCATATTATTGACTATATTCCCTATGCTGTACTTTACATCCCCATGACTATTTTGTAACTACCAATTTGTACTTCTTAATCCCCTTCCCTTTTTCACCTATCCCCCACAAATCCCCTCCCTTCTGGCAACCATCAAATTGTTCTCTGTAACTATGAGTTTCTTTGTGTATTGTTTGTACATTCATTGTGTTCTTTAGATTCCACATATCAGTGAAATCATATGGCATTTATATTTCTCTTTCTAACTTACTCCACTCAGCACAATATCCCTTGTGTCCATCTATTTTGTTGCACATGGCAAGATTTCATTCTTTTCATAGCTGAGTAATATTCTATTGTATATATGTACCACCTCTTCTTTATCCATTCATCTATTGATAGACACCCAGGCTGCCTCCATATCTTGACTATTGTAAATAATGCTGCAATGAACATATGGATGCACATGTCCCCTTGAAGTACTGTTTTGGGTTTCTTAGGATAAATACCCAGAAGTGGGATTACTAGGTCCTTCTTTGTCTCTTGTTATAGCCTTTGCTTTAAAGTCTATTTTGTCTGGTATATGTATTGCCACCTCAGCTTTTTTGCTGGTTTGTTTGTTTCTATTTTCATGAAATATCTTTTTACTCCATTTAATTTCAGTCTGTGTATATTTTTCAATCTGAAGTGAGTCTCTTGCAGGCAGCATATGTAAGGGTTTTCTTTTCTTGTCCATTCAGCCACCCTATATCTTTTGATTGGAGCATTTAATCCATTTACATTGAAAGTAAATGTTGATAGATATGTAGCTATTGCCATTTTATTATTCATATTTTTAAAACTCTTTCTCCTCCTCCTCTTCCTCCTCTTTCTTCTCCTTCTTCTTCAACAAGTCCCTTTAATATTTCTTGTAATACTGGAATGGTGGTGATGAACTCCTTTAGCTTTTTCTTGTCTGGGAAGCTCTTTATCTGTCCTTTGATTCTAAATGATAGTTTTGCTAGGTACAGTAATCTTGGTTGCAGTTCTTTGCTTTTCATCACTTTGAATATATCATGGCAATCTTCTTTGGCCTACAAAGTTTCTGTTGAGAAATAAACTGGTAGTCTCATGGGAGCTCCCTTGTAGTTATATAACTGATTTTTCTCTTGCTGCTTTTAGAATTCTATCTTGCCTTTAACCTTTGGCATTTTAATTCTGATATGTCTTGAGGTAGGCCTCACTGGGTTCATCTTGTTTGGGACTCTCTGTGCTTTCTGGCCATGTGTATCTATCTTTTTACCAGGTTAGGGAAGTTTTTATCATTGTTTCTTCAAATAGGTTTTGAATTCCTTGCTTTCTCTCTTTTCCTTCTGGTACCTTTGTGATGTAAGTGTTGATACACTTAATGTTGTCCCAGAGGCCCCATTAAGCAGTCCTCATCATTATTATTATTATTGGATTCTTTTTGCTGTTCTGATTGGGTATTTTCTGCTACCCTATCTTCCAAATCACTGATTTGATTCTCTGCTGCATCTAATCTATTGTTGATTCCCTCCAATGTATTCTTCTTCTTTTCTTTTTTTTAAAGAAGTTTGATGTCCTTTATTCAAAAGAGAACAATCCATGGATGAGGAAGCACAGTGCATTACAAGTGTTGGAGCACACTTCCCTTGTCTGATGTGTTCTTTATTTCAGTTATTGAATACTTTATTTCTGACTGGTTCTTTTTTATGTTTTCTATCTCCATTTTAATGTTTCCTATCACTTTGTTGAAGT
Organism: Rhinolophus hipposideros; assembly: GCF_964194185.1. NCBI lineage: Eukaryota > Metazoa > Chordata > Mammalia > Chiroptera > Rhinolophidae > Rhinolophus > Rhinolophus hipposideros. Next base: position 64,074,441 of record NC_138052.1, on the reverse strand, counting down.
TCTCACTGAGATCATTAAACATCCTTATAACCAGTGTTTTGAACTCTGTATCTGGTAGATCACTTGCCTCCATTTGTTTAGTTCCTTTTTGGCGCTTTGTTCTGTTTTTTTTTTTTTTTTTTCATTTGGTTGGAATGTGTGTCTTTATCTCCCCATTTTGGCTGCCTCCCTGTTTTTCTTTGTATGTCTTAGGTAGAGCTTCTATGTCTCCCAGTCTTAGTAACACGGCCTTATGTAGTAGGTGTCCTATTGGGCCTGTTGGCAGTCTCCCTGGTCACCTTAGCCAGGTGCTCCAGGTGTCTCCCATGTATGGGCTGTATGTTCTCTCCTGACGTAGTTGAGCCTTGGTTGTTGTTTGTACATTAACGGGAGAGAATAGCCCTCAGGCTGATTGCTTGTAAGGGCTGGCTGTGACAACAGTAGAGGAGCTATTGTACAAGGGCTGACCCTATGGAACAGGATTCACTTTAGCAGGACTCTGGTGCCTGCCCAGTTTGCCCTTTGGGTGTGTAATCTGTGTAGGTGGTTCGGTCGTGTTCTGGTGTCGTCTGAAGCTGGCCACTGGGTATGGGGCCTCTTGAGAGGTGCTCTGTTGCAGGCCATGGTCAGTCGCTGCCTGTGCCCTGCCCAAGGCCACTTGGCATGATCTACAAAGTGATCTGCACATAGTTGCCAACTGTGCTGGGCTTGGAGGTCTAGGAGAGGCTAAGCTGTAAACTGAGGCTGGCTGCTGCTAGTGCTAGGCTAGAGCTGCTTAGCAGGAGGTACTGGGCAAACCCTGGCCAGATGCTGCTTATTTAGGGGTTGTGAACCTTTGAGATTTTAGGAAAATCCACAGAAGGAGCCAAGACAGGATGTTTTTATACAAAAACCACTGGAAGCAGCTTGTGTGGACCCACAAGTTGAGTGGGGAAGGCTCTCAGGGAGTCACCAGGACAGGGCAAAGACTGTTAGCCAGGTTGATGGAGACTGCAATATGGGACCTGCCTGCATTTGCACACTGGGTAGAGGGGAGGGCTCAACAAAGGAACAATGGCCTCTGCCAACACTTCTCTCTGTGAAAAAGCTGCCCATCCAGTCCTCGCTCTGAAGGCAGACAATTCAGTTTCTCCTTGTATGTCCCTGGAACCTTTTGAGCTGCTGTCCCAGCACTGGAGCTCAGAGCAAGTGAGTCTGTCAGTGAGTAAGTCCATGTGCAGGCCCATTCAGAGGAGCCTGGGACTCCAGCCACCCTCCCTCTCACTCAGTCACAATCTCCACTAGTTTTCACAGCCAGAAGTTGTGGGAACTTCTCTTACCAGCACTGAAACCCAGAGCTGGGGACCCTGATGTAGGGCTGGGACCCCTCATTCCTCAGGGGGTACCTCCACAGCGTAGATATCCTCCCAATTTTAAACCATCACATGTGAGTGTGGGATCAACTTTTTCCAGATCTCTGCCCCTCCTACCATTTCAATGTGGCTTCTTCTGTGTATCTTTAGTTATACAACTTCTGTTCAGCTAGACTTCAGGTGATTCTCAGTCAGGTGATTCTTAATGATGATTGTTTTGTAGTTGTAATTTTGATGTGGTCATGGAAGGAGGGAAACACAGCATTTACCTACTCCACCATCTTGATGGGCAAATATGACATTTTTTTGAAGCCCTGATAGCAAACAAGTAGCAGCTTTAATATGGAGTAATTTTAGAGTTGTTGGTATTATACATACTTATCTGAATTCTTTTCGTTTCCTTTTTTCTATCCTACAGTCCATGAAGGCTCAGGAGAAACCAGTCAAAAGGAGACATCCACCTGTGATATTTGCCAGTTTGGTGCAGAATGTGATGAAGACGCCGAGGATGTCTGGTAACGTGCTTTTATTTATTTTTCTAAACAAAATAATGACAGTAATTAATTTATTTTTACTCCATTAATCATTACATTAAAAATGACTTTTTCAGTATTGATTTTTCTTATCTAATTCCTAAGGGAGTGGGGGTGGGAATTAAATCTATAAAACAGCAAGGAATTTCTGAAGCTGAATTAAAAGTTGAACCAGGCAAACAGCTGCCCATGGTTTTATTTGGTAAGATATAAGAACATATCATTAAGACACCCAAATACTATCAATGTTAAGATATGGAGAGAATAATCGTATTCACCAGAACATTTTTCATGAAGTGTGGTCAAGAAACAATAAACAGTTGTTAATCTGCTTTCTAAGATGGTGCATCTGTGTAATGGCAGATATTTTATTTAAGGGAATGCCTTTGCATACATGTAGCTGAACTGGAAAGATGGTAGAGCAAATAATGATCTCTGGGCCACCCTCTAGGATCAACTTCTTTCTTCACCCAAGCAATATTCAGCTTCTCCTGTAAAGATATGCTGAGCAAATAATGAATAATATTCATTATTCTGAATGGGTCCTAAAGTGTTAGCCTTCTAGGGCACTAACATGTATATATCTTTCCCTGGTCATACTCAAAATGAGTGACTCAGTATTCAGAGAACATCTTTGTGGCATGATAGTGCAAAGAGGCAGTCTTAAATGTTCTCACTACCAAAAGGAATGGTAAATCTGTGACTGTGAGAATGTGTTAGCTAATAGGATGCTGATAATCATATTGCAATATATAAGTTTATCAAATCAGCACGTTGTACATCTTAAACAGTGTTATATGTCAATTATATCTTAATAACATTGGAGGGAAGCAATCATTTTGATCAAACTTTTGTGGGTGGAGGGGGCAATTCATCTAAGGGACAAGAAGAAAAAAATAAGGCAAGATAATTTTGGCAAGAGTGAAACAGTCTGCACTTGAAATATTTTTTGATGCAGATTAAGTTGAGGATTCCAAATGAGCAAACTGGGATTCTTAGGGTAAATTAGCTAAATACTTACAGGTAAACACTGCCGTAGACTAGGTGTGTAAAATGGCCACCCATTAATAAAAGCAGACATCAGTAAAGCTTCCATACCTGTCAAACATTTCTAGCCAATGGGCAGCTAAGAACCAAGTCAGGCAGGCTGTGCATTGGTTTGATCATTTTGAGGTAAATGCACATATGTTTTCTTAAGAACATCCTAGGCATCTGAATGGCTGATGAATGTATGGTTCCCAAACTTGGCTGATTTTCAGAATGTGGGGATGTTTTAAACACACCAATTCTTTAGTTCCATTCCAAAATCAATTAATTAGAATTTCAGAAAAGTGGAGTTTTAAATTTTACTTATCTAAAACTCTCCAAAATACTGCTCTAAACTAAATGACTCAAAGAATTTTTCTCCTCCCTAAATGCTGTAGGGCTCTGTATAGTCATAGTCACTGTATATTAAAACACACTTAAAGAAAATATATTTTTAAAACATTTTGTTTTTAATATTTGCTGATGCCTGCGTCTATAGTTCAACATTATTTTTAAAGTGATTAGTTATCTTGCTGTCAATTATTTTACTCTGAAACAATTCACATGGGCCCCTATTTTTTTTTCTTAAAAAGTTTTCATTCCCCTAGTTTCTCATCTCTTTAATAATCATCTTTAAGTGACATAGTTCCATTTAACAAGTGCAAAACTTTAAGAAATGAGATAATTATAGCAGCTAAAAGTTACTGGTTGCTTACTATGGGCTTAGTCCATTTGTATGCATTTTTTCTCAGTTCTCTTCAAAATAAGCCTAGGAGTAGATTCCATTCTGACCTCACTTTACAAAGAGGAAACTGAGTTTTAAGGTATTTAAGTGGTAGGGCCAAGATGAAGGTATGAGTAAGTAACTAGAGGGTGTTAGCAATTAAAATAATGTTTTCCCTTGTAATGTCTGGAATAATGAGATGGTCAAATTGTGGGCAACTTAGATCCAATGACTCAAGACCTACAGGGTGAGAGTTGGTGACAAGGGAGATGCCTGCAGCAAGCAGTGGCGAAACATTCAGGCAAGCAGTGTCACTCCTAGTATTCTAGCAAAAGTTCGTATCTGTGGTATGAAGGTAGGCACTACAAGTTGATATGGGCAAGGCTGGTGGCGTCAGAAAGATTCATCAGCCATGGCAACTGGAGTTAGACAAAGAAACTCAGTTACAAAGGGAACAAAGAGAAATGCAAGGCAGAAACTCAGTCAGCTAGGAATGGAGTATCAATCAGGAAAATTAATCCGGGACAGATATGGGAGAAACTGAGAGATACCCACTTGCCAAACTGGTGTAGAAAGCCAAGCCTTGGTTACAGGGGGCTGGGACAAGTGCCTAGATCTCAGAAATAAATTACAAGGTCAGAATGAAACCAGCCTCAAGGCTGACTGGATGCTGAATCAGTTAGCTTTTGGCTAAGGATACTTGTACATCTCAGCCTAGAGACAAGATTAGTACCAAGATGTGGAATAAGGCTGAACCTCCAGATGGGGCTAAGTGGCCATAGCTGTGAAGATTAGAGGGCTACAGGGGGCAAGAAGCCAAGAAGATCATTATACTTCCCAGGCAAGAATGAAAAGTTGTTAGCGTTTAAATAAAATGTACTTAAAATGTCCAATGTAAGCAAGAAGGAATGGTGCTGAAATGATAAGCATATTGATTTTCATTTACATAAATACCTTTGTACTTTAATATATTGTATTTTGTTATGACTATGAAGGGCAGATTGGAAAGAGCTGAAGGACACAAGAATAAAGCAATAAATGAAATTAAATAGGCATGGAATAAAAGAGGCTATAAAGTAAGATAGGAAGCAATAGGGGAGTGATCTGACTCTCATACAGTCAGCTGTTGCAGAGGAGCTTTGCTGTGCTATTGATTTTGGATGAAACCATGCCAGGTCCTCTTGAAAACATAAAATACCACATATGCTGTGTGACAACCAAGAGTACAACTCAGTGTTTTAGATTATTTTCTCTTTTGACACCAACTAAACAATTTTATGCCTACATATTTCTTCAACCCTGCAGTATGAAGTAATAACAAGTTATGAATAAATACTACTGAGGGATAGTGTTATTATTGTATCTGCAATATTAAAACCAGAAGGTAAGGGGGGTGTGGGGGTGGAAGATGAGGGTAAGGAGGATCAAATATATGGTGATGGAAGGAGAACTGACTCTGGGTGGTGAACGCACAATGGAATTTATAGATGATGTGTTACAGAATTGTACACCTGAAATCTATGTAATTTTACTAACAAATGTCACCCCAATAAATTTAAAAAAAAACAAGGGTGAAAAATTAACTTGTGATCTTTCTTTAACCCTGGCCAATGAAATTAATATTTTACATTTCACCACAAGGACTAAGTCTAGTTATTCAAAGGTCTTCAAGTGCTTTCTACATGATGGTAAATCTTTGTTAGAATTAAAAAGCTGGTACACAATCAGCTTTTCTTATTTTCATAGTTACATGGATGAGTTTTTGAGTTAAGAACTGAGTCACACTGGACATGAGGAAAAAAATAACAAATAAAATGGAGAGGAGTAAGGAGAGTAAAGGGAAAGGGGAAAAATACTAATTAGAGGATGTCATCGATAAATCATATCCAATGACAACATTTTAGTGAGTTTATTTGGAAAAAACATATGGTATATACACTCATATATGCCTCTCACTTATGTGCCATGATTTTATTTAAAATTTATTTTTCTTGTCTTTTTTTTCTTCTTATGGAAAACATCAAGGCTATAAAAGTCAGAAAATGGCTAGGTTTTCTTAATAGGGAAGAAAGACCATTGCTACAAAAAAAAAAAAAAATTCCTCAGTTATAGGTATTTATCTAAGTGTAGGAAAGGATGAATCTCCCAAAAGAGAGAATTAAAAGTTCATATGAAGTGGTCCACACCACAGATATATCAACTCTCATGTGAGGCCTCCCTTTATTTAGGATGGACCTCAAAAATAATTGGAATGTCTGTGCACAGGGATGTGTTTCCTATTTATGAGGCAGGGGTTAAGAAGAAATGAAAAGAAGGGCTTAAAAGATTGTGTCTCTTCATATCTAGACTGAAAAAAAGTCAAAACTAATACATTTATACATTAAAGAGACTCTCAAATACATCCTGTCAAATATAATTTATAAAGAAAAAGAATGGCTTATAAATAAGTCAAACATAATAAAATTGACTCATTGCAAAGTAATAAAGCCCCGTCTGATAGGACTGGGAATACCAATTTATGATTTTGGCAAATATTTCTGATACTTGGTTGATTTTAGAAACAGCTTTATGTTCCCTTAGTTATCTTACTTGGTAAAGTATTTCAGTAAGTTCAAAGTAAGTCAGCAGTAACTCTTTGCACTGAGAAGTACTCCTAAGAAGTAATTAGACTAGGACTTTCTGTTGGTCTTGTCAATCAGCAGTAGTTTAGAGCGCTGAGGTAGATATTTGATTTAATATAACAAAAAAGGCATGTTGGTAGCTGGGTCTGGTCATAGAAATGGCTGGGGAGGAAATTGGCTACATGCCTAACATTTCCATGGTGTCAGGATAGATCAAGCAAGGGAGCATAGGGTTAAGAGCAGATGCAGCTGGATGACAAATGACATAAACAGACAACTTAGATTATTATGTGCGTAATAATTTAAAGTATTATGCTTAAATAATGACTTAAAGTATTATGCTTCTTATGTATGCGTTATAGTTCCTATTTCCATTTTAACTTTGCTCTTGTATTATTCTCTGCGTGTTACTCAGTCTCCATTAGCAAAATCATATTGGCTTAAATGCTAATAATTCCTCAATAGTCATTCATTTTATCTTTGAAACATTAATAATGCTTTCCAGTTTTAGTGCATAACATCCCTGCTGAACTGCAATGGTGAGAAAGGAGGAAAACAAAGTAGTTGCAGTAAAATGAGTTCATAAGAGAAAAAGAATGAGCATCTATTTTTCTTTTCTTTATTTCATTGATGTTCCATAACTGAAATAGGGTGTATGGGGTTTGACATTCCTTTTGTGTCTCTTACAAAGACACTTTAGTTTGAAGTCTTCAACATCTTGCTCCTTTGATCTGAGAAGGCTCCTTGTCACTCGGAAAACTGTGTGTTGCTGGCATCATTCCCACCTTTAATGCATTTTGGACTGTGGAGAATCATGAATATTTGAAGCTGGGCAATAGCCACGATGATGCTTGGCACTAGATTTCACCATACATATAAGCAAATTAGGCATTAGTTCCTGCTGACTTTAGTACATTTGGATTAGGAGTTTGATGGGGAAAATTAAGACACCTCTGAGGAAGATATAGAAAATTATTTCTTTTAAAACTACTACTGAACTACAATTGAACACAAAGATTGTATTGCAATTGGAAAGTTTCCAATTGTCTTCTACCAAGAAAAAAAAAAAAAAAGATCAGTTAGGGTTGTATGTGGGATGTCTAAAGAAGAGGATGCTGATTAGTCACAAAATTTTAGTGAATTAAGAGTTCATTCAGTCTTCCCCCAGGGTGTTTCCCTTTTATTTACTCCCTTGGCTCTCGTGCCTTAGAACTGCAAATGTGGTTACCATAATTAAGACTGGCTTATAACACATGAGTTTGCTCATGGAGAGAATGAAAAACACACACAAAAACAAAAACAGAGAATAGACCTGGTCTAGAAAATCCAAGGTTTTTGTTGGATGTAAGGCTTTAGGAGAAAGCCTTTCCAGTTCCAAGATTCCTGTAGTTGAGATACTGCCTCCCAGGAATTGCCTCTTGCCATCAGGAAGACAATGCTCTCTCCTCTGAAAACTGCTGCCATATTTTCTGTTTATATAGATGAGTGGAGTCTTAAGAATAAAAACACCTCTCTTTCCTTCAATGCTTCTATTTGCCCAGAACGTTTTTTTCAGAGACAGAAGGAATCTATAGCTCTTGATTCAGGAAAACACACATCTTTCCATATCCAGAATTTCAAGGGAAAATGCCAACATTTTAAACAAATCCTATGTCCCGATGTACACATTTGATTTGTCAGTGTTATTTCCATCTTTTATATATTTCTTCACCTATCTTAATCCATTAAAAAGTTTACTTTTAAAAAAAAGTCGCACAATGAAATGACATTTACAAATACAATTATAAATAGGACTAGTATCTGTAACATGGTCCGTACAATGGCCTGTGCCAAGAAATGCCATGTTTGTGACCCAAACTTCCCTCTTCCAGTAGCTGCCAGTAAATAGTCAAATCTACAAACTACATCTAAACCCTTTGAGATACTTAGAAAGAGATAAATGGATGACAGTGCCACTCAAGTGTATGACAAGCAATTCTCCCCGCCCCCCAAAATAACCCCACAATTAATCCACCCTCCAAAAAAAAAAAATAGTTATGCTTTGTGAAAGGTAGAACTTAAAAAATAAAACTGAAATTTGAAAATAAAACATGGTCTTTAAAACAAAGGCTTACCTCAGATCTTCTGCACTACTGGGCTACTTCAAAAGGAATTGGATTTTCATGTAAGTTCTAAAGAGTCTTGAATTTTTTCTCATAAACTATGCTTCAAATGTCTAACTATCACATAGTGATTAATGTAACTTAATTAGGCTGTGATATATACAAACGTAGATCTGGTGTAGAGTACCAAGAAATACAGGAATAAAGTAGTCTAAACTTTAACATGTTTTATATGTTTTACTAATTTTTATTTAGCTTATGCAGTATGAATCATGTAACTTCCATTTTGTATAAAAATAGTGAAATACTATATGAAGGCAAAAGAAATCAGACAAAATAAGTACAGACTGTATTTCTGTCACTAACTTAACTTTTTTCATTACTTGTTTTGCTTTTTCCTTGCTTTAAAAAATCTTGCTGTAAAAAAAGAAAGAAAATCTTGCTGTAAACTATATCCTGCCTTACATCTCCAGTGCTCACTCACCAAACCCTCACTCTCAGTTTCCTCTGCAGTTTTCTGGGTCTCAGTTTCTAATATATTCTGAGTAAGGGATTCCTGTCCCTTAGAATCAGGGAGTACATGCGCCATGTTCTAGCATCCTGGTGTAACATCCCAGTCTTGGAGATAAAAATATGACTCTCATTGTAGTTATCAAAATAATGAGAGAATTTTCAAAAGTATATGTTGGGAAACATGTGGCAGGCACCATTGTAATATTTACATTCATGGAGCCATTTAATCCTCCCAATAATCTTATGATGTTAGACACATTAATAACTTCATTTTACAAATAAGGAAACAGAAGCACAGATAGGTTAAGCAAATTGCCCAAAGCCAAACAGTAAGTGGAAGACTAGGATTTGAACTTCCTGAGACCGACTCCAAAGATCATGCTCTTAATCACCACTTACTATCTTCCCATATATTTAATGACATAAATTGTGTGTGTGTGTGTGTGTGTGTAGTGTGTATTAAGTGTACACACCCATAAACTGCATATATCTAACAGAATATAAAAGCAAAGATGCTGAGTGCCACTTTGTGATGAAATTCACTACTAACAAGTTCACATTGTCTGTAATGCCCTTGAAGTATTGTCTTTCCCGTTAAGAACTACACCTTATTTCTTTGAAGGCTGTTTGTTTTTGACTTGTTTTTTAAGAGATAGTGAATTATTACCTAGGGAGAATATTAGGTTATTATAACTGTGTGTACCAATTAAGTGGGAAGGTTATAAACCATGAGGTTTCAGAGAAGAGATATATCTTCACCAAAACCTGGCTAGTTTGGTCCCTTCAACTTCAATTTACTTATTTTGAAATGGCAATAGCAACCCTGATTATGGACAAGCATAAATATTATTTATACATTATAACTAGTGATAAGTTTCAGATTTTTACCCAGAAAAGGGGCAGATAACACAGCTTTTAGAAACTGGCCATTATAACACTCCCCTTTTCTCTCATGCTGGTGTGCCATTATCAGCAATATTTCAAAGGGCTACACAAAAGGCAGAGCATTGAGAAACCCCAAAGAGCAAGGGCACTGCTCAGTAAGCCATTTGCTAAACAAGGTGGGATTCATTCCTTAATAAATTGGGAATAGTTAATGGGCTATGTGCCCCTTTCCAAGTGGCAGAGGACAGTTTATTACAAATGCATATTCTTGCTGCAAGAATAGGAATTAGGAGATATCGAGAAAGAGGGAAGAATCACCAAATTAAATGGCAAATAAATATGGCCCATATGCCAGTGGGCTTTAATCCCCATTTAGTGGTAATGCTACATATTTTTATTTAGCACTTAAAAATATGATGTCAATCCTCTCATATCCCCATCTAATGTATATTTTTTGATGGTTACATTAAAATGGAATTTGTTACGGCCTTTTTTGATTTTAAAAGTTGTACATGTTTATCATAGAAATTTGAAGACTAGAAATATAAAAAAAAGCTCTATTGAAATGTCATCCCATCATTCCAAACTAATTATTGTAAATTTGGAGGTATGTTTTCCTCCCATGTATGCTTGTATGTATGTATGTATGTATTTCTAATGAGTCTAATATTTTACACATCAACAAAGCCTCACTCGAAAATTTTACTTAACCTTGAGGCTGAGTTAGGAGAATGTTATGAATGCTAAACAAATTTATGAATAATATATTTCTTTTTGAACATAATTTCTGTGGCCCAAATTCTAATTATTCTTTCAATTTTTTTCCATTTCACAAGAGTAATGAATTTGAGGGTACTGTCCTCACATTTGTGATCTAAAAAATTTACCGAAACCTGTCTTCTCTAAGTTTACATTAGACTTTTTTTTTATTAACACCAAGAGACTAGACAGTATGTGTACTGAAAACATTTCCATTGTCTGTTTCCAGAGCATTCATAATAAGTAGCTTTCTGAGGTATAAGCATTATTTACTGAGAAACTGTCCTTGCAAAGGTGTTTTAAATTGGGTAGAAACTATTTCTGGTCTTTGGTGGTTTACTTCCAAATACTCATATATTGTATGTGTTGGTTCATCTAAACAACAAATCAGCAAGCCATCCTCAGCAGCTCACATCCATCTGTTCCAGATACATTCCCCTAACAGGATGTGCAATATCTAGTACAAGACTGAACAAATTGTAAGATTATATGCAACACCACTCGAAAAACCAATACTGCTGAAGATCTATATGTTTGTTTAAATAAAAAAACAAAAACAAAACAAATATCCATTTTGTTTAGTCCCCCCAATGCAAAGTAAAATTGGATCCATTCATCCCTTCATCACTAAGCTATGAATGAAACAAGAAATCTGAACAATGCCCTTGGGAAGGGTGATCTTCCAAGGTTGTTTATAACAGCTCTTTTTTATTCGTTGCAGTCTTTTCCAAGTCTTTGACATAACAGTTGACTCTGTTCTCTGCCCTCATCCTAAAATGAGCTTTCTATAATTAAAATAGTATTATCCAGGGTAATAAAAGGAATGCTAGGTCTGAACTAGCCATATTAAGAGATGTATATCGGCGAGAAGTGCATAACAATTGGGGGAAAAGCAAAAGTAAGAAATCAAAAAAAATAGCTTCACAAATCTTGTTGATTCTGTGGAGCCAAGAGATTAGTGAAAACGTCACTCCAGCACTCCGGACAGCAGACAGTGGGCCCTGTGCACCTTGTCTTCGTGGCCTGCGGCTGCTTGAGGGCTCCATGTGCCCACGTGTGCCAGGCCCATGGCAGCTGGGACCCACCAGCGTCCACAGCATATCCTCATCGAGCCCTGCTGCCCAGGGAGAGGGAATCCCCAACCAGCACGCATGCAAAAAAGAACCCAAAATTCCTGGCCAGAAAGAGAAAGTAAAGAGGATAACAAGGAGGACAGAGAGATTGAGGGAGAAGAAGAGGAGGGAGAAAAAGAAGAGTCTCCTGGTGGAAGGCAAGAGAGAAACGGAAAAAGTAGAGAGGTTGACAATGCAAGTCTCTTTACAAAGAAAGCCATTTACCATTGCACAAGGAAAGGGGCAGAAACTTTGTGAAATTAAAAGGATACATTTCCTTCTGAATAAGAAGAAAATGGATGAACTCAGAAATCTACATAAACTACTTTACAACAGACCACTCACAGTGTCCTCATTAAAGATGAATCTGGGCCAGTTCAGTGGCTTTCCATTTGAAAGAGAAAGTACCCAGTACAAAAAGAAGGAAGAAACATACACAAATTTTAGAAATGCCATGTTAAAGAGCATCTGTGAGGTTCTTGATTGGGAGTAATCAAACAGTGAACTGATGAAGATAATCTTGAACTTCTTAAGTACCCAAAGGCTTCTGGCAAACCATTGCCAAAATCTAAAAAAACACTTCTAGCAAAGACAATAAAAAGGAATGGGACAGTTCTGAAATGGCAAAGAAAGCTAAGCAAACCAAGTGTCTTGAGATTCTGTCAGATGACTTGAGCAGTGCTGAAGATGAAAAGAAAAACAATGAAGAGACTTCAGAAGAAAAAAAAAAAAAGAAAATGAAGAGGAGCCACCAAAAAAAAAAAGACTTACTAAAAGATAAAAACCTACACAGCAAGCCACTTCTGAAAGTAAAAAAAAAAATCTGTTAAAAGTGCTAATATGAAGAAAGCTATAGCAGCACAATCAAGAAGTATCTAAACAGTTAAAAAAAAGAAAGTGAATCTGACGATAGTTAAGATGATGAACCTTTAATTTAAAAATTGAAACCTCCTACCGGTGAAGAATTAAAGGAAACAGTAAAAAAATGATTAGCCAGTGCAAGCTTGGAGGAAGTTACAATGGCACAGATTTGTAAAAATGTACATGAAAATGATCCTGCTTCTGATTTAACTGAAGGAAAGGTTTTATAAAAACAACTGTTAAAGAGCTAATTTCCTGAGATAGAAGACAGAAAAAGATGACTTATTCCATGGATTTCAACATCTGATTTACACCATTATACCAGCAAGAAGAATGTATTTCCTTTCCTAAAACCTTGCAAGCATTGTTGGTAGAACTTACTGCTGACTTTTTTATCGTGGTGTGAATTTGAATTAGCCATTTTAAATTGCATGTCTGTGCAGTTTTTAGTTTAAAATTTTGCATGGCAGTAATTGTTCCTTGCTTTTATGTCGTATTTTGGATTTCTTTTTATAAGGTCATAGATTCTTGAACTGTTGTGATTTTTAGTACACTTAATATTAGCTTGTTTAAGACATACTTTTAATCGATTAGAACAGAAACTATTGTAACTGCCATTTATACATGCAGAGATTATTGCAATATTTAGTACATGAAATATTTTGAATACATATCTCTCTGTCAGTGTAAAAACTCAGTGACAGTGTGTTCATCATGTTAAGAATATACAATCTTCAGCTGTCCAAATGACTAAATTGGAACTTTTCTCCTGCATGTGTATATGTGTCAAATTGTCAGCATGACAAAAGTGAGATGTTAGTTTTGTATTTTTAATAACAAATTTATTGTATATAAAGTGTTTTTTATTTCTTTTGTGCAGATCAATTTTTAAACTCATAGGTAGATATTTTTACATTTATAAACTAGAAAATGTCAGTGTTCAGCCAGATGGTATCACGAAGCAGTGAAAGTCAGAATTTAGTGAAGAAAACACTGAAGGAACAGATAGTTCTCTGCTTTGCCTTGAAAGTATCATCAATTTGTAGTTTTACTGTTAACTCTGCAACAGTGTCTGTAGATACATTTTATATTAAGGATAGACTAAAATCAACACATCAAAAGTTTAAAAAATTACAGAAGAGTGGGATTAGGTACAAGCACATTTGGCTTATAATAAATGACTGATTTTTATTAACTGCTTTTGCCCATATAAAATGCTGATATTTTCAGGGAACCTGGCCACCTTTATAAGTACGCCAAAAAGTACCAGGAATAATGCCAGAAATAATGTGTAGGTAATAGTGAGTATCTCTGACAAAGTATTTCTCAAAAGTGATAATGGACTTATTTTTAACATTTGTGGAACTAGAGCTGTTGGGTTTTAAATTTTGGCCAATCTGAATTCTGGGTTATCAACATATGGACCACCCCTGAATGATACTAATTTGTCTTTTAAATTGACTATTTAATCAATTTATTAAAAAATCTAAATTTGAAAGTAAAAACTTCTGCTTATGAGAGAATTAGGCCTTTAATAATCCAACTGAGTGTTTAAAATAAAAATATATTTTCATCATAGAACAGAAATATATAAAAGTATGTTGACTGTTAACAATTATTTTCAGTTTTGACATGTTTCTTGGTAAAATTGTTAAGACATTAGAGAAAGGTACACTTAATAAAAATGAATGGAATAAATTAAATGAGACTTAAGAATTGGCCTTTGATTTTAAATATTTAATTTGTTCCAGTAAACCTTTTCAATAAAAATAATAAATCAAAAATATTAGCTTCACATTAGCAATATTAGTGTTGTATTTAGAGATATCTACATAAATGTGGTATTTTAAGACATTCACATATAGCATCAAATTATCAATTATGACAATTAAATAAAAATAATGGTTTTAATGAAAGTATACAGTTTAATTTCAATTGAATATGTTTTCTCTTCTGTAGCAAATTATTGATTAGAGAAAAATAAACTGCAAGAAGCTGTCTGCAATGCAGCGACACTAGACAGTCAGACTTAAGGAAAAAAATAAAAAGAAGCCCTGTATCAATCAATATATCAGTATCTAACATTTTTGTGTAGAGTTACTACATGCTCAGGGAACATATTATGAAATATTGAATTCGTAAGTCTTTTAACAATTGTCTTTTTGTAATTATGTTGGAGGAAGTATTTTCCTTTTGAATCATGCATGGCATGATGGGACAGTCAGATGAAAAGGAAAAACTTCTAACATATTGAAAACCTTATACTTTTCAGACTACTTTCTTCTCTCTTGTGGTCCTCTGGTATCTCTATAATGTAGGTAGATTAGGTAATGTTATCATAATTTTACAAATAAATATATGAAATCCCTGAAAGCTTAAGGGTGATCAACATGCAGCGAAAGAAAGGGCTCAAGTGACTCATGCCACTATCTCATCAAAGCTACCAAAGAAGAGATTTAAGAGAGAGAGAGAGAAAAGAGCTGGCATGACACAGTGAAAAGACTACTAAACTGCCAGTTCAGAAAAATGAGTTCTCATCTTGGATAAAATCACATTTCTTTTGGCCTCTGGTTTTTTTTTGTTTGTTTTATTTTGTTTTGTTTTTCATAGATTAGATTACATAGATAGATGATAGATCTACAGCCATATTGTAATATAATTCACACAAAACACATTCATTTAAAGTATTCAATTTAATGCTTTTAATATATGCACCAAGTTGTGCAACCATCAACACAATCAATTTTATAATATTTTCATCACCCTAAAAAAAGTCTTGTAGCATTAGTAACCCCTCTTCATTTCCCCCCAAGTTTCTCCTCCTGCATCTGTAGGCAACAACTCATCTACTTTATATCTCTATAGATTTTCCTATTCTGATATTTCATATAAATGGAATCATTCAACATATGGTACTTTGTAACTGGTCTTGTTTCACTTAGCATGATGTTTTCAAGGTCCATGTTCATTGTAGCATGTATCAGTATTTTGTTCTTTCGATTGATGGAAAATACTTCATTGTATAGATAGATATACAACATCTTGTTATTCATTTATCAGTTGATTAACATATGGGTTGTTTCCAATTTTGGGCTATTCACATAATGCTGGTACAAACATTTGTGTACAAATGTGTATGTGTATGTGTGTTTACAAGGTTTAGTCTAGGCATATGTTTTCATTTTTCTGGGATATGTACCTAGATGTAGAATTGCTAGGTCAAATGGTGATCTCATGATTAACTTTTTAAGAAACTGCCAAACTGCTTTCCAAAGTGGCTACACCATTTTATATTTCCTAAGTAGTGTGTGAGGATCCAAACTTCTCCATATACTTGCTAATACTTGTCATTACCATCTTTTTGAGAATTATGATCCAAGTAGGTGTAAAGTGGTATCTAATTGTGGTTTTGATTTGCATTTCCCAGATAGCTACTGATGTTGAGTCTCTTTTCATGTGCTTGTTGATCAAATTTTTATTGAGTTATTTACCTATTTATTATTGAGTTGTAAGAACATTTTTATAACATATTATAGGTATATCCTTTTACCAAATATATATGATGTGCAAATATTTTCTCTATCCTGTGGAGTTGTATTTTCCCTTTTGTGATTTTCACTTTTAAAGCACAAAAATTTTGAATTTTGATGAATTCCAACTTGTTTTTCTTTTCATTTTTCACTTGTGTTTTTGGTGTCATATCTAGGAAGTCTTTGCTTAACTCAAGATCACAAGATTTACTCCTATCTTTTCTTCTGCATGGCTTACAGTTTTAACTCTTGTATTTTGGCCTCTGATTCATTTTGAGTTTATTTTTGTGTATGGAGGGAAGAATGAGTCCTAAATTATTTTTGCATGTAGATATCCAGTTATTTCAGTACCATTTGTTAAAAAGGCAATTCTTTTTTCATTGAACTTTTTTTTGGCAACTTTGTAAAAAAATCAATTGATCCTATATATGAGGGTTTATTTTTTGAACTCTCATTTTGTTCCATTGATGTATACACCTATCTTTATGTCAGAACTAACTCCATTTTTCTCATAGGTAAAATATGGGAAATAGGGTGATGGTCCAGATGATTTCCATGGTTCCTTTGAATTCAAACATCATCTAAGATAGGAGCAGAATTACTTTGAGCTATAAAGACATACTTCACAAGCATCCCCAGTGATCACAGTGGTATTGTTCCTCTTTCCCCTTTGGCCTAAAGTATCCACTAAGTCATTTTTATTTAGAAAAGTTGGTCTACTGTGTCCAGAGGGTAGCATTTACCACTCTATATTTTAACCCTGATATAGAAATTAATATAAATAAGTTTTCATATTGACTAGTCATCTGTTTAGAAAGCAAGGAAATGGGATGTTCTTTAAAGGATTTGAAGCAAGAGTGTGAAAAGTAAAAATACAATGAAGCTATTTAAATAAGAAGAAAAAATTGAAGGGTTGAATAATAAAACAATGTTGAGGAGAAGAAAGAAGGAAAAAGGTAGGATAGCAAAAATAATTATAAAAAACAATCAAATTAAGAGAAGCTGCTACAATTAATCAAAAACACTAACTCCTGGAATTCAAGGAAAGAAAGAAAAGAAGTGATTCTTGTGATGTAATTTCCCATGAAGACATACAGATGGCCAACAGACACATGAAAAGATGCTCAACTTAATTAGCTATAAGAGAAATGCAAATCAAAACCACAATGAGATATCACCCATTAGAATGGTTGTTATCCACAAGACAAGAACTAACAAGTGTTAGAGGGGATGTGGAGAAAAAGGAACCCTCACACACTGCTGGTGGGAATATCAATTAGTACAGCCATTATGGAAAACAATATGGAGATTCAACAAAAAAATTAAGACTACAATTACCATATGACCCAGCAATCCTCTTCTGGGTATCTACCCAAAAACTTTGAAAACATTTATTTGTAAAGATATATGTACCCCTATGTTAACTGCAGCATTATTCATAATAGACAAGACATGGAAACAGCTGAAGTGTCCTTTGATGGATGATTGGATAAAGAAGATATAAGACATAGATACAATGGCGTATTACTGAGCCATAAAAAATGATATATTGCCATTTGCAACAACATGGATGGATCTTGAGACTATCATGTTAAGTGAAATAAGTCAGATAGAAAAGGACAAGAACCATACAATTTCACTCACATGTGGGATATAAAATGGAAAGCACTAAATGAACCAAACCAAAGAAACAAACAAACTCATAAACACAGACAACAGTATGGTGGTTACCAGATAAAGGGCAGTGGGGGGGAGGATGTAAAGGGTAAAGGGGTTCAAATATATGATGACAGAAGGAGGCAAGCCTTTGGCTGGTGAGCACACAATGCAATATACAGAAGACGTATTATAGAATTGTACATCTGAAACTTACATGATGTTATTAACCAATGGTACCCTAATAAATTTAATATAAAAAAGAAAAAACAACTAGTTCATCAGGAGATACTGTGGTAAGTCTGAATGCCACCCAAATTTATACTGTATGCCTTTAATAACATTTTGAATGAAATAAAAGACAACATCCTTAATAACTAGCTTATAAATTATATAAAATTATTTATATTGGATCTTAATGTAATATATTAATGATAAAATTCTAAAGTTGAAAATTATATCTCTGTAAAGGTGATTCTCTGTAAGACCTGTATAATGATATCCAGATATGTTGTTGTTATATTTGACTAAGTACAGAGTTAAAACAAGAGGAATCGATGGCAAATGTATTTTAGTCTTTTTCTATTAATTATAGTTATCTCAACCAGAAATTAGGCAGAACCCCTAAAATATTTCATATGAGTCTTTAGGATTATAATTCCTTTGTACAGATTGAAAAACTAAGCAGTTGTTGAAAGATAATTTGTTCAAGCAGCAGAGTAAGGAAGAGTGCCAGTGATCTTGAGATGGTCCTAGAACATAAGAGATGTGGTTCTTATACAAGTTTGTGAAAAATGGGAAAACATTTTTCAGCTTTTTACAGCAAATATGCCTGTTTTGATTGTAATTAGTTAAATGATTAAAAAATAGAAAAGAGAAGCAAAGAGAAAATATGCAAAGTAATAGATCTTAACATAGGGCTTAACGATTATATTTTGGATTTAGAATGCAAAATGTAACTGAGATATATGTATATTTACTATCAATTCTGTTCTTTCTATTTTGACTCAAATAATCCATAAATAACCAATATTTTGGTAGATATATTTGACTATATATTTTTTAATGTTCATAATGGGATTTATAGTCTTATATTAGTATAATTAGTATAATCAAGCTTCTGGAAGTTTTAATCCACTTATTCATCTATTGTATCTTTTCCGCCCAATTTTTGTTTGTCCCAACTCAAAGTACAGTTTCAAATTTATTTATTTATTCATTTATTTTAATTTTTTGTTTATTTTCCAGTTAGACTTGACATATTAGTTTCGGGTGTACAACATAGTGAATAGACATTTATATACCTTACGAAGTGATCACCCTGATAAGTCTAAACCCATCTAGTACCCACCATACTTAGTTATTATGTTATTTATAATATAATATAACACTATGTAACTAATATAATATAACACTATAGAATATAACACTATAGAATATAACACTATATTCCATATGCTGTGACTATATTAATAAATAGCAATTTGTACTTCTTAATTTCTTTCACCTTTTCCCCCCATCCCTCCAAGCATCCTCCCATCTGGCGAGGGCCAATTTGTTCTCTGTATCTGTGAGCTTGTTTCTGTTTTGTTTGAATTAGAGGGGGAAGAAATCTTAGCATTAGTCATAGAACAACACATAGTAATGACATAGAGTGCACGAGGGCAGTAGGCCTGCAATTTTAAAAAATGTAATTTAGTTTAATTCCAATTTTGCTGCCTAGAACATTGGCTAGAAGGTTTGATGTAGAACATTGTGGATATTAAAAACTGTAGCGTGCAAAGTTGCTAGTTAGGGAGAATTTCTTTTTAACAGAAAATAAGACAATACAATGGACACAACAAGTATCTTAAGTATAGAAAAGGTCAGTGTCCACATGAGCTGGGATGATTGAGTCTGAAAGGTTTGAGAGAATAATTTTAAAATAACAACTAAGTTATAGTGAGCACTAACTTTGTGCCCTGCACTCCTGTGAGGGCTTTGCATTAATTAACTTATTTAACATTTGCAAGAAAACTACAAATTAGGTACTATTACTATTTCAGTTTTAAATATCATGAAAATTGAACCACAAAGGTGTTAAGTAACTTGTTTCAGTTTTCTTAACTATTAAGGGTCAAGTCCAGATTTAAACCCAGAGGTCACACTTTTGTCTATTTGGTGAACATTGTGTTCCACAAAACTAGGGGCACAGTGGAGAATTTGCAAGACTTGGAAGAGTTTTGCAGGTGTAAAGAAGGGGGGATCAAATATATGGTGATGGAAGGAGAACTGACTCTGGGTGGTGAACACACAATGAGATTTATAGATGATGTAATACAGAATTGTACATCTGAAATCTATGTAATTTCACTAACAATAGTCACCCCAATAAATTTAAAAAAATAAATAAATTAAAAAATTTTAAAAAAGAGATTTGCCAAAATGTAAAACAATGCCACTCTTCACACTATTTTTCTTTTGAATATGTACTTATTTTCATTAATATACTATTTATGTTAACATACAAAAAAAAAAAAGGGAGAGAAATTTCCTTGGGGAAACAGAAAGATATGTGTGTTTATATAGCATGCAAGTCAAGTGCCTCATCTATGGAAGTCAAGTGCACCATCTCTTTTAATTGTTTACAACAGTTCAATGAGTTACATATTATTCTCTTCCCTTTATATATAGAAAGAAACTAAGTTTTGGGGAGGTAAATACTATTAACATGCCAAATGTAATGTTGCTAGGTAGGTAGTTCTTGAATTCAATTTCAGATTTTTCCCAAATATTTTCAAGATCCATGCTCTTTTCATTGTGTAATGCTAGAGGGTAGATGTTAAGGTAGAATTAAGGTAGAGTTAAAGAAGCTGTACTTTCAGAGGAAAGAGTAGCTTATGACTGACAGTATGTATAGTACCTGAAGAATTGGAATAGTATCCATAGCCAAATGATGGAAGACATGATTGTCAAGTGTATCAGTTTGGGTAACACTAAATGTTATAACAGAGAAGTGCCAAATTATCAGAGGTATCACACACACACACACACACACACACACACACACACACACACACATTTAATTCCTGCTCTCCTCACAATTTAAGGCAAATGTTCCTAATAAGGCAGTTGTACACATGATCTTTTAGGAACCGTGTTTTTGTCTTTATCATGGATCTGCCTGCCCTTCTCTAAGTCATTGAAGTCCTATTCATTATTTAATAGAAAGGAAAAGAAAAAAGAGAAGAGAGAGAAGAGAAGAGAAGAGAAGAGAAGAGAAGAGAAGAGAAGAGAAGAGAAGAGAAGACAAAACAAAACAAAACAAAAGATCATACATGGGAGTTTTTATTGGCCAGTCTTGGGACTGGCATTCCTCACTTCCTCATATATCACTCTGGCCAGAACATTTGTTACATGTAAGGAGGAAGAACCCGGTAATGAAGTTTGACAATTGTCCCTGAAAGAAAGAGACATTGGAGTCAAAGAAGTTGTACAGTAGCAATAGATATGTGTTTAGTGCATATGATGGGTCATGTTCTGTCTGTGCCTTGGCAATAGTGTATAACACAGACAAAACTCACACCTGTAAAGATCTTATATCCTGAGGAAGTTCCAGACCAAGAGGGTGACATAGACATCCTAAGAAAGAACAGACAGGGAGATTGGTCATCAAAAAATAAACAAGTAAAAAGAAAGGGAGGGAGGAAAAAAGATGATTTCAGACAAGTTTTTAAAAAAGAAAACAGGAGTTCTGAGAAACAGGGTCCTGGGAGAGGGTGATGCTATTTAAGATGTGTATTTAAGGAACACCTCTCTGAGGATTGTCATTTGAATCCAATAGCAAGAGAGAGCTAGCCTCACAAATATCTATAGAAACAGAATTCTGAGCAAAGAGAAGCCCTGGTCCAAAGGCACAGAATGCAGAAGGGCTTGGTATGCTGAAGGAACTGACAGAAGATTCGTGTGGCTGGAGCCCAGAAAATAAGAAAGAAGGTCTTAGATGAAATTTAGAAGGGGCCTAATCATGAAAGTTCTTGTAGGCCTTAATGAAGAGTGTTGATTTCATTCTAAGTATGCTGAGAAGCTTTCAGATGTTTTCATCTGGTAGTGAAATAATTTAGTCTTCCCCACTCTCACTTCCTCCTGAAGCCTTACTAGACCATTCCAGAACATCATTATTGATGCTTTCTCCCATATCCCAGAGCATTTTTGCTTGTTTCAATTATATTAGCACCTAGTTATCTTGAAATGGGGATACATGATTTCCTCAACTGGAATGTTACCTCCTGGAGAACAGAAACTTATATTTAATTTGCGGCTCCCTCAATAACAAGCAGTTCCAAGAAAGCACTTAGGTCCTGAGTAAGTGCATGGACAAATGAATGATGAATAAATAAACAGAGGAAGGAATGAAAAATAGTTAAAGGAATAGAGAGCAATATCCTCTTATATTTAGAGTCTGCAATATGTTTTTCACTTTTGCTATGAGCCATGCAAGCACAGTGGGTGCATGGGGAAGAGTTCGGTAACCACTCAATTATGAGAAGCGAGAGATTAGAAAAAGAGGCAAAGAGAAATAAAGATTTTTGAGGCTGAGTGCTGGGAAGAATAATGGAACAACTTTGGAAACAGGGATCAGGAGGTAGAGTCAATTTGGAGTAGGGGAGGGAGACGGTGAGAGAAAGTTATGTTCTGATTCAGCTGATAAAAGGCAGAACCAAGCAAAATACCCAGTAGGCAAGTAATTAAAGGTTAAGTTGTGTGGTGCAGACAGAAAGAGCTGCAGGAGTTCAGAGAAATCTAATAAAGAAAATGGATTTGGGGCTAAGGAATGAGAATAGACACTGGCCTAGCCAAAAGTTAGACTATTGGGAAAAAGGACACAAAATATTTACTGAAAATAATGTGATTTAGAAATAAAGGAAAATAGAAAGATATCAGTATGTATTAAGAGGCAAGAAATTGGAAATAGACCAAAGGTGGGGGGGGTGGGCATAAGAGCTGCTATCCTCCACTTGTTTAATTAAAAGATAAAATCACTGCCCTGCTGCTGACTGAATACTTCTATTTCCCACCTCCAGAGTAGGAGAAATAGGACTGTGTCACAGGATTGTATTTCTTGGTTCCCTTGAGGTTGAGGAACCTCAGGTGTCTAGTTCAAGACCTTGACCCATGGCTGAGTTTTTGATTGTTAGTGCAAGTCTCTGCCGAGTTCTTTCCTCTTTCTGGTACAGTAACCAGCAGTGTTCAAGTTAAGTGACTGCTTCATCATCCTGGGTCTTTGGGTGACAGGTAACATGAATAAGAAATAGATCTTTGTTGTTTTAAGCCACTGCGATGCTGAAGTTGTTTGTTACTGCAGCATAACACCTTATCCTGACTGATGAACTCAACATCAATGAGGAAAGGTAAATGTGAGTGAGATAGATTCCTGAGATAGGAAACAGTGGAGAAATTAAGAGTCATTAAAGAAAGCAGAGAAACAAAGTCGGTAAATGGCACTGACTGCTATGACATGAATATACACCCTCCCCCACACAAATTCATATGTTGAAAACATATGGTGGTATTAGGTAGTGGCATTAGGATGTGGGCTTTTGGGAGGAGGTCTTAAGGGGAGAGTCCTCATGAATGTGATTAGTGTCTTTATAAAAGAGACCTGAGAGAGCTAGCACACCCCTTCCACCACGTGACTTTATAGCAAACAGAGAGCCATCTATGAAGAAACAGACACTCACCAGACATCAAACAGGCTGGCGCCATGATCTTGGTCTTCCCAGCCCGCACAACTGTGAAAAATAAATTTCTGTTGTTTAGAAGCCACCCATACCATAAATACCAAACCGCATTTGTGTTGTAGCAGCCCCAATGGACTAAGATTCTCTCCAAAGGTGTTGTAGTGGGGTAACCCTGGAAACATAACCACAGATGTGTTCACCTCCCCATCCCGGCTCCACCCAGAGATAAGTAGGAGAGACCACCTCCTTCAGGGAGACTGGTGAACTCTTCCGACTGGCTGGCTGTGCCACTCTCCCTGCCTCCTCCTCACAGCTAACATAAATTAGGTTGACTTGCCTGAGCATTAGGGAGTTGAGAGGCTAGGTAGAGGTGCTTCCACATCTCCAGCATCACACTGCCTACGACAAAGGAGAAAAAAGAACCAGTTAATCAGAAGCAAAAGCATAAAGTAGGACAACAGTTTATAAACAGGGATAGCAACATGCTTGATTGGCTTCTGACGAGAAGGATATATTTAGGAAGATAAATCCAAGCTTACAAGAATAAAGCAGAAATTGATTTTCCATGTGAGGCCTACAAATCTAGAGACCGGTAAAAAGAAAAGAGAACAAAAAAGAGGTAAATCCATTTTTGTTCCTACAATGTGCAACAGTATTAGTGAGTTGTTTTCCCGTGGAGAAGTGATGAAAAAGGTAGAAGGGAAAGGAAATGAATATCTTTTTTAGCTCGGTATTTCACTACTTGTAGTGACCTAATTTTAAATTTGAGGAATTATACTTAAAAATATATTTGAGATAGTGTTTTGAATATTTTAAATGAAATTCTAAGATTCATTGTGAACTTTAAATAGGAAATAATCTGTTGTATTTATTTTTAAAACTCAAAATCATGCTTTAAAAAGAGAAAACTTTTTTTTTTTTCTTTCTAAAAGAGGAGAGAGAAACAAACTCGTAAAACTCACTCTGTTAGGAAATTTCTTTCACAAGAAGAGAATTTTCACTGCCTGACAAAAAGACCCCACCAGAGGAAATACTCAATTGACCATTGAGCTGGACCTAAATCACAGGTGTGTGATGACCACACGATATCAAAGTCAAGTCTAACAAATCTGTCTCACTCATTGACCAAATCCTGGTGGTCATATTTTAATAGACAAAGACATGCTTGGATGGATGGAGGGATAGATGGATGGATGGAGGGATAGATGGATGGATGGATGGATGGACAGATGAGTGTATGGATAGGTTTATATAATGAGGCAGCTTGGTATCTTAAGAGAGCATAGACTTTGTGTAAAACAAACCTGAAAACAAAAAAAAGGGGCCTCTTGTGCTAAAAGCAGTATAATTAAGGGCCCAGATGCTGAAGTCAAATTGCCTGACCTTAAATTTTGGTGCTGCCACTTACTTCTGTGTGCTCTTAGGCAGGCTCCTTAACCTTTCTGAAGCTCCATGTTCACATTCACATAAAGCAAATTTGGATATCTATTATTTGAGGGTGTTAGGAAGATACATAATAACTATTATCATTAACCTCAGTTTTCTTTGAATTTCTTATTTTAAACAAATATACCTCAAAAGTGTTTCTATTTGCCTTTTTCATAAAAATTCATTATTCAGACTGTGACTTGGAGCAATGTCACTCATTCACTCATTATTGGTGACCTGTACAGTGGTGTCCTAACTTATCTCAGAAATTCTTCATAAGTCTCCAAACCATCCATTTGAATAGGCCTTGAATCTTAACACTTATTCTGCTTAGGTGGGGGTGAAGGCGATCGAATCAATTGTTCGGGATTGTAAATGAAATTAATGCTTTGACTTATTTTTTTATACTTTGAATAATAGAATAGGTGTTAAATAGATTAAAGAGTTTAAATGAAGAAAAATCATACCATCCTGAATTCTTAGGAAAATTTTTGTTGTTGTTGTTAAAGGGAAAAAAAAGAGTTTAATTTAAAATATAAAGTAAATAGCAATTGTTCACAATACTTGTTCATTGATTATTTTTTTTACTAAATCCAATACTAAACAGTTTACAACAATGATTATGTTTAATATTCAAAAGAGCCCTAGGAAAGTTACTATCCTTATTTGGCGAAAGAGAAAACTGAGGCTTAAAGGGTTACAAGGTCCCTTACGTCATTTCATATGGATAATAAGTGAACTGAAGCAGGACCTAAGTGGAAGCAATCTGGTTCCAGAGCTCAGGCTCCTTACTGCTGCACTAAATTGGCTCTCAAATAATCATAGTGTGTTAAATCCATCTGGATGGCACCTTGGAGATCATACAATCCTGTCTCTTTGTATTACTGCTTGTAAATGTAAAGCAGAGAGAAGTTAAATGATCTGCCCAAGGTTATACACTTCCATCTTTTCCTCCACATAATAACACATTCTCATCTGAACTCATTTCTAGGGTTTATACAGACTAATGGAAAAGTCATGACATTTGTTAATTGAATGCCCAATAAAAGAATCATTTTCATCTTGTTTTTCCATCTCATGTCCATGAAAGAAATGTAAAAATGTGTTGCATAAGCCAAAAGAGTTCTTATCTTCATTAATACCCTGCTTTTCCACAGAAGGAAGAAAACCATCCTGAGGCTGGTCTGTTTTAAATGAAATAAGTGTGTGGTCATTTTCTTTGTGAAGAACATCTCTGAGGCATTAAGGGAAAAGCTGTCCCGACTAACCTTCTAAGTCATGTAATTTTAACTTACAACGAACACATGACTTGAAGTATATTTCCTACACTGCTAGTGTATTATTTTATAAGGTCCTACAATTCCAGGTAGAAAACCAATAGGGCTAAAAGTACATTGTCTTTTCAATAAAACAATTCATTTTATTTTTAACTGTTAACATTTGTTTGCATTAGAAGATATGTTTACAAATATGCATAGTTACCTGAATGTTCTTCTGATTTCAAAGTCAGGAATTACTTTTCTTAAAAGTTTAAGAAGCAATTACTTCTACTTTTGACACAGCCAGAAAGTAAGAAACACTCTGGATCATTTTTCTTGAAACTACATACCACTGAAATTTAAAATCCCATGCATTAGATAAAAATGTCTGCTAAAGTTTCTGCACGAGAGTTTATTTTAGTCTTTTACGTAAAGGCCCAGCTCCCTCACTATCTTTGTGACCTTAGTTGTTACCTAACCTCTCTGAACCTCAGCTTCTCTATCTGAGAAATAATTGGAGAAATAATTACCTACAGGATTTTATAAGGGTTAAATGCTATGATATATAAAAAACGTTTAGGACAATCCTTGTTACTCAGTAAATATCTGATGTTAACTGTGTGAGCTCAGTATCTAATTACAATACATTCATCTGGTCCTGAGGCTTCAATTACTACTTTAGACATACATGTATGATTGACCAATATTTTTTGCAGCCCTGGCTCTGAGTATTTATTGCTCTGCATATTTATTCATTTCTTTAACATATTTATTGAGTGTCTACTAAGTGTCAGGCATTGGTTGGGGTGCAGTGGTTACAGAAGTGAACAAAATAGATTAAAACCTTGATCATTGAGCTTACTTTCTGTTAGGAAAACACAATAAATAAGTAAACATATACATAGTTTGTTAGATAAGTGCTTAGGTTAAAAAAAAGTCCACAAAAGTAACATAGGACTCATTAAGACATATTGAACAAGTGTTAAGGAAGTGGGGCATGAATATTACAAGTTTAGATAGAGTGATCAAGAAAGGTATTCCTAAGAAGGCAACATTTTACTAAAATTGTGAAGGATATGAGGAAGCAAACCCTATGGGTATCAGATATAAGACCACAACAAACATTTATTGAGCATCAACCATGTACAATGTATTTTGAGTGTCTCTTTCATGCCACATGCCCAAATTTAATCCATCACCCTCCCTCACAAGTCTATTATGTCTGCACTGTTTCTGTCACCACTGTTCTTCTAGTCACCGAAGCAGGCAATTAATTGTGTCATCGCTGATGCTTCCTTTTCATTCCTCTGTCCATACACACTAATGTCCATCTGCTTAGCTGCTAAGCCCTACAAATTTTACCTCCATAATTCTCTTATGTCTATTTTGTTCTCTTTTTTGTTTTTGTTGAGACCAGCATATTTCAGAGCCATATTATCTTTACCTGGAATATTTTAATAATTACCTTACTGGTGCCTCAAAGTCCAATCCATGGCAGTCAGGTCAGTCTTCATAGACACTAATGGGTTTGTCAGTTCACAGTTCCAAAATCTTTAGCAATTTGGTGACCCATCAGTGTCCAGGCTCTGGGTCAGCTCACTCAGATTCTCTTGGCCTTCTCATCACTGGAACAGGATGGCTACAGCAAGCATGTATAGGGTGCACAGCGATACTTCATATTCTTATAGCTCAACATCCAAGGGCAGAACAGAACAAGCCTCTGCCTCAATGAAAACTTCCTCATTGCCATCACCACCTGCAACAGCAGACTTCTTTTTATTGCCATGGTTATGTCACATATTTGAGCTTATGAAAATCATGGGAAAGGGGAAGACCGCTCAACACACACCCCCCTCCATAAACAAGCTTCCAATGTCTGAACAGAATCAAGGATTCTTTAGCAAAAGGAGAGCAGGAATGGCTTTTGGATTGACGACAAATAATTTCTGCCAAACCCTCTGCTAAATACTACTGAGTGTGAACTTCAAGCCTTCTGACATCTGCCTTCCTGAGATTTTTCCTTCCATGGAATGCTTTAGCCAATACGTACTCTGAACTCCCCCATCTCCATGCCTTAGCTGAGTTGTTCTCAATGAGTTGTCTAGGGACTAAGGTATCGTTTGCCTTTTTAATTCTCACTCTCACACAAATGCACAGTGAAGTTTTACAGAGGCCACTTGATATGTGTTATTCAACAATTTCAATACAGAAGCAGGTATTAGAATCTAGTTTTCTTCTATTAAGCCAAACATTAAAGGAATTTTCAAATATGTGCACATTGCCATTCTTCTCACTAAATTTATTTTTAGAAAAATTTTCATTTTTCTAAAAATGTGTTAATGTGAACAGGTATTACACATGTTATTGTTTTTAAACAAATTAATAACACATTTTTAAAAGCCTCAGTTTTATTTTCTACTATGGTAAATATCAACAGATTATACTGTGCATAAATACAAGCTCTTTGAGGTCCTCAGTATTTTTTAAGATTAGGAAAGGGGTCTCAAGATCAAAAATTTTGAAACATGTCACCCTAACCTAGATTATACAGTCTCCTCTACCTGCAATGTCAGGTCCTCTGTCACAAAACGCTTATCATAAAAGAATGTGAAATGATCTTCCTCAGTCCTTAGAAGTAAGCTCTTATTCCACTAAATCCCAATGCTTTAGTTTTTTACTGCTGCAAAACACATTATCCCAGATTGTGTCAGGTTACAACAACGATATTTATTCTGTCATGGCTTGTGTGGGTCAGGAATCGGGGTGTGGCTTAACCTTGTGTTTCTGGCTCAGGCCCCTCCTAAGTCGCAGTTGGGATCTCTGCTAGGGCTGAAGTCATCTACAGGTTCCCCTGGGGGAAGACCACCTCCACACTTATTCTGTGGTTATTGACAGGACACAGGTCCTTCTTGGCTCTTGGCCAAAGTCTCCTCACAAAATGGTGGCTTTCTCTCTACCTTTGAGATAAAGAGAGATTAAGGTAAAGAGAGATGGAGATAGAGATGGATGGAGATTGATTGAAGCCAGAGTATTTTTTTATAACCTAGTCTTGAAAGTGACATTCCATCATCATAGCCTGCTGTTTGTGGGGTCTAATGCAAAAAGAAAATGTGAAGTCTGTAGTTCAAAAAGCAGGGGAAAAGTTCTATGGAAGGCATTTTTCCTTCTGTTAATTTTTTTTCTTGAGTTGTCATGATTTTTATTTGCTATGTCATTCTGAATATAGAAAGACCAACATTTTTAATTATTATTATGAATTTTCCTGCTAATCTTTGTATTATATAAAGCTAGGTTTAAATGCAAATATGTGCATTTAATTTGTGTACAGAATCAGTAAGATTACACAATTGTACTTTGTAGCTTGTATGTGCACATACATTTCGTTCTATCAGAACAATAGAAATGGCTGCACAAAACTAACTCAACTGTTTTTATTTCATTTGTTGATACTCACACATTCTCAAACAACTCTCTCTACCTTTAGTTTATTAGTAAGGAAATACTGAAAGGAAAAGGAACTACAGGTCATTCTTTCTCTTTCCTACTAAGTCATACTTTTTAGCACACATGGTTGGCTGATCCAGGGAAGTAACATATGAGGAAAAAAAATTAACATGAATGAGATCCTTGGTCATTTGTGTTTCCTAGGATGCCATTGCCTTCTTCCTGTGCTCTAAGCAAGTCTGGTTTGAACAGAAAGGATAGCTTCTCAGGCTGTCACTTCTCCATTTACTCAATTGTAGAAGTAACCCACTTACTTTGTACTTGCTTTGAGTCTTACTGAACTCCCATGAATCATTGATCCACTAAATCCTGTGTTCTTTGGGTGTCTAGAACACTATATGGGAATGGGTGGCCAAAAAGGAGGCAGACACACATATTGAATGCATCTCTTCTGCTGATGTGCAGGCCCCACTGTGTCACTGGACTTCAGTTACAAAATTCCAAAATGAAGTTTTAAATCAGTGACAACAGAACATTAAACCAAATGCAGGACCCATGAAGCCATCTCTGCCCATCACTTTTGCTGTGTTAAAGGAGAATTACTGGGTGCAGCCTACACTCAAGGGAAGGGGGTTACACATGGGCATGAATACCAGGAGATAGAAGTCATTAAGAGCCATTTTGAATGCTGCCTACTACATCCAATATCATTTTTTCTCTTTTAATTTATTTTTTTCTCTCTGTACTCTATAGTGACTTACATACGTAGTATCTCAGGTACTGTATCTGATGGTAGACTCCTCAAGGACAGGCTCCTTCTCCGATACATATCCTGGCACTGCTTTGGCAGATATAATATCCAACACATAGCAAGCACTGAAGATATGCTTATGGAATGAGTGAATGAATAATGCAATAGAAGTTTGATTTATATTCTGGTGAGTTATCTTTGTGAAAAATAATCAAAATTGAAAAAATCAAAATTGACCTTAATATTTTCTTGAAATGTTTCAAGATCTTATGACTGACTCCCTTTATGAGTTCATATTTTTATCTTCCACAAACCACATATACTGGTTTCTCTTATTAACTCCTCCAAGCATAGGTGCTTTCTGATCTCTAAACATAATCTTTTTTGGGTTATTGTTATTATTGTATTTGGGTGAATTATTGTATTTGAGAAGAGAATTAATGATACAAGGGACAGCTGGAGCATATCTGGAGAAACTGTTCTTTGGCATTTACATTTTTATTTTGGACTGCATCAAAATGGCAGGGGAGCTACGCCCTTTTAATGGTTTGCACATGTGGTCAGGCATTGTGTGAGCAAATAATGCTTCCCAGAGCTTGTATCCAATTTTCATAAAAAAAGAAAATAAAAATGAGCAGAAGGCTTTGTAGATCTAAGCATTTTCTTCAGTTTTCTTCATCGGTCTATCCCACAATGCATAAGCTTTGACTTGCAGATCTGTTTTAAGGGTGTTTTTTTTTTTTTTTTTAAATAATGACAGAAGCTAAGTCTTTGTTTCTAAGGAACAGAATACAAAATGCACCCGTGTGCCATTTAAGAAAAACTATTTTGTCTGTTGTGCATCGTGTTTATGCACTCAAGATAAAACAGTGTTTCAAAAATAAGGCTGGACCCAGTCTCTGCCTGTTTATTCCACATAAACAGAAGGCTCCCTTTTGACGTTGTAAGGACAGGATGTGTGCTAATTTCACCAAGTAAAAGCCATGGCACTTGGCAATATAAATCCTTGTCTAGAGCGGCCTCACTGCTTTACAATATTGTGAAAGTGCACTTAAAAGACAATATGATGGTGCACATCAAATATTAATGTGCATTGACACATAGTCATCTATTACAGCAGCAAAGTGACCACACTGAGCCGCACTAGGGTTATGTCTTCCTTCACCTTTGTCTTCACACTTCAGTTTCCCTCCTCCTCCCATGCCTAAAGAAAACAAAGCACTCTGTAACCTAACCAGCAACTCCAGGGATGTTCTGGCAGCAAAGCAGCCGGTAACCTCATGGTCATCTCTTTATTTACAATAGAGTCCCTATTGGCTAATGTGTGATCAAGTAAGGAATGGTATGTATTGTTTCAGATTTATGATACTGTGAATTGAGCAAAAGCAAGAGCTACACAGGAGGTTGGGGAATGGGAGTGGGGGAAAAACAGAAGTTCGCAAGTGCTGTATATTTATTTCTTTACCAATTTCTTACCAGCATTTTAGCCCTAAATGCACCATGTCTTTATCATGTTTCATGTAAGAATGTATGAATAACCCAGCAACAATGCAACCTTGCAGTTTAGAAATAAATCTGTTGGCTAAATAGTTCAGTCAAATATGTATTTTTTTTTCTTTGTAAAAGCTACAAAAGCAATTGTTTTGCACCAAAGCACTGCATTAGAGAGTCCACCTCTCCACTATGTATCATGCCCCCTCGAGCCAGCATCCACCCCCATATCCTGCTTCATTTGAGACTAGCACCACACCTAGAGAGGAAGGAAACACTAGAAATCTGTTTATGTGTTTCTAAATCTCCCAATTTAAAAAGACATATGCCAAAATCATTGTATTGCTTCAGACTTTTCCAATACTGTGGCACATCTTCAGATCTCTTCCCACAGAAAACTCAAGTACTGAATTTTATACCCCAGGATAGTGTGCCAAAGAAGAAAGTTTGCTTTTCATTACACAGAAACAATATTTCTACCCATTATATCTGTGCTTGAGTGAGAATTTCGCCAACTTCTTTGAATTGTGCTGTTTTCCATGTCTTCCACATCCAGCATGTTTCCCACTCCCCACAACAAAAACTATATCACAATGAAAGGCCTTCCTGTATGTTGAATTTCTTCCTCAGATAAGACCTTATCCAGCACCAGCTAAACCAGTAACCTCACACTTGATCATAGGCCCATCCTCATCATCCCCTGCTCAATAATTCAGAGACTCAATAGAACTGCTTTAAATTGAAATGGAACCACCATTAACAGAAAAGTAGACATGTTCAAGCAGAACAACTACAGATACTCTCTTAGTCACCAATACAGCGCCCTATATAGCTTGAAGTCTGAATTTCTCACTGAATGGCAATGCATTTTCTCCAGCTCAGTTATTTAGTCCCTACTGAGTAAACTTTGGATCCTCCCTTCATGTGAACATTAGTCTATTTCCCTTACATTAGGCAATAGTATACCTCATTCCTTCCCTCTTTGTTTAGGTCTCTCTGCTTCTCATTAATTTTCTCCCAGTCAACCAGCCAGCTCTGGCCCCCGGTGGTTATAAGAAATTATCCGTGCAATGAGCTTAATTTAGAAAACTGCTGCATAAAGAGGTGGCAACATTATCCTTCTCAGAGTTCCATCTATGTTTACTTTCATGCTACAGCCTCTCAGTGGTCACTGACATAGAAATAGACACTGAATTTAAAATGTTTTTACAGAAGCCATTGGACAACTGATAAATAAAGCTGAGGCTAGACTCCAAATTAAGTGCTTAAGGAAGTAAAACTCTAGCATCCATCTTCCTTAAACTTAACATGGAAAAACGCATATGAAACACTGACCCTATATTCTGAGAGTAATACTTCAAAACTCATGTCTTTAATAGTATATAGGATATACTATAATAGGATATAGGTCTACTCTGTACAATTTATAATAGGTAAGTTCTCAAATTTTGAAATTCTATTGTAGAATAACTTTTAAATTCCATTTAAGAGCTACCAGTGTACTCCACATGCCTGCCACAGCTCTGTGGTGTACAACACTAATATAAGGAAGCATTCCACTTAAGTTAATAAGTTTCTCAGCTTCTCTTTGATTTCACTCATGAAAAGACCAGAACCCACCATATTTTTAAAATAATAAAAAAATACTGAAGGGCATTCATGAATTTTTTATAAACTACTATTTTTGGCTATATTTAAATTGAAATGTGTTGGCTTAATAGTTTGTTAACTGAATGCAACTTGTAGCAAAATGAAAAATAGAAAGTAACCATAAAATATAATTCTAATCCAGTATTTATGATAAACCGACTATGGAAAACCCTCATAAATGGAAAATACATTCAAAATTATCCCATGAATAAAGAAATATGGGAATATTGTGCTTTAGCCATAATAAACACATGCACAAGAGATATTTGACTATCACAAAGTATATTTGTGAGATGGCCATATTTTGGTTCCAAAACTCTCCCCTCTGCAGTATTCTTTCACAGAATTTCACAGGAAAGACTCTACTTAGTGTTAATGTTTCTTTAACATGCTTTTTAATCACTTTGAAATGTGTGATTATCTTTAATCAATGAGCGTCGCTAAACCTTCTTCCAACAAGTGCAGTCTGTCCCAAATTCAGGTAATCTAAGGCTAATAGACTAAAAGGGGATTATAGATGTGGTGAAGGGAAGGATCTCCCAGTTTAATATTCTGTCTGACTAGCAAACCTAATGAAACTTTTCCCTACTAACAAAACAACTAGAAATATAGATAGATGGTGATGATAGATGATAGATGATAGATGATAGATGATAGATGATAGATGATAGATAGATAGATAGATAGATAGATAGATAGATGATAGATAGATATTAAAAAACAAACTAACTAAAAACTAACACAACCTGCAGGTGTTTTACTAATTACAAGGCCCAAAAAAACTGTATTTAAAAATTCATTCAACACCCACCAATTTTTCACCTGGAGAAACAAAGATTGTGACTGCCCACCCTATCTCCAGCCTGTTTTGAAAAACATAAGGACCAACCAATCAGTAAACTGGTTAGCCTTTCCTGTATTAATCAGTACTGCTTTTGGAGAAAGCCAGAATGTTGCTAACCCCTCCTGTTTCCCATTATTATCTTTCTCAAAGTCCAAGCAGAAACTATAGTTCCTAGAATAAAATTAGGCAAGAAGTGGAAAGTGCCTGATATTGGTGTAGTTTCTGTAAGAAATAAATGCTACAGGCAGAGGAGGAAGGGGGTCTAGAAAGAGTTGTAGCTGCTGGGCATATCCACGATTGTCAATTTTTGTATACTCAAACTTTTCAAAGTGTCTTAGAGGAAAGATGAGACGACTGGCTATTTAAATGAAAGCCTAGACACTGGACATTGGACTGGAACATATGGCCATCAACCTATCACACAAATGTAGAGCTGAAAAAGGAATATGAACACACAGACAAAAAAAATGTCAGAGAATAGAATAACCACAATCCACACACCTTGCATATTTTCAGACTAGGTTTAGATAAATCAGGACCAATTCAAAGAAAAATAAGCAAGCCAACAAACCAACCAAAAAATCCCCAACATCTTCTCTATTTTTCTTCATAATATAGGGAAACCCAACATAAGACTTAATATGCTTATTGGAAGATAACTACCTCATAAGGTTATCGTAATTAAACAAGGAATGTAATGTATCTAAAACATGCAGCCCCTGGCAAGTAGTAAACATCCAATAAAAAGTATTATTATTGATAAACAATTAATATTAAAGAGATAATCAAAAACTACTTACTTGAGTGTAAATAAATCATCCAAGAAACAAAAATTAAGTGCAGATTAAAAGAAAAAATTCCCAGGAAGAGTCAATGAATTAGTAAATAGATGTCCACTCATAGACACCCTGGAAAATGTTTTTAATCGTGAAGATAGAGAAAAAAATATTGACAAACATCTGGGTACAAAGAAACAACTTACCTACTTTCTCAAAATAGTTCAATTAAGGAACCAATACCATTGTGACTGTGGCAGAATTAAGAATTTATTTTAATGAGGGTAAGACCTTATGTATTCATGGGAACTGCTGAAAAGTATGTGAAGGACTGCTGCTTCTGCATCTGCCATTGACCTTGACATCACAGGTCAACAAGGTTGGCAGTCAGGAAGTAAAGCTAGATATGAGACAAAGACAGCAAGGACAAACGAAGTCTGAAGGACCAAGTGGAACACACATCTGCCTGTCAGCCTCCAACCTCAACAATGCTGGTGACATGCAGAAGTTGACACCTTTAACTGCACACCTCATGGCTCAGGACTCAGAGAAGCTGATGGAGGAAATCTAGTGGGAGCTTGTGCTGCTGCAGGCCAAGCTGCTGCCCCACAACACTGAAAGGAGGTAACAACAGATCAGCAACAATAAGCATGGCCTGCAGCTGTGTCTATTGCCCTGGATGGACTTTCAGAGTATAGTGGCTGCTTCTTTACTTCCAGCTAATTCTCTTGTGGCCCAGACCATGCAGGAAAGGGATTTCTGGGAAATGTAGTTTCAGTTTATATACCTACAAAGGAACAAAATGAAAATGACCTCAGACTTCTCCTGGAAAATCTTAATTCCAGAAGACAATGAAACAATAGTAACTGAATTATGAGAGAATTAAGGTATGAGCTAAAGATTTACCTCTGTATAAGTTACTTTTTTTGTTTGAAGACTTCGGTCCTTTTCAGCTCACTCAGATTCTCAAGATATTCTTAGGCGTCCCACACCCCCATCCTACCACTGGTCTTTCTATATTGAAATTCTTCTCCATCACTCCATGTTACCGTATGTTAAGCTGCTCCTGGGGCAGTTTTTCAAATTTCACAATTCTGCTTGCATCTTGTCACTCTTAGTTATGGTACACAGAGTCCTGAGTCTTAGCCTAATAAGACTTGATCTTTCTATCTCTTCTTATTTCAGGTCTAGCCATAGTCATCCTTTAAATTGGCCTCTGGTGTACTACAGTTTGTTCAATCAGGGGCCCAGGTTTACTGCAAAATTTAACCTAAAAAGACAATCTTTAGGTTATCCAAGGCTTATTTATTAGCAAACTTCCAGGACCTCTGGGGTAACTGCCCCTTTGATTCCAATTCCTGCCATGTTTTTCTTCATGCGATTCTTAAATTTTGCTTCCCAGTTTCAGTCAACAAATTCACCCCATAAATGATAGGTACTCCAGAATATATAAATTTGTTTTGCTTTTGTTTTTCTCCTAAAACGATTAACTTAATGTATAAGTTAAATACTGAATTTTAGGGGGGAAAAAGAAACTAGTAGTTTCATTCCCTGCTAATTAAAATCAATGGCATACATAGACCAATACAGATACCACTAATTAAATCTTCTCTTTCTAAAAAAAAAAAAACAACAAAAAAGATAATAGAGTATAAATCAATATTGTATGATCTTTGTTTGTAATATAAAGTTTTATTTGTGCAATACTAGGGCTTAGCTCTTTCTTTGGGTGTCACCTGAGAGCTGTGTAGAAGCTCTTCTTAATAGGATTCAACCAGTTCAGACTGTTCACTGGTAATGAATAAATGACAAATTCAGTTTCATTTTCTACATAGTCAGGTAAATTAACAAGAATATTGCTAAAATATTTCTATCCTCCAGGCAAACTCTCCAAGCTAGTCAGCTTGGACTCCCCATATCTTATATTCATTGCTCCCACTAGGGCTAACCCTGTCACCAGGACAGAAGTCACTTCATGACTCTGCCCTTTGGGTCAGACTCCAGGAGGTCCTCATCTAATCCTCTTTGCAGACCAGACTTTGAGAAACACTATTGTAAAGGAGGGTTTATGGTATATTTGCTGACTGAACAACAGAGGATAAGAACTGCTCAGTCAACTTTGAAAAATGATAGTTCTCTGGGCACCAAAAATACTCATCTGTTTTATCCTTCAGCTTTTCTTATGCATTCTCAGTTTTCTTTCTCATCAGATTTTATTCCGTTTCCTTTCTTAATTGCTACACATCCAGAACTCTGGAACCTTCAATGATCAAAATGCCTTTTTCTTCCTTTGACATCCTGCTTCAGCCTACTTTATTCCTTAGAGTTCTCTGATCAGTCCTCCTTAGGAAAGCGACTGGTAAAATAAAAGGGAGTTGACTAAGCAACTGTTCCAATCCCAGAGAAGTATCAGTGTCATAATTTAAAAAGAAATACAGCACCTGTCTTTGGAATCATACCGTCTCTCTTTAAGATGGTAATGATGAATATGTATTTTTAAACTTTTAAAAATGCTTTTTTCAACTATTCGAAATGATTTGAAAATTAAAAAACAGATGCTTAAAATTACTGTTTAACAGATAAAGTATAGCTAGGTATTACACATTTGAGAGGTCACTTTAAAATGGAACAAAAGTTAAAAAGTAAAACAAGACATTTATTTTGCCCTTAAACTTGTTAGCATGCAATTCAATGTGCTGTTGAGACACAGGCATGGTTGCAAGTCCAGTGAATGTTGTAATTGATACTCTGAATTGTTAAGGAGAAGCAAAGGTGAAATGGAATGCTTTTCATTATTTGTTAAAATCTTATTAAAAACTTTCAATGGAATATAAACTAGAGACCATCTTCAAGGTCTCAAGTTAGATTAGATATTCAGCCTTTAATAGTATCACTTAACATAAAACTTTTGAAAATAACTTTCCCAACATACTAATACATTTT
This sequence comes from Rhinolophus hipposideros, assembly GCF_964194185.1. NCBI lineage: Eukaryota > Metazoa > Chordata > Mammalia > Chiroptera > Rhinolophidae > Rhinolophus > Rhinolophus hipposideros. The sequence goes on along the minus strand of NC_138052.1, from coordinate 64,036,482 downwards.
CTAACTTGTTTGTATTTTCTATACTATTTCAGAGAAAGTCTTAAGCCCAAACAATATAAAGTATAATTATCATACTTAACCCTGATTCTGAAATATAACTGAAAATCTCTGGATTACAATTTCCACTCAAAAAATAAGAACTGGTAAATCAATTTAACATTTTAATTCAGTGGTTCTCAGTCATACTTAATTGCTCAAGCACCTGCAAATTATAACATTTTTTGCACATTTTCCCTAAAATAATGATATTTTAATTGAACTGGAAGAACTAGGAGGAAATTCACCTGCTGAAATATGACTGTTTTTATAAGTATGCAAATCTTCACACATAAAAATAATGATTTAGAACACATATTTGAGAACTAACATGTACAAAGTTTATGTCTTTTCTTATGTGCTCTTGGTTCATTCATTTTGTTATCTTATAGCAGCACATACCAGTAGACAAATTGAAGAACAAATGAAACTAAAAATAAAATAAAATAAATTGGGGAGGAAAATGTATAAATCAGGACATTTTCTTCTCTATTTTTCTCAAAAAATTGGGAATAAAACTATTATTATTTTATTTGAGTGGCAGAACATCTTGGTTGAGCTCCCAACAGAATTGTTTCCTAAAAGCATACTATGAAACCTACTATTTTGGGTGTATCTGCTCAGACACATTTGCAAAAGAGAGTAATTTCTCTATATGAATACACTAAATTTCTTCATATTGTGGAATCTGAAGGCCTTTAAAATTATTTTTATCCTTCAAAACCAATTTTGCTTGTAAGTTCTGATCATTTTTGAGCATAGGTTATATACTATTCTAATTATTTGACTAACTTAGTCTGTTCTATTGAATCACCATCCAGCAACTTCTCAATGCCTTTTATTCTCAGTAAAGAAAAATGTGCAAACTTTTGTATACCATCATGAAAAGCCAACGCAAAATACAAGGACCATAAGAGAAAGAAAAAACAAAGACAATATTGAAAAATGCAGTATCTTGTGCACGTTATAATCATCATTTCAGGGGAAGGAAGCAATTCTGAAAATAAACTTTCAAAGCTATTTTTACACTAACATTATTTTTTTCTAAATGCGGACCCATTATGGTAGAGTTATCTTTTCCTTCCTTAAGCTCAGAATTGTCAAAGTTAATTTCTCAGTGTGCAAAGTGCTTTTATTTTTTGTTATTTAAATTGTTTAGCCAAAGTTATATCAGAGTGCACATTTATTTATACATTTGAGGGCACTGTGAGCTGAAAAGACAAATCTGTATGACGTATTTAGGCAAAGAGATTCCTAATACTTTTCAAGAATGATTCTGATGAAGTATTCAATAATTTATGAATACTTTTTATGCTTTAACAGTTCTATTAATAAAAGTTAAAAAAATGTATCATCCACTTTGGCTGACTGTCCTCCTTTACTGAAATCAAATAGTTGACAGGTGATCATTAATATAAAAAAGAACTCATTCAACATGATATTTCCACATAGTACTAGTAACCATCTACATAGTGACAGGTAATAAAGTATCAAACTTCTAGATATTTATATTTGTTTTATTTGTAACATAATTTTTTCACCAGTTTTTTCCTTCCAGAAGAATGATTTCCAAGAATGTTCTGCCTTAAAATAAACACCAAGCATTTCAGTAGATGTTATGTGAATGTGTATAAGAGACTAACAATATTATGTAAAAATATTGCTATTGTGGTTATAAAGAATTGGTTTGGTCACAAAGGTACAGAGTGAATTAAGAATTAGATCTTAGTATATCCTGACTACTTTATAAATCTGGCAGTTAATTTTGCTATCTTGAAAAAAGTACCACAAATAAATCAAAAACATAATTTGTCTAAACTCATGGAAAAACTGTAATTTTTCCAGTTATGAGTTTTTCAAATTTATGACTTTGAAGTGTTTAAACAATTGTACTTTTGCCAGATGAAAATATATTGAGTTAGAGTTTCACAGAGAAATCAACTGGGGACTTGACTAGGGAAGGGCAAAAGAGAGAGAAAGGAATAAAAGTTCTAATACCACTCCCAGCCCATCCCCAACTGGCATTGCCAAGCTGCAGGATGCCAATTCAATAGGATAAAGTCAATCAAATCCCCTTTTAAATAATGATTGAATAACATAAAATGAGAGGAAGAAAGCCAAGTACACTAGATTAAATGCTCAAAGATGAGTGAATAAATGAAAAATGTTTGCAAAACTGAAAAGAAAGGAGAATCAGGAAGTGGATATTTATGGTGTCTTAATGTGTGAGGGTAAAATAAAACTAAGTATAAAGGATTAACTATAAAGCAAAAGTAAAATGTTGAACCTCCTCTAAATTTGCTGAGTAAAAAGTTTAGCACAGTTATATAGAATTTTTTTTCTGACTATCTCAAATGACTTTACCAATTAGAAAAAAAAATCTGTTTATTGACAGAGAATAGAAATCTGAAGCTCCGAGAAACTAAAACTGCATCTAACAGGGCTTGCATTTATACAGACTGATAGAATTTACCATCCTCAGAGAGTCAAATTGTGGAAATCCCCACCCTCACCCCCACATCCCCCTTAGCCTTGCTCTCACTCTGTCCACAAACCAGAGGCTTGTTATCTCAGATGAACTTGTCATTTTAGGTAGCAGTGAGAAAAATGAGTAGATTTGATGAAAAATTGGAGGTGAAAGAGAGGAACTATCAACCCTGAGTCCTAAGCTCTTGCCTTGCCCACTTGTTTGATGTACGTGCCAATAACTGAGGTGGAGAAAATGTAAAAGAAGTAAATTTCTGGAAAAAGAACAAGAGTTTAATTTTTAATATTAGTTTATGCTGCCTATGATACACCCAAGTGGGTATGTCAAATAGGCAGTTGGGTTCTAGTAGTTGGATTCTGCACTGGAAAAATAAAATTTAATTTTTCAGACTGTGAATAGGGGAGATAGCCTAGAGAAAAACTATAAAGAAAAAGAAAGGAGAAATTAGGACTTGAAGCTTGAAGAACATCAATCTGTAGAGTGTGAAAGAAGAAAAGAGGTATTAAACAGGCTGAGAAAGGGTAGCCAAAGAAGTACAAGAAACACCAGGAAAAAGTGTTAACACAGAAAACGAAAAGAAGAAAAGAATGCTTGACTAGAGTGAATGCTACTCACAGGTGTAATCAGATCATTCAGGTCTCATCATGTCTCCTCTATATTGATACATGGCATTTGAATTGGTCTCCCTGTTTCCCCTCTCAGTCTCTCCGATCCATTTTCATTACTGCAGTTACTCTTCCGCTTCCATTCTGCAAAGCTCTCCAAGCCTCCAAAGTAAAATTCAAAGTCCTTAGCAGGTTGCAGATCTACCTCATGATCTGGCCCTGCCTATCTCTTCAGCCCCATTCTACTCCTTTCCTGGAACACGGGGACCTCCAGGTCCTCCAAGACGTCTGCAGCTCCTTGAACAAAGACTTCATGCTTCTGTGCTTGGACACAAGCTCTTCCCTCCAGCTTGAAGATTTGTCTCCCATGTCTGTGTCCAACCAAATCCTACTAGACTTGCATTCCTTCTCTAGGAAGCTTTGACACTCCACTACACCCAAGCTCGGTTAATCTCTGAGCCTTGCCCATGCCTCTAAAACAGCACTCTGTAACGGATTTTTTGTCCATTGCTCTTAACTGTAGTAGTGTCATGTTCACCTTCGTATCCAAAAAACAGTGATGCCACATGCTAGATGTTCAGGGTAGATCTATTAAGTAAATGACTGAACCAAAATTCTGCCTTTTGTAATTTTTCTTTTACGTCTTTCTGCCATATTGCTTTATTATTTCTTTTTCTTTAAATTAAAGTTTTATTGGAGCGACAATTATTAGTAAAGTTACATAGATTTCAGGTGTATTACAGTTCTGTAATACATTATCTATACCTCATATTGTGTGTTCACCACCCAGAGTCAGTTCTCTTTCCATCACCATATATTAGACCCCATTTACCCTCTTCAAAAGCCCCGCTCCCTCCTCCCTCCTTACCCTCTGGTAACCCCTTAAACTATTGTCTGTGTCTATGAGTTTTTGTTTCTCATTTGTTTGTCTTGTTCTTTGGTTGTTTTTGGTTTATATATCACATATCAGTGAAATCATAGGGTTCTCTGCTTTTTCTGTCTGACTTATTTCGCTTAGAGTATAATCTCAAGATCCATCCATGTTGTCACAAATGGTCCTATTTCATCTTTTCTTACTGCCGAATAGTATTCCATTGTGTATATATACCCCAACTTCTTTATCCATTCATCTATCAAAGGACATTTTGGTTGTTTCCATGTCTTGGCCACTGTAAAATAAGCTGCAATGAACATTGGAGCACACTTGTCTTTATGGATAAATGTTTTCAGATTTTTTGGGCAGATACCCAGGAGAGGGATTGCTGGGTCATATGGTAATTCTATTCGTAATTTTTTGAGGAACCTCCACTGCCTTCCGTAGAGGCTGCACCAATCTGCATTCCCACCAACAGTGAATGTTGCTTTATTATTACTGAGTTGAAAGATGTAATATTTGGTAATGTTAAAGAAAATGTAACTTAGTTTGTTTTTCCTTTCTCCAATTGAGGAAAGCACCTTTTGGATTTTAAATCTTATCCATTGGCTGAAATAGAGAAATTACCAATTTCACTGAACTTTTAATAACTGGCTAGTGAAAGAACAGTGACAGTATACAAAAATTGTGAGATGGTCTTATGGGATCCTAGGTACAGTTCACCAGTTGAGAGCAGGGCCTGAAACCAGGTTGAGAGTATTAATGTTTCACAGTTCATGTTTCAGTTGATGAGACATGGGATTGAAATATTAGTTATTTGACTGAATGCCTTATACAAATAGTTACAGAAGAGTTTTGTGTTACCGTGGTAAATCGGTAGTATTCAAAAAGATTCTAAGAGTAAATGACCCTTGACCAATCTAATCTAAATATGAATTCTTAACAAAGGTAGATGTGTATTTACTAGTTAATTAGACTATGTTGAATGGAAATGGGAATCATCCCATTCAGCTTCCTGTAGCTCTTTGTATGTTTCTAATAACTTTTTTAACAGAGTTAAGTTAATCATATCATGCAATTAATGGGATTATATACTCTTTGGTCCATGCATAAGTTCTTTCTTATGATATGGCCTCTATCCAAAATTCAGTACTCTCATCATTCTTCACTTAAAGCAGTCTTTAGAATTTATAGATTAAAAAGTGAGTATCCTCCTGTCTTACTGAAGGCATGGTATATATATATTGGTCTATCTCTGTTCAGAATTTATATTTAGCTAACATTCATTTAAAATGTCTTGTCCTGTGAAACTTCATTATCTGCAACTGCAAGCATACACTGCAGTTAGGTTAGGCTGATATAGTGGTTGCTTGAACTATGACACTGTGTTATAATATGAGACAACACCAATATATTGCGACACTGGCATATGCTTCAAAGAAAAGAGGATGGACCCTAGTCCCTCAAGCAACCGGACAGCTCTGGTTCCACTTTTCTGAATGTGATACCAAGTAAAATGGTTTACCTTCTCACAGAAAGGAGCCATCTTTTAAATGTCAAATGTTTTGAGCTACTTATTAAGTTGCTTGCATATACGTTGTTTCCTGTATATACATTGTTATTTTTAAAAAAATATAGCATCCCTTTTATTTAGTGATGATTGTTTAAATAAGATTCCTTCACAGTATATTATATTTAACAATAAGCTTGTGCTTTCTTCTATTTAAGATCATTATCAAAAGGATAATCATTCTTTAGCCTTTAAAAAACAGATCACAAATCGTTGCAAGTTAGGCAGTTTCAGTCTTTAATCATAAATTCTCTCAAAGGGTGCACATATTGAAGACTATATGTATAGCCAAATAGAACAAGCTCAGAATTAGCATCTAAAACTCTGTAACCATTTTAGTTTTTATCAGCCTGGCAAAAAAAAAAAAAAAAAAACCAAAAAACTTCTGTGACAGCCTCTAGAATGCCGCTAAACCATTTTAATGTTCTCTCTGTCAACAAAAATATTCCAATGACAAGTCACAGCTGTAATTTTTAGATTTTATTTTTATAAATCATTTTTATAGATAAAACTTTATGTACGAACATATAGTACAATCCCTAATACTAACTCACCACCACCCTAGCAGCATGCTGTCTGCCCAAGCACAGCTTATGTGTCAGGAAGAACAGCATTGCTGCCGAAGAAATCTTGCTAAGCAAAAGGAGGTATTGTCTGCTTTGCATTTGCTTTCCTTATAAACCATGTTTCCTGCAGAACATACCCTATGCCTAGTAGTCTCCCGAAATCATAATCAAAATTAAAATAATGCCTGTGCAAACATAAAATCTTTATGCAATATTTATGCAATCTTTAACATGTCTTCTGATCCCAATTCATGATTTAGCAATAATTTCATATGCAGTAAATTGATATACATTTTTCTCCTTGTTCTACCTAAATTTTTGAACCTACAGAAAGCATTTTCAGCCAGTACGGGCCCAAGTTTATTCAGTTTTCAGTAGCTGCTGCTGCATCTTTGAAATTAAATAGATCTGTTGATACAAGTATAATTGGAACTCAAATTAGAATGATCAAATGATCAAATTACTTAAATTAGACACATACTAAATTGCTTAAAGATGAAGAAACTACTTGATTGGCAAAGGCTTACAGCAGACAGTAACCTTCAATCATTTTCTACCTCTGCAGTAAGCACTGACATGTACTTTGAAGGATAGTCACTGATCATAACTTAAAGAAACCGTAGCAAAGGTTGGCACAAATTTAATAATCATTAAAAGAAACAAGGCTGATGGAGTTTTCGCTCTGAATAAGGAGATTCTGACCGATGGGGAGTCTAAGCCATTTTAAGGATCACAATGAAAAAAAAAAAGTGAAGTGTATAATACGGATTTCAATGCCAAAAATGTACATAGATAATGAGAAGGCTAATTGTATGCCCTTCATGTAGCCTAGGTCTGTCAATCTTTGGGGACCTTTATGATTCTTACTGATTACTAAAGACTAATATCTGGAATACGAAATCATCAGCATGTTTAAAATAACCTAGTCCACCTAACAGGGATATTTGGCTCATATTTTGGTAAATTAATAACAAAATATCTAATAACTTGTACATGGTAGGCATTCCATTTAGTCAGCCAATATTTATTGCACATCCACTATGAGCTAAACACTTAACAAAAAAATTAATAAATATTTATCATGCACACGAATGAATACTTTTCCTGAGAATTGAAGCAAAATAATAGGAATTTATCTAATTAACCGTATAATTCCAAACAAAGCTATGTCTAGATCACTGATATATAAGCATATTTTTAAGTCAGAAATCTATTCACTTATTTACTCATTTGTTCAGCAAATATTTTATTTGAGTGCCTATTAGTGCCAGATATTGTTCTAGGCCTGAAGTATACAACAGTGAACAAAACAGATGAGGTCACTTTTTACATGTCGCATATACTGAGGTGGAGAAAACAGACAATTTAGAAAATCAAGTATGTAATATAATCTCAGGATTCAGAGATGGAAGTGTGCTGATTTTGATAGGGTTGTCAAGGAAGGCTTCTCTGAAAAGGTCTTATTTGAGCCATGCAAATATTTGATGTAAGAATATTCCAGACAGAAGGAAGAGCAAGTGAAAAATCCTGGTGGTAGAAGCATGCATGGTATGTCCAGGGAGCAATAAAAAGTCCAGTGTGTTTGAAGCATGGAAAGGATGGAGAAGATTGACAAGAAATGAAAGTGGAGAGGTAGTGATGGGCCAGATCATGTAGGGCCTCATAAACCGTTGTAAGAACCACAGATTTTATTCTAAGGTCCATGGATAAGCCTTTGCTGGGTTTTGAGCAAAGGAATTATTTGATCTCATTTACATTTTAAAAGCATCACCCTAGCTGTGCTGTGAACTGACTTTAGGGAGGCAGAATAGAAGCAGGGAGAGAAATGCAGAGGCTCTTTCATTTCCCTGGTGATTTATACATATAGAGTCTACATATACTCATCGTTGGCTATTTTTAGCATCTTAGTGTCCTAATTCTGGATTAGCCTCTGAATTTCTTTTCTATATATACATATATATACATATATATATATACATATATATATATATATATATATATATCAGATATATATATATATATATCAGAGAAGAGAATTTTTAATTTGTGTACACTTTCACTATTTTTTCTATATTTTGTCATTCCAATTTTTTTCTCAATACAATATTTTGAATCTCCTATGATCCAAGACACTTTATAATCTACATGAGTATGAATATAAAGATAAAGTCATCCCAATTCTTTCTAGATAAGAATATATTTGAAATTATATTACTTTTGATTAGGGTTTTACATTTTAAAAATAATTTTTCCTATTAGAAAAATCCAAAATTAGAGAAGAGACCAGTTCGTGTATTTAGGAGTAGCATTTTATCAGGGAAAGTATGAAAAACTCCAGCTCATGTTGAAGGGACCCCTGCCTGATACCACATCTGGATGAGTAATGATAGCATCCTGTACAGCTCGCTGGCGTTGGTCCCATTGTTACCTTGATACTTGTCTGATAATGATCCCAGAAAGCTCCAAGTCTGCCTGCCTGACAACTGTCAAATCTCCATAGATCATTTATGAGTGAAAAAGGTATAGAATACATGCTAATCAGTGTCACAGACAAAAGTTATCGCCCAATGATTTTAAATTGTAATCTACTATAGGCTGATTTATTTAAATAGAATTTATTTTTTACATGCCCCTTTATAGTGTGGCAGTTAAAGATACTTATTTTGAAAATAAATAAAGAGTAATATGTGATAAGAAGAAATATTATTTGGACCTCAAAGAAGTTATCATTTAGCTTAAGATAGAAGACTGACAATTTATGAAATGGATGAATAGCCTTGGTAAGAATAAATCAAATCCCTAATATGCATTGTATATATAATATATATAGTTACAACAAAGTTAAAATAATGAAAATATTCCCATTTCAGGTAATAACTTATGATAACATTAGTGTTTGTTATAAGCAATAGCTTATTGGTTTAATTAAAATAATTTTTCCTCTTAGAAATAATTCAAAACACTCTTTTGGAAAACATATTGTGTTCCTATAGTGATCACCTACTTCACTAAAAGAAAAGTCCACATTTGATTGTACAGCTTAAAAAGCCTTCTGAGATGAAACCAAGAGCATGACCATTTTGCATAGCCATGCTTAAGAACAGAAATGCAGACATTTTAATTAGAATAGAAAAAATAGCACCATTAACAAATAACTCTAGCATGAAAGATTAAATGAGAGCAGGAGAATCCGATGTGACTTTATGCATGTTGCTATGGACATTTATCTAAAATCTGTAAATTGAGTTTGTTTCTACTACGTTTGAAAGTACAAGTAGATTTATCTCTCATTTCATTTATATTGTTTCTGCATATAAATGATATATCATCTTTATAGATAATATGTTAAAAAGTGTTTTTCTACATTATTATCAAGAATTTTGAACCTTTCCATGTTCTAAATAGTAAGCTTCTATGCTAGCTGATAAGCTCCATGAATATCAGGGAAATATTTTTCCTAAGAATTTAGATCGTATACTTGAATTAAATATTTGGACAGATAGGAGACAATAAAGAGAGAGAGAAACGTAAAGAAGTGAAGGACCAAGACAACAAAGGCTAGGAAAAATGTAGGAGTGAAACAAGCTTATTTTTAGTACTCCTCAGTACAAAGCTATTCTCTGATTTTACAAGAATTTGTAATATTTCTGGAAAATCAGATAAATAATGAATGTTTTTATATTTTGAAAGTTACATGGAATAAAAATACTAAAATCTATAGGACAATGCCAAATATCTCACCTTTAAAGTAGAATACACTGAAGATGTTATCTGTTGACAATTTCTTTTTTATCCAAAAGAACTGAAAGAGACATTCATCTTTTTATACCTCCAAACACGGCAGAAAAAAAACTCAGGTTATAGATTTTAGATAAATATGCATGACAAATAATTCCTTTATCCACATTGGGTCAAAGTTTACTTGCATTTGATCAATTAGGTGAAGTTGGAAAGGCAAGGTAGTTATGTTCAACCTAGAATGGATTAGACCAGGTTAGTACAAGATGAAGAATGAACTTTATGAGCAAGAGAAGCAACAAAACCTGTTATGCACCAAATATCATCCAAAGTTGTTTTCCATTTGTTCTCCATTTATACCTCAGATAACCTTTTGAGGTAGGTATTATTATGAGCTAGGAGTTATTTTCTACATTTTACAGATGCGTCAAGTCACTTGCAAAATTAGGATTGTAACTCAGGTCTATCATTCATTCAATAAGCATTTATTAGGTACTGATAATAGCCTGAGGCCCTAATTACAAGATCTACAGGTCCATGTTCTGCCCACTAAGCTGTGGAGATAGGTGACACATGGCAGGATAGAAAACAAGTAAGTAAGGCTACAGATGATGAAACCACAAGCATCCTAGTAGAAGTAGAGGGAGTATTGGCCCCAGGAAGGAAGCATTCTCAGATGACAAAGACAATGGTTGGAGCTCTGGACATTTAGGAATCACTAAGTAATTCACTGATTGGAAGGACATTAAGGAAATGTTGAAAAATCAAACAGAATTCTCATTCATTCATTCATTCAACCATTATATGTAGAATGTCTATATGCAAAGCACTGTGTCTAGGGTTCAGGGAGAGGAGGGAAGAATGTCAAACCCATTTTGTAGAGGCTTTAGCAGAGAAGAAGCAACAAAGACCGTGAGGATGATAGGAAGACAAAGATGTGCTGGATAAATAGAAATAATTAGTAATATGAGTGTAAGGAAACAGTGTCAGAATGTTAGAGCTGACCACCCTACACATCATCTTATTGGGCCAGTTTCTCCTTCAGTATTTTGGAGCCAGAGATGTAGCAGCCAGGGAGCAACAATGCTCAAACCAGACCCCAACGTCCTGACTCCTGGCGCTGAGGTCCTTCAATGGCCTGGCCTGACTTCCAGGGTGGCTCTGGGTCCCAAACAGGATACATACACTGTCATTTCTAACATGAAACACTACCTAAGAGTTTTGAATTATTATGTGCTATATAAATGAACCCACAGGAGAGAGGTTAATAGAGGGAAGAGAATGAGAAATGATATTGTTAGGGAGGTCTCTTCAGTGGAGTAAAGGGTTCACAAGTCTCTTGGTACAAGTCACCATGGAAACCACCTGTTAAAATTCTACTCCTTAAAGTTCCAGTTCATGCATCACATCCTCTACGAAATCCTTCTAGACTCTCCCGACAGAAGCCATTATTCCTTCTCAGTGCTCTCAGAACACATTGTTCATGCCAGCAGAGCCCAGCTTTGATGACACTGTCTTATGGATTCTTGTTTTTCTCATTTCATTGTGACATCAGTTGCCAGCTGGGATCACATGGGCCATGTTAGTGTCTCTGATGTTTAGCCCAAATACCTGGCACCAAGTAGATACTCAACTACATTTATGGGATTAGACTAAATTAAATGAGATTCATAGTAAATGAAAATGTGTGTGCCTAAGAATTCTTAAAAAGGGGCGGGGGTGCCAGTAATAGCTGTAGCTCTCTGACACCTTTAGCAAGAGGACTTTACTGAGAGCTCAGAGCAGGCAGGCAATCAACATCCTTTCCCTTCTTACCTTTTAAAGGTTAATATTTTTGAGAATGCTTGAAGCATTCTTCTTTCAAGGCAAAATGTTCAAACATTTCTACTTAAAGTCCTTCATCCCAAGGGCTTTAGAATAGCTCATGACTATTTCTGGCCGACAATACTGCCATATAGCCCTGTTTCAGAGCAGTCAGAACCCACCGGCAGTACTGCTGGAAGTCAACACTGGCTTGGGCCTGGAAACTGAAATGCCACCATGTGTTTGTGAGGTTAACATTTCAGTGGGCGAACAAGTAAGATGAGGAAAGAAAAAGACAAAGACTATTCCTTTCATATAATAATAACTTCTTGAAAGTCATTTTTATATAGGTATAAACTCAACAGTGATTTACAAAGAAACATTTTATTCCAATGGAATTTCTCCGTGCACATATTGGGTTTTTTTTTTTTCAAATTTGGTTTAAGCAATTTAGAAATAAATTATTCAGACCTAAATCAATGCAAAATATATTTACCAAGCTTGGTAATTTAATTATTTTAAGCAAAAGGTCAAACCTAATATTTTCACTCTTAATTATATTTTGAAACTGTCAAAAATGATATAACACTTCTACATCCACCACCTAGTTTTAACAAATACAAACATTTTATCACATTTGCTTTTGAGCTTTTCTTAAGAAACATAACATTATAGATGAAGTTAAGGCATCTTCATTCCTTAATCATATTTTCCACCTTCTCTTGTTGGGGTTAGGGTACAGAATTCCTGTGAATATTTTTGTTATATGTTTTTCATTCCAATAATGAAATTTATGATAGCATGTTATAATATATATTAAATATTATTTTAAATGCAAACTTAAATTAAATTGAACCTAAAGTTAGTAAGTTAAAAAATAAAGGATGATGTAATCATAAAGGGAGGTCATTTGATACAACTTTTAATTATGAATGGAATTAGTTCATGTCAGAATAATTTAATCAGTGCTTTTCCGCCCAATTATAACAGCATAAATTTTTGTTGACATCAGTCTGGGAAAATCATGTTATAAAATCACTGAAAATTAATTCCATAAGTAAATGTTACAAGTATACAAATGTCATCTTATTTTCCTACCTTTGTATCATACGATCAATAAAATTGATGAAAACTTGTTGGATAGATATTTTGTTGTTCCCATGTATCACCCATCATTTATTCACCACAAATGTATACACACACACACACACACACACACACATACACACACACACACTTATTTACTTACTGCTTATCAAGCTCCCTGAGAGCCAAGGAATAAAGGAAAACATTAAGTCTTAAGCTGACATTATGTCATAAACGGAGATCATCAAGTGAGACTACTTTTTTCTCTGAAAAGAATTATCATGAATGTCCTTATAGAAAAATAAGTAAAAATTAAACAAGCAAATGAAAACCACCTGAACAATATAATGGATGATATTTCCAAACTAGCAGTTTTACCACAATGCAGAGCTATTTTTCATCTACTGTTTCTTATTTATCTCGTGAATAAAATCCAAGGATATGATGTTAAACTGCAGCTTTGTAGCAAACCTAGACTGTAATGATGTTCATACATATTTACTCCTGAAAGTCCTTTGTCAAATGAAAGCATACCAGAAGGCCAGTTTGTAAAATATGAACACGAAGACACCCCGCTAGCTGAAGTGGGTGTGGGATTCCTGCAGCTGGGCCCAGAGAAAAGTACTGAAACACTCAACATGATCGTGACAGAAGGAGTGAGTGGAAATTGCATCTATCACATTCAAATGCAATTTCGCCCCCCAATTTCATTGTATTGTTTTTCCTCCCAACTATTTATTCTGGGGTTTTCATGCTCTCTGACTTTGTTGTGTCTTAAGACCCATCTAGTCAAAGCGACCACACTTCTTAGTAATCACAGTCACCCTTGGTTATTGAAAATGTTTTCCAGCTTAATGAGCAAGAGCATACACATGCTAATGAGGGATTTTTGCTTCAAGATACTTTTTAAAAATGTATATGAAGAAGAATTGTTTACTTTGATTATTTTAAGATGTAAACGCAGCTGCTTCAAAAAAGAAAAGAATAATTCTGAGAAAAATGCATCTGTGACATATGAAAATGGATCATGACTTAAATCCTGCTTCAACTATAGCACCTAGGCTGAAGAGGGGCTGCCTTGGAGGGATCCTTGTTTGTTCTCAAAGGCAGTGAGAATGAATAAATATCTGCCGCTACAGTCATCTTCAGTCAGCCCTGGAATCAGGCTTTAATACAAGGACTAATTCTCTCTGAACTGCAGTTCAGTGTGCTTACATGATATCATCATTGTGATAGAACCCTGTTTACCCCTGTCCGAGTAGCAAAGAAAGAAAACTCTCCTGTCCAGGAGAGGAAAGCAGGCCTTCCTGCATCGCACACACAGCTGCCTCCTTGAGCCTGCCTGCTCCTCTCGTGATTTTCCAATTTGGAACAAAACGCAGGTCAGGAAAAAAGCAGGAAAGGGTAGAGCAGGAAGTGCATGCTGGTGACATGTTTGCCTTAGTGCTTCGCTGTAATATGTTTTAAGTATCAAGTCACTAAGGCCTATCGAGTCTTCCTTTTCTTTCTTTAGTGTGAATGTCTCACTCCTGGGCTTTTTATGCTCATCCCTGTTGCTGATGGTGATAGCCTGGTGACTGGGCCCTCTGCCTGCACTCCACTACAAGCGTAATCTTCCTAAAGCACCCCTTTCATCATGTTGACCTTCTCATCACCCCATGCTCAAAAAGCTTTCAGGACTCCCCACTGCATAGAAGATAAAGGCCACTCCTTGGACTGGAATGGAGGCCCTTTACAATCTGTATAGAGTGTTATATTCAGGCACTTTTGTTGCGAAGAGCTGATTCCAGTCAGACTGATCTATTCGCGGTCCCCCTAGTATCCAATGCAGTGTCTGCCTCTACACATTCATTCACACAAGTCATTCAACACGATTCTGTTAAATCCTACCCATCTTTTAAGATAGTTGGGTCTCCACCTTTTTCTCTCTATCTTGTGAGCATGAAACCTGGGAGTCACATGGAAGTTGGGCTAAGTGCCTGGCACTGGGGAGCCCTCCATAGTCTGCTCTTCTTTCTCACCACTCTGTCTTGGTTTTACTTGCTGAATCAATCGTGTTGACTGTTCCAGCATTAATATTTTTGGATCAGTGCATTTAATCATCTGTCCCTGTTACCACACACATATCACTTGTGGCAAGTGAAGGAAAGCCTTTTTGTGCATGTAACTGAAGCATGTATATTAAACACTATTAAACTCCTTATAATGGAATGAAGGGGAGAAAAAAAGGGTGGGTGGCTGGAGCCAGAGTAGCTGAGATTTCTCAGTAGACTATGCTAGCTATCTGCCTCAGAAAGAGCTATTGAACTTGCTTAAAATGCTGATTTCTGAGTCCCACCTCAGGCATATTGCATCAGAATTTCATGGTGAATCATACACTAACTTTGGAATATTTTATAATCTCAGAGGGTAAGAAAGAGTATTTACTATAATTACAACTCACATAACTGCCCATCAGAATCACCTGTAGCATTTTGATAACCACAGTTACACTGGCCTTATACCAGAGCTCCTCAGGGAGAATTTCTAGGTTGGGGTTCTAGGTTGCAGTATTCCAGAGATTTTGATCTGCATCCGGGATTGGAAACCACTCGGCCAAAAGTTACTAATGAACAATATTTACTGGGTAATTACAACTTCTCAGAAATTTTGTTAAGCATTTTGTGTGCATTATTTCATTTAATACCTACAATCCTAAATTAGTATCCCCATTTTCACAGGCTCAGGGAACTTACGTAACTATCCCAATGCCACACAACTAATAAATGATCAAACCTCAATTAAACACAGGTCTGATACCAAATTCCAAGCTCTAATCATATTCCCCATTGATCTTTTTACTATATTAGACATTATTTCAATACATGGCCATCAGTTTCTTTCCCAGGAATTGTTCCCCCTGTTTCATATGTGATTCTGTTGTTAAAAGTTCTAGTACCACTCAGCTCAGCTTCCTTTCTTTCAGATACCTGGTGACTGACTATTTATCATCCTAAGCTTTTTTCCAATAGTCCCAAGAACTTTTCATCTAATAGGCCAATTTCTATGCTTTACCTCCTTACAAAGAGATAGATATTAATGGCAACTGAGCTTTTTCCATATACAAGATAAGCTTAACCCCCTTGAAAAACTTCACTGCAGTCCTGGGTTACATGTCTGGAGGAAGGCATTGTTCTTTCCACCTAGGTTTAAGAAATAAAAGGACAGTCCTTCTCGAAAAAAAAAAAAAAAAAGTCCCATGGTCACATAATGTCACCTGAATAACAATATAGTAGACATACTAGTCTTACCTCTTAGTCAATGCTTTTTCACACTTTGTACAGAGGGTGTAAGTTTCCAGTGAATTTTCACATCTTATTTTTTCCCTCACAACTCACAGTTATTCCTGAATGATAGTTTCTTTACACTAAAATATTTATAATCAAGTTCCAGTAAAAGGAGTGACATGAGACTTAATGAGTAAATGGGCTGTAAGTATCACAAGAGTCTTGAATGAAAGGTACACACTTTTTTTTTTACTGTTATTAGTAATATAATGCAGTTCATCCATTACAATTCTTATGGAGAATGCAGATGGCTGCTCTGACCTCATTTACTGGCCAAGTCAGAAGGGGTCTGCATAACAGCCCCAGAGACAGACAGGCCCCTGGGAATCAAACTAGTCAAGGTCTAAAACAAGCCAGAAAGCCAACCTCACTGCAGTGTAATTGGGTGCTTTAAAACTGATTATAAATATTGCGTAGTCAAAATTTGAAATGGACACCCAGTCAAGGACCTTGGGAGAAGAATAAGTGACAGGCATATTAGATTAAACAAAATCTAGTGAAATTAGAGGGTAGCCACATACCAGACACATGAATAAGTAATTTGCTACCTGGCAGGCAGCATTATTATCCTCACTCTCTGGCAGACAGGAGGCAGTCCTAAATACAGAGGTAAGGCTTGCTTACCTCATTGAAGGACATCTTGGAAAAGCCATCTGAAGAGGCAGGGAACTAAATGAATGTCAAACCACCCCCCCAAAAAAAACAAATATGCATGAGATAATTATAAATGTATCTGAGTTGTCTTAGACATCACCTTTACTTCCTATAATTTAGGTTTTGCACTCCATCAAATGGTTTTTTAAAATTATTGGATATTTGTCTTCTTTCTTATAATTCAGAGAGTTAAGGTTTTCAGTCATTGTTATTTTCCTTTGAAGGATTTTAGAGGGTAGTGTTTCCACATAGGGACCCCTGAAATTATTATTTTCAAGTAAGGCTGTTTCTTTTTCTTTGTAGGCTAGAAGAAAAGAAATCTATGTAATCGCAGTGCCAAAATGTCAAAAGACTGAGATAGGTTGAAAAAAGAAGAAAAGAAAACATGAAAAAAAAAAGAACATCCTTAAAGGCATCCATGTGGTCCTCAGCTTAATAAATCCTTGGCTCACATGAAATACTTGTGACATGCTGTAATTAACTAGTTACTCTCAGAATGAATAATAATGCAATTATTTGCCAAAGGCAGTGAAGAAGGGATAGTTTCTGTTTTAAACATGTCTGCCCCTTATTTCTGTAAAAAGAAAAACCCTGGATTAATTTACATAAGCTGCTAAAGTGCAGAGTAACTTGCAATTTCACCATCACACTATGATAATTCTGTCACCTTTTTATCAGAGCCTTGTATTTTCCAGTGGTTTAAAGCGGTAATAAACTAAGTCACTACTATGTTTAAATTATATTGGCTCCCCAAAACTGCACCCAAGTACCACAAAATGTAATAGCCTGGCTGGTGAAACTATCTCCTTTTCACAATTGGATCTCAATGTCATTGAGACCAGTAAGGGGTACTGCTCTATTTCCTTTGTGTAGACACAAATAAAAGGAGGAAGGTGAACCTTAGTTCTTCAAGGGCCTTCTCCTTCCTTAGAGATTCCATGTGCCAAGTAGTACAAAGTTGTGAGGTAAAAGTTTATATGAACATGTGACTGGTTCTCTCTCCTGTGTGTTAATGTCTAGAACAATGACTGTTTTCTTTAACTCCTACCAACCCATCCTGCCATTCTCTCAGTTACTAATTTAACAAGCATTTATTGGAGACTTCCTGCAATGCGTTGTCCTAGGTTCCACGAAATCAAAGGTGAAAAAGATACAATGCCCTTGAGAAGGTTGCAGAAGTAAAAATATAAACTAGAAATAAAAATATAAAATAGGCATATAAACGATGCAGTAAGTACCACCACAGAGCCCACTCTCAACACACACAGACACAGATTTATTCACTCTTATAAACACATAATGAATGTGAACTTCTAATAATACCAGACCCTTTAAAAGTTCTGAAGCAGAGAGTTGGAAAGATTTAGTGCTAAAACTTTCCAATTTTATCATTTCAGTAGAGCAATTGAAGTGTGTATTTTTGTGTATGTGTGTGTCTGTCTAAATGTGTGTTTTTACATGAAGCCAACTTTACATAGAGTTGTTGTTAAGAATAAAATATTCTTGACAATCTGTACCTCAAATTGTCAGATTAGTTACTTATTCTAACACCAGATATTAGTTCAGATTGTCTTAAAATGAATATTCACTGATACATCACAATGCACTAAAAAGCCTAGATCACTTGTCTGAGAAGACAAACTAAAAGTCAATGCAACTTAAATTCATATAATCATGGTAAATAGTCCAACAGTAGAAATAGCACTGCTTTTTAATTCTCATTCATCCAAAGTATTCCTTTAATAGTAGGAATTTGGGTCTGTCTTTTTTTCATTGTACTAAATAATAGGTAGAACTGTACAGGCTCTGGAATCAGATTGTCTAAAATTGAATTTAGGTTATTCTATACAATTTGTGTGACTTCTCCAAGCCTCAATTTTCTTACCTGTAAGATGAAGATAGTAATAGTAGCTACCTCATAGACACAGAAGGATGAAAAGAGTTATAACATAAAGCATATAGCACTGGGACATGCATTACCATTAAGTAGGGCAGTATTATCATTGTCTTGAAATTCAATTGAATATTCATTTGATCTCAATGAGGACACTTAATGTTTGCCAAGAAAATTACTTAGCTCCCCTGTATCTGTTTTTATGGCAGTATAGGGATGATCATTTATGTTAATTGTATCCTTTCTTTAAGAATATAAAATCATATTACTGCATTCATTCATTTAATTTGTTTTCCTATTGACCATATAGTTATTGAAAGTTTAGTGTGTGCAAGGTATTAGGTAGGGCAGGGAACACAAAAATAATTTATTCGTGACCAATAGAGGTCAAGATGAACTTAGAGTTTCAGAACATGGCCCTGAAATCTTGCCTGGTTTTTTAACTAATTAAGCTTAATACACTTAGGTACAAAAAAATAGGTAAATCATGATCATATAATCAGAGTTCGTTGGTGTAACATAAACATAAGAATGGTAGGTCCTTGCTAAGCCAGTCATAACCTACATCTTTCCCTGGGCGACATAGTTTTCAAGTCATTTAACCAATTGTTGAAATTTTTTCCACTTATTCAAAGAAAAATATTCTCCAGAGATTTCCAGTTTCCAATGGTTGGTGAAATTCATAAGCAAAAATTTTCATTGTACTCTTGCATTTATTTAATGTATGCAAGGCCTTAAAGGAGGAGGAAAGAGAGATATATAATGACAGTATACAGCAGAATAAAAGATTAATATAACCCATGCTTTCATGAAGCTTATATCCCAACAAAACTACTTTACTTTCACCTTAAGGAATTGAGGTCCTCCTTTTCAAATGAAGAAAATAAAAAATGCCACATGTCTATACTTCTTTCCTAGCCACTCTCTAAAGGTTTGATGAGAGGCAGCAAGAGTCAGGGATTTCCAAAGGGGAAATAAACCTTCAAAAGAGGTCCTGAGAGAACAATGCTAGAAAAGGAAAGGGAAGATATTGGCAGCAGAAAACCTGTGAAACTAAGATCATATTAAACAAACAAACAAACAAACAAACAAACAAAAAAGCCAACTGGAAAACGAGGATCTTATAAAAATTCGTGAACAATTGTTTAATTCGACACTTAAGTGAATTTTTCACCAAAACATTGAATGTAGCCAATTCATTTGAACCACATTTTCTCTTTTCATTTCTACTCTTATTTCACCATTTTGTATGCTATCAGAAAGACTTCTGAACTTCCAGTCTTTTTTTTTTTTTTTTGGTCAGGATTATGTATGGTGTACATGTCTGAATTTCTTTGGATTTAATTTGGAGGTACCTGCAAAGGCCTTGGTATCTTACATAATTTACTGATAGATTTGAGAACATATCTTTCTCTCTGTTCTTCTGCTGCTACCAGATAATTATTTCAGTGTGTTTCAAGGAGCTACTTCCTAGAGTCTAACACAACAGTCAAAACCTAAACTGCCTTGAAGGTAAATGTCAGTCCCCTCCTCTTCTTTATTTACTACAAGTGGTTCAAGAGAAAAGCCTGATCTACAATGTCACTTCTCCAAATCCACTGTGAATAGGACCAAAAGCTCTTTGAAACTGTAGGAAGCTCCTGATGTCAGATTTTTTTCAAATGCCAAGAATCAGCCGAGGTAGCAATGTCGTGATCCTAGTAGCTGTTGTGACATGGCATCATCACAGCCAAAGTAGGAATACCACTCCTCAATGACTTAAGTATTGAGAGATAGTTACCATCTATCTGAGCTATTTGTTCATAAATAGGTGAAAGTAAAAATAACCAAGAGATCCTAAAGCAGTTCTCTTACAAAAAAGAAAAAAAGAAAGAAAAATGAAGTGCATTAGCACATTTTTGCTTTTTGCCAGCCTTTTTAACAGAGATCTAGCTAATTCTGACACAGATGGTCTAAGGACTCCACTCTGAGAAGCACTGGTGTGTAGACAAACCCTCTCTCACTCAATCAACAAACTGATTAAGCAGTGATTCCCAGGAAGTGAGACTGGTGCCAGGCTGACTATTTGAGAATACAGAATTCTCGGCTTTGCCCCCAGATTTACTGGGGCCCCAAAACCTGCTTATAAATCAGTATATTTAAAAATTTGCCAGAGAATTCTAATACACATTCCATGGCAAGAGGAAAGGGATTGTATTTTACTTGAACACATCTATGGGGCTCTTCATTCAATGGTTTACTAGCTCTCTGACCTTACGTAATATTATTGGCCTGCAAAATGGCTGTTGAGAAGATTAAATAAAGTCATGCATGTTAAGAACACAGCATGTAGTAAGCTGGTTATTACTGCTATCATTATAGTACACGCGCAGCTCTAAAGAAAATATATAGAAATAAATGTGTGGTTCACCATTTTGAGAATCATATAATCTATTTAGAAAAATCATAGAAAAGTAATATACTATTAATACAAATTGAAAAAATGAGTTTATATTCTAAGGCAGTAACATATTTGCATGCGCACAAAAACAACACAATATTCTGAGTAACAAAGTAGATTGTAAAGTACAGATAATTATAACATAAGAGCATAGAAAAAAACATTAAAAGTTTCCTTTGAAATGTCTGATTCTTCTAATTCAGGTGACCTAACTCTCATTAATTCACCTAATTTTTATTTATATTAAGAAACATATTAAAATCATGAGTAATAATCAACTTATTATTTAAAACTGGAAATAGAAAAAGAGTAGTATATCTGAGAAAGGGCCATTGAAGAGGCTACTAGGGGCCCACAAAACCCCTGAAATTATTTATGCAGAGTTGTTTATTTAAGATCCATACCTTTCATTTTATTCTCAAAGGGTTTGGTACCTCCCCCCACCCCAAAATGTTAAGGACCACTGAAGGTTCCTGTTTAGCACACTTTATGCACATTCGCATGTATGCTGAAGAAATTTAACTTCTGATTACATTCCAAATAGTCTCCTTATTTACTTTCTGTTAAATATCCTCTGAATCATTTTCCTCAAGCTTTCACCATTCAAATTTCCTGAGAAAAGAACTAACACTGTAAGATTTCATTTAAGGAAATTGTAAAGCAGAGTTTCATGGATACTTCAGCCTATTCAAATTCTGCAGGCATCAGCACGGAAGTTTATGTATGTGTTTTAAAAGTTCCAATGGCAGAGATTAACTGATGATTATTTTCTGAGTTTTCGCTTTTTATTTTTTATCCACTGTTCAGTCTTTTGAATTATTTTCTATTCTGTGTTTCTTTTCATCTCAAGTAGAAAACCGAAGGAACTTCCCTGGAAGAAAACAATTTAGTTTTGCCAACTTGTACTTTGCCTACCTAGCAATTCTTCCACTTTGTGTTTTATTTATAATGTAACAACATTATTGATGTGACATATTTTTATTTCTCTCTTCCTTTAGGTGTGTGTGCAACATTGACTGTTCTCAAACCAACTTCAATCCCCTCTGTGCTTCTGATGGGAAATCTTATGATAATGCATGTCAGATCAAAGAAGCATCATGTCAGAAACAGGAGAAAATTGAAGTCATGTCGTTGGGCCGATGTCAAGGTAATGTTCATATCAAAATTCATTTCAAAGAATGTTTTTAGTCTTTGTGAAGAAGAGAAAAGTGAAGATAACTTTTTATTTGGCAGCTATTTCATTTCTGAAAGGCAGTTTTGATTTATAAAGGATAGTAGAGTCTACTGTAGAATTTGTGTAGATTAAAGGAATTTGAGGGCCTATTGGCAACAGTCCATATCTTTTTCTATATAATGGGACTGTATCTTCACTATGCCATAAACACAAAAGCCAATATTCAGAAGATAGAAGACATTCTCCTTGCAGAGGAAAAAAGAAGGTCAAAATCATTTTTGCAAGGACTCTAAGGATTTATTACACAACCTTGAAATTAAAAGTAAATCATACCATTTTATGTATTGAGTCAGTAGAAATATTTTAAGTATGTTTTTTAAAAGCAGGATGTACCAGAATTTTCTGTTTTGTTTCTTGTGCAGAAACATCCTCTTGGTTTTTGACTTGTTATTTCATTACCTGACTTATCTTAGTTATAATTATAAACATTCTCTTTGCCCTAAACTTTAGAAAACTGGTATCATTCTGTAATTCAAACTGAAATTGACATTGTAAATCTGTCTTTGTATAGAGGTTGCTTAGAACTATATTGTGAAAATTCCTTAATTGCAATGAAGATACTGTTGGAAGGGTAATATAAGTTTGATATTAGATATTAAGAAATAATTCATCAATCTTTATTGTTAATTTTTAACACAGATAACACAACTACAACTACTAAATCTGAAGATGGACATTACGCAAGAACAGATTATGCAGGTACGTCATATTTTCTACTACAAAATATGAGCACTTCTATAGAATAGTCCTAAGGATTCATTGTTTACTATTGATCCTAAGTTGAACCTCGCAAGACTTCTGTTATGTGCTGATCCTCTCTTGCTCAGTTCAGACTTTCAATAGGCAGGAATGAAGTTTTTTGATAGCAATAAGAATTTTTATTTTCTTTTGCCAGAGTTAAAGCAATTGTCAAAAATGTCAGTAAGGTATAATTAACTTATTTTGACAGTGCAAATGGTACAAACGACAAAACATTTATCAAATTAATGGGCATCAGTGGAAATTAATGCAATTTTTGGCAGTATGTTGTAATAAATGCAAATGTTCTTGATTGAATTTTCATAAAAGTCAACAATAAAAATGTTTGCTAGTCTCTAAAAAAGCTGGAAAGAAGGGACAGCTATAAATAGTAATACAAGATGTCTCTAGATGGAAAGTTAAAAAGGAATATGTAATTTATTTTTAAAATAATAAATTTCTTTAATTTGCTTAGAAACTAGAATGTAGCTTCTGACACCTACAAAATTATAAAGCAGTTTATGTAAAAATATAAGTCTTATTTAGCAATTATAGAATATTATTTTGAGAAATATTTCTATGTGATATTATTTTCATAGGATTTGAAATAATTTATGGGTATGCAAATGGTATTTAAACAGATTCTTAAATTTTATACAAAATTAAGGATAAAAATGTATAAACAAAACCATTGAAGTTGATAATAATATGTGAGGTTTTTTTTACAGTTTTCTATTTAGCTACTAAGTAGCATTTGTAACTAGATTTATGGCTAATATGCAATCAAAAAAGTTGCTTATCCTTTATAATATGTACTACTATTTATTCTTTTTAAAATTGATTTCCTTTAACAATATTTCTAATGGTATATTTTTATAAAAAGTAAATCTTGATGAAATTGAAAAAAAATTAGGCAGATGTTTTACTTATAGATACTTCAAATCTCTGAGAATTTGGAAATAATAACAGGATTCATTCCTCTTTTACATTTTACATTTTTACCTTAATGTTTTTCAACATGTAAATAAAACTTTTCATGTGCTAGATGCCTGGAATTATCATGGGCAATTATACATGGAAAAACATTAGTTCTGTTATGGTATGTATAGCTGTTCCAGAGTGTCCAGGAGAGATATTAATAGGTGTTCCTTGAAAAGAACAGTTGATGGTCAAGACATTTGGGAAGAACCCAGATAAATAAATGAATTTTTCACCTAGGACTCCTCACAGCTGTTGTGTGCACTACGAAATTTTTTGAGGTATGCATTGTTTTATTGATATTTTTTACTTTTTGCTATGGAGAATTTCTTTCTTTTTTAGAATTAAGTCCCAATTTTTATTTTTTTATGTTTTTTTATTATTTTTTTAAATATTTCAATTAGATGGAGTATTACATAGCCATAAAGAGGAAAGAAATCTTATCATTTGCAACAACATGGATGGATCTAGAGAACATTATGTTAAGTGAAATAAGTCAGAAAGAGAAAGACAAGTACCATATGATCTCACTTATATGTGGAATCTAAAGAAAAGAATATGTGAATGAACAAATCAGAAATAGTTTTGGGGACACAAAGAAAAAACCGAGAGTTGTTAGATGGGTGGGGGGGGGTTGGGGATAAGGGGAAAGGTGAAGGGATTAGGAAGCAGCTGGTAACCACAAGATGGCCTCAGGGTTTTTTGAAAATTAATTTGGGGAACGTATTCAATAATGTTGTAAAGATTTTGTTGGGTATCCGATGGACATGCGTTCTATTTGGGAGACCACCTCAGGGATACTGTGGATGCCTGATCATGGCATTGTACACCAGAAGCTAAACATTAATGAATGCCAACTATAATTTTATATATATAATGTGATGGCTCAGTGTGAGGTCGGAGGGATAGTGGATGGGGGGAGGGGGGTCACAGTGTGAGGGATATAAATGATGAAAGTCTAAGTATTACCTTGTCTTGTACACCTGAAACTAATAAATTAAAAAAAAATAAAAAAATATTTCAATTAGAGTTGACACACAATATTATATTAGTTGCAGGTGTACAACGATGATTAGACATTTAGATAACTTACAAAGTGTTCACCCCAATAAATCTAGTACTAAAATAAATGCACAAACAAAATGGAAACAAACTCATAGATACAGAGAACACTTTAGGGTTCCTAGATGGGAGAGGTCTGGGGGGTAGGATAAAAAAGGGGAGGGAATAAAGATGTACAAATTGCCATTTATAACAGTCACAAGAATATAAAGTACAGCATAAGGAATATAGTCAATAAAAGTATAATGAGAATTTCTAATTAACACAAAACACATGCAAATGTAGGTTAGATAGTACAATGAACTCACATGTACTAATCACTCAAACTCAGTAACATCAGCCCATGGCTAACCTAGCCGTATTCCCACCCTCATCCTCTTTTTCCACCTTCAAAATATGTGGAAATAAATGCCAGAAATTGCATTATTTCATTTACAAATACTTTAACCTGCATCTCTAAAAAAAAATCAATCCTTTTTTAACAATATTACTATGCCATTACATCACATAAAATAATTATGAATACATCTTTATAATGCATAGCTTTTATCAAACTTATTTGATGAATAATACATTTTTTGTGGCAAGTTTTACAGTGCTTGTATTCCCAAGAATGCACTTTAGAATATGCGGATCCACAGGAAAATATTAAAAGTAATAAAAAATATTAGAAAATGAAGTTCTGAAGCTAATAATACATATTTTATATTTTAAATGAAATCAAACTTAAATTCTATATTTTCATTATAAACAAAAACTATATCTTGACAGTATTATAAGCCACTACCTGGCGCATTTAATTTTTCTATAGCCTAAAACATTTCTAGATTTTGTAAAGATCTCTTTCATTCAGGAAGTATCTTTTGTACTGTGCTTAAAATAACTTTATATTTGTTTTGCAAATTAATTCATTTGGAAAAGAGTCTTCAAAACTTTAATAGTCTACGAACATTTTCTCCATTGAAACTTCCATCATTGGATTCACAGGAAAATCAAATTTCTCCCTGAGAATCGTGTCCCTGAAACAAATAACCCTTTAAGTTGATTTGTGTCAATATGCAAGTATATGTACATTTATAAAATTTTACCAATAAATATAATAATGGAGTTTACCACTCTCCCAACATTACCCATATTGCATATCAGTCTGTCCATTTTCAAAGAGTTTGGGGGGGAAGGTTAAATTTTTTCAAAAAAAATTTCATATTTGAGTTTAGTTTCAAACAGATAATCTCTGATCTTCAATGTCAATGCTTTTAATTGACATTATGTATTTTCTATCTTACCACATTATTGAATGTGGGAAGAAAAGGGAATTTGTTTTTAAATACATGCAAATGAAAACTATTTAGACACTCAGTGTTATTCCAGGTCTTCTAGTTTGACATCAGGTTTATCTAGTTAATCCCAAAGAAAAACTTTTAAGGTAAAAGCAAAATTTAAAAATGCATGTTTGTTGAAGTTCAAATTTAAGACAGGAACTAAGATATCAATTGAAGCTTCCAATTCCTAATTAAACACTGTTTGCGTAGTTTATAATGCCTTTTGAATTTAATTTAGATGTCTTTATTTTCATTGATGATCTTATTAAAAGACAATGTATACCCTTCTTTAGACATAATTTAAATAATAGTTATGTTCCTCAATACTTCCAAGCTTCCTGAAAAAAGTATTTTCATTTTTCTGAATTTTAGAACACAAACTTTGGAAAAAGCAAAAGGAACCCCCTGGAGACTCAGTATGCCATGTCCTCCTTAATTTCCGTTTCACATACTCAAAACTCCCCAAGGAGATCAAACAGGAACTGTGTGACTCACTGTCCTACAAATTTGCTGTGTGCTCTCAGCTACTTTAATGTCACAGTCACTTCCTTTGTTAGACAAACTTCATGAACTCTCCCACCAGAGGGAAGTACCGATCCTGTTAACACTCTCATTTTTTCCTTATGTCATTAACACTAGAGGTTAAACACCTTTAGCAATGCCCCGCCACACTATTTTTTTACTCTGAGCCTTCTTTAAAGTTATTAATACAATAACACACATTCCCGCTTACAAATATGGAACTATGCTTTAAAGAAAGCCTAAATCTTCAATATGCTCTCTTATTTTTAATATTATTTGAAAGAAAGAGACTCCAGTAAGGACCCACAGAGGTTGATTTACAAAACAAGACTACGTGTGGTGGAGTAGACTGTGAGGAAATTAAGCAGAGCTGTGAATTCCATGGTCCTCATAAACACACAATGGCTTCCCATACCAGGAAACCAAAGAATTTGCCGGTTCATCTTAATCCGCTTTACTTTCTGGTTGTGTCTGATTTGGGTCTCTATTCTGCCCAGCTCCTTTAATGAGAATCGAGGAATTAGTCCTAAATTAAGATGTTTGGATCTCTGTTTCAAGGCAATGTGTCAAGATCCCTGTCTGATAAGCTAAACGGGCCACTTAATGTTATTCTCACCTTCATCATTCCAAGATTGGGTTTAGATTTAGGTCTTTCTCTTCACTTGCAGAAAGGTTCAGAGAACACAATTTTATAAAACCACAAATCTAGGGCATTTAGGGATTTTCATTGTTAATATTAAACTTTCCTTGTGAAAGTTTTAAAATAGCAGATGTTTTACATCTTTTAACATTTGCAACATTTTCTTGAAAAAACATATATTCCATGTGTTGTAATGAAAAAAAAAGTGAAGTTCAGCTATTTTGTTTTTCTTCATCTGGTATGTGTACTTTCTGATTGTGTTGTTTTTCTAAGAGTCTGGTCATGCTTCAGAAACACAGCTACATATTTTTCCAATGCAAATGTACTTAATTTCATAAGTTGTGAGGGAAAAAAAACCATGCTGTTAATTATTTTGTCTTTTATCATATAGAAAACAAAATATTTTTATGACATTCTGTCCCGATTTTCAAAATGGTTTTCAGTGGCTTCTAATTAAAATATATTTCATAAGATTATTTAAAGAGAAACTAAAAACATTTACAGAGTCCCTGCTATATGCATTCCACTGCCCTAGGCTTTACGAAAGTGAACATATCAACCTAGGTCTCTGCTAAAATGGAACTTAGATTTCCATTGTCTGATAAAAATAAATAATCAGTTCAGAGGCCAAAGACAAAGTTTCTCTAGTGCTAAATTCTAAAAGAAATATTTAGTGTAGATCTTTTTATGTCATTGCCAGAAAACATAGAGGAGTAGCTTCAACAGTGATTTTTATAAAATATGCTAAGAAGCTCATCATATGGCTGGGAATTTATTAAATCAATTTTTGGTAACATTTTAGAGCACAGCATTAAAATATGTATAACTCGATGATAGTGTTTATATGGCAGACTAAAGTAATGAGTTGCATTTTCGTGTATTTCCAAACTGGAAAAAAATAACACAGAATACTGAGGGAAATGGCTGTAAGGGAGAGTTTATCTTCCTCATGTATCTACAGGTTCAACAGGAACTGGGTAACAGAACAGTCAGAAAGCCTGAGTAAAGATTTAAAAAAATATGTTAGGTTATAGTATGTATTTGGGGAAAAGAAATTTCCCATTTTTGTTAGCTGTTAATAAGTAAAGTGAGCCCTGCGTCATCTCCATCCTTGGGAGAAAGCCAGGCTCTCCCCGCCTCTGAATCTAGGTACAGGCATGCAGGGAGGCCATATGTCTACCTATTGTACATTACACTGTGGCTGTTCATCATTTTTTGTAACATTTAGGGAGTATTAATTTTTATGTTCTCTTTAGAAACATCTTCTTATCTTTAAGCAATGATTTCGATATTAATCTCAGGCCTGAAATACGGAAGAAAGATATCAGAAATATAGATTTAAACCAAATTATATCCATCCGATTATTATTCCATCAACCCATTTTTCTACAATAAGAGGAAACTGACATCTTGAAAGGGTGTCTAGTTTAAGTGAATTGTCATAATAACTTGTTCTCTGTAGAAACCACTGCAATTCCCAAAGGCTTTTCACATGTATAGTCTCCTTCAGTCTTGACAACAGAAATGTGAGGGAGATACATGCATTTGACAAGTGAGAAGTGGAGGTTCAGAGAGATTAAGCAAAAAAGCTATATGATAGAGCTAAGGTGTAAGCCATCATTGCTATTTCCAGATTCCAGCAAAGTGTGAACAGTGAGGGATCAGAGGAAAAGTGTCACTACCTAACATTCTTAGATGCTTTGGGATTCACTCTACACCTTGGGAGTTCCAGACTCAAAAATGTTTCACCATGATGAGATGCTCCAAAGAGTTACTCTTCTCTTTGAACTTATGTCTATAACTTACAAGCATCTTATAAGAACTATATTATTTGGTTTTAATACTCTCCCGTTCTGTTTCCTAGTTCCCCACATAAACAAGAGAATGTGATTCTTTGCAGTTTTACAAAGATCCATTCACATTCCCTGATTTGCTCTAATGTCAATCCAATAAAACAGGGTTACGAATACTAGAGGAAATAAAATTGAGGCTAAAAGAAGCTAAGTGGTTGACCCGGAACTGGACGCAGTATTTTGACATATTGACCATCCACCCATGCAAATGAGGCACTTGTTTGATTTATCTACTATTTGCCTTGATTGTTCTTCCACTATACACATACATAGACATGAATATCAAGTGATTATATACCATATTTATAACATGAATTAATTCAGTCATGTGGCAAAAATATGCATTTAAAATGGAGGCTTTTTCCATTTGCTCACGAGCCCAAGGAGCACTTCACTGGAAAGCATGTTATGTCTAGGCCAATAATTTGATCTGTAGGAAATAAATAAATAGCAGCAAATGCAGGCAGCAGCTTGTAGCACAAATATTGGCATCAACAGTGAAATAAATAAAAATGTTTGCCCGGGCTATTACAGTGCCACTAGACTAGGAGAATATTTAAGCTCAGGCAATGAATTAAGATGTCAAGATTTTCTCAAGATTTCTGAGGGAAAGTGTCTCAATTCAAGTATTTTCCCCTCTGGGATTACATTAGAGTGCTGCAAAATTCATAAAGCTTTCTATGAACTCTAACTCACAATTTTTCCTGCTCTCTTGAACTTCTGTGCTTTCATTGCTTTCTCCATAAAATCATGTAGCTAGTCATCTGTACTATTATGTTATGTTCGTGGTTATAGATAAACACAGAAATAGTATTTGCAATACAGATGAAGGTTTTCTACTGAAGAGTTGCCTTGGGCCTGGTAGACACTCTGGAAAACTTTGTGTTTTATGCCCCAGTTCATAAATGCATCCTACATCATTTATGTGCACTTCTTCCTATTGAAATTGCTCCTTTCTGAAACAAATTGTTCACCTTGAGATGTTACTTATCTACCTTTCTCTTCCATAAAGCTGTGGCAGCCCGTGGTTAAACCCACTAAAAATCAGATAGGGCTGAGTTTAAACATTGGCCATGCTTTTACTGATTGTTTAACTTTGAGCTAATTAGTTGACCTTTCTGAGCCTCTGTTTCTTCATCTATTCAATGGAGATAAGCCTACTTTCATAGGGGTGAAGTTTGAGTTAAAAGACATTATGTAAGGCATTAGCAAGCAACTAGCAAGCTAGCTATTTTATTACTTTCCTTTTGGTCTGACAATGGGATATTTATTTTATGGGAAATATAACAGATTGTATGGGATATAGTCTGTTCATATGACATGTTTAAGCGTTTTTATACATATATTATCATTTATGAACTCATACAATTATAAGAGGTTTATTTTTTCCTACATAAACTGTATAATAACTTATTGCAAGAGTCTTTAATTGACTTAAATCATTTTTGAAGAAATATTTGTTGAGCACCTACCATTTATAAGTCTTTAGCACATTTATGTCTAAATGTTCACATGGCCAATTTTCAGTTTTCTTCCAGTCAATATAATTTTATATATGGTATACTTTGATCACTTTAAAATAATATGATCACCAAATTATTACGCCATGAGATTCAAATAGAATTTTAATGAGAGGACATAACATTTGACAGAACTGCTTGATATTGGTTATACTTCTTTTCTATTTGACCTTTAAAATTAGTCATTTATACCCCAGGGTATATGCTTGAAGGGCCTACACATTCATTACTTAAGAGAAACCTATGTAAAGAGTGACCATACTGATGGGAGGTGTCAAACAAAAGTAACAGGAATGTGGTATATGTAAGAATTTATTTCAGTTTTTGTAAAAAATTATTTGCACTCAGAAAAGTTAATGTTTACACATCGTCAGTCATCACTCACACACACCTTAAAGAGGCATGAATCAGAACAAATGTTTTCAACAAAAATTGATCATCAAGGAAACAGAAGTCTACTAAGCATAGGAGGCAGAGAAAAGGTGTTTGAGCTCAAACATATACATATCACTAGAGAAAGTCACATAATTTTCCACCTTCATTTACCTTTTTCACCTAAAGCATGTCGTTTGCGGTCCTAGGAAAAGTAGTATAAGTATGGGTAGAATGTGTGAAACTCAAAGAAGAGTAGGATATGTCCAAATGCTCTGTATAATTTCAAGACACACTGTTTTCCATAAAACTAATAAATAGAATCCAACCTGTTTCAAAAAACTAAAATATCCAGAGCATTTTTGATTTGCTCCTGCTGTTAATTAGTCTGACATGCCCCAAACATTATCATGAACATTGAAAATTCAGTTTTCATATCTTGATTATTTGAAACTGTGTACAAATGTAATCAACTAAAAATATTTTTAAATATCTGCGAAACTAAAAATCTATCAGAAAAATTGCATTTCTAAACACTGTTACCTATTTCATGGGTCATAACTTATTCCCTTTAGTTTCTGTTTGCTCATGAACACACGAAAAATGCTCAGACTTTAGTTTGAACTCAAATGTCATCAGGAGAAACCTAACTTAGGAGCCAAAGTCCAGGCACAGCAATGTTTGGAAATCAGTTCAAAGGCTCGAGGGAAGTGGTGGTCCAGTGACATAAAAATAGCAATGAGGACCAAGGAGGACAGCGCTCAACTCCATTTCTGAGTCCTGAGATATAGGGGAGGAGGGTGGAGAACACAGCTGAAGAGATAGGTGTTATCAGGGGAAGTTAATGCTTCGGTATGCAAGAAAAGAGATGAGAATTTCAGTGAAGCGTCTGTGAAGAGAGGGGAATGTACTGATTATAGAGCACAGTTCCAGGTGAGTTCTGGTGTGCGGTTGAAAACTGAGGACAGAGAGATGTGTTTAGTAAAGGGCAGAGAACCAATATTGTCGATATGATAATTCGGTGGAGATGAACAACTGGGACAGGACAGGGTGAGAAATAGATATTGACCAAATTCATGATAAAAGTTCTTGGATGTGTAGGCTCAGAAACATACATCCTCAACACACCAAGAGTAATCTGTTACTCAGCAGTGAACTCAAATTAAGCAAATTCACTGTCTGTGTATTGGTTTGCAATGAGGAAGAGTTACCTAGAGGACTTGGATCCTCTGACCAGTGCATTCTCATCTTAGAGTTGAATTCTCTGAGAAGCTAAGTTACACTGAGTTCACTTAGTGAGCCTGAATATGGCGTATTTTCTTTAGTTGTTTAGAGCATCAAGCTAAGATAACATGATGGAAATGTCCCCAAAATAGGGACACTCCTGCCCTCAATTGAGTATAGATAAGAGGTGCCTTTGGCCAGGACCTCCTCTCCCCTGGTCAGAGCCTCCACTTACAAGATTGGCCTGTGTGACTCTCCTTTGTTGAATTTCCATTCCTGGGTAGTTCTTGTCCAATCTACCTGTTTTCCCAGATATAGTAAATTTAATCATGGTAAAGGTGAGGCCTGCTGTCCCAGATGCCATATTATTATGACTCTCAGGCACTCTAGGGCTCTGGAAAAGCACAGGCAATCCTATTCTCCTTATTTCTGAGTTCCTCTGGGGTCTCATTCAATAACTGTCAAGAAATGACATTATTAGTACAGAGCACTAACATTAACTATGTTGGATGGGTAGTACAGAATATTAATATTAACTATATTAGTACAGAATACTAATATTAACTATACTAATATTAACTATATTGGATGAAAACTGCAAACATTTTTACACAAAGTTCACTTTGAAGTTCATTCTTTAACATATAATCCAATAAGAGTTTGACCAGTAACAGAGAAAAATGAACAAATCTTGGAAAGCAAGTTTAATATTTTTGGTATGTACTAAGGTAATTCTTAGTATTTATGCTAGTGAATATCCTTTATGGTGACATTGTTAATGTTTCATTTCATAGTGTCTCATTCCATACAGAATGAGATGGAAGGTTCTGCAGAGTTGTGAATGCACTATCAATGTTTGATAGTATTGAATAATATTTCTATTAAATTATGCCCAATGAAACAAATTCACTGCTTTTAATCTTCTCAAACATTTTCTAAGATTTAAAGTTGTTTGTATCATATATCAGAAAGTCCTCCCCCAAGAATATTTTATTTAAAGAATTCATTTAATAGTGGAGATAAATGTCTGCTTAACTAAGAAAAGGTTAAATAAATTTTAAAATATCATTCAGAAAATGAAGCACCCAAACAAGCCCCATTTGTCCTCCAGAAATTAAGCATTCCAGAAAGATGATGTTATTAGTCTACAGAGTTTAAACCAACAAGCAATTAGTGTTTTGTCAGGCAGTCCATATCCAAATTCACTTCTGCAGATTGACTGTTCATGTATTGTCACAATTATTCCATAAATCTTGCACCAGGCGTTTTTCTTCCTATTTTTTTTTCTGTTACTTAAAGAGCCCCAGGGAAGCTGAAGGTTCCCGGTTGCTTGCAATAATCTCTGAGCAAATCCCAATCCTACCCCCAAACCCCTAGTCACTCACTCTTCCCCACTGCTGGCATATATGCCTTTGTTTCTGATTTTCAATGAAATGTCACTATGGAACCATGAGGAAGAGAAATAGGCAATCCAGAGAAAACCATCATAAGGTAGTTTTAATAAAGTGTGTACATTGTCTTCTATGTAGAACATATACGAGAATAATACCCTGTTAACAATGATAGGTGACCATTAACTGTCATTTATCTAAGTAGATTATCAGGACTATATTCTAACATTCAAGCCAGCTTCTTTCTGCAATTTAGCATGGTTCTCAACTGTTTACCTTAGCCGTGAATTGGTATGTGCTTAGAAAACACATCTAATCCTAACATTATCCTCAGAAAATCATTGTTATCTTCATTATAATCACAATTATCAACATTATCATCATAATATCAGAAAAACAATACCACTGGAATAAAATCACTTAGTTCCTTCCAAAATCAACTTGAAATTATATGTGTTATCTTTGTTTTGAGTTCTCTACGAGACTGTTCTCCAATCATACGAGTAGTCATACTTATTTCTTAATTTCATTTGAATTTCAGAGGCAATGTCTTACAAATAGCATTTTGTAGGAGAAACAGCCTGGAATAGGAATGTAGAAACTTTTGACTTAGTCTCGTCTCTATTCTAAGCTAATTCATTGGAATTTAAGTAGGTGTTTAGTCTCAAAGAACCTATGTTTTCTGATCAGTAAAATTTGTAAAAAAGATTAGATTATAATAACATCTTTCTAGATGTAGGATTCTTTAACCAAGAATATAACTTTAGTTCATAAATCATGAACTTGAAAGAACGTGGTAGACCATTACCTATGGCAGTGATTCTCAATGGGAGCAATATTTGGCAAAGTCTGGAGACATTTTTGATTGTCTGGGAGACAGGGGGTACTACTTTCATCTAGTACATGAAGGCCTGGGCTGCCACTAAACATCCTACAATGCACATTGACAGGTCCCCACAACAAAGAATTAGCCAGTTGAAATGCCAGTAATGCCAGGATTTGGATATCCTATTTTGTGGTGTTAGAAATTAGGAAATTCTGTATGTATATTATAAGTGTTCTAGAAATTATAAAGTCCAGAGCTGGTCTCCCTAACCATTTCTCAATTTTATTGTACCCTCAAAGAAGATATAGTCTCAGATGGAGAACCATTGGCTTAGGCCAAGTTTTTTGTTTCTTTGTTTATTTGTTTTCATCTCACTACTTCAATATCTTTCCCTCCTTCTTTCCTTCTCTCCCTCCATCCTTCCCTTCCTCTCTCCTTTTTAAAATAATGGTGTCCCATGAATAGAAATGTCCTTTAAGTTTTCACAAATAAGAAGGAATATCTGTTTCTGAAAAAGCTTATCAAAGTGATAAAAATTCTTATAACTAAAAAGGAAGATACACTCTTAGTTGTCATAAGTTATTAAGAAAATTCTCGTAGGCATAATTGTATCTCCTATTCAGCCTTCCTAATAAGTATTCTAATAACTTTGGACCCTGCTTTGTTTCTGTTCAAAGCTGTGTCATCTTTTTGTTCATATTAGTTACTCCTTCCACATTTTGACTAAAATGCTGCACCAAACACTGCCTGTTTGAAAGATTTTTAATGATGTTCTTTGAGGAGAGCAACAGCAACCATTTCAAAGGTTCTTTTTATTATGTGGCACTTCCAGAGTATAAATCTTTGTATATCGGATTCATAGGAATATATTTTAAACGAACTGGCTAAATCCTATTAAAGTGTCCAACATTAATTCTTAAGACTGAAATTGTGTTCATCATGAAAAAAATGCTTGATACAGAATTTGAACTCAAGTATTTACGAAAACGTCCTAGTTCAAACAGAAGGGGAACCCAAAGATATCTGTTAAATGGCAGCTTAGTGCTCACTGGATTGTGCCACATTCCTTAAGGAAGGACACCAATGTGCCATACTGTTTAGTGGCACCCAGGCACAGATCCTCCTTGGAACAGGGAATAAACCTGGCTGCATCGGTTTGCTGTCATACCTAGTGAAATAAAGTTATTGGTTTTGTAACAAGGACATGAGGATATTTGTTTAAAAAGACAACTTGAAAAAATAGCAAAGACAACAGGAAATGATAAATGAGCCCGTCTTGGCTACAATAATTACTTTAGTATTGAAACAAATGAATAAGTTTCACAGCAATGCTATTTTCTGTCTTGGATTATACTACTATCTGTTCATACAGTATGTAGATCAGTTGCCTTTCTACTGGCACAAAAACAATATCAAAGTAGGTGGCATTGGTAAATAAACCATCTGAGAGATCTGTGTTAATTTTTGAGAGACTTATGATGTCCTTTTTGGAAACAGACTATCTCTGAAAGGTGAGACAATTTTTTTTCATCTACACTAGTTTTATGCCAAAAGTTAGTCTTTGAAGTAAATATTTCCGATATACACAAATGAAATAACATACGAGTATCTATAATCCATGTATTAAATGTTATTCTGTGTATGGTTTGTTAATTACCTACTGAATTGTTTTAATTTTATGGAAAACACCGAACAGGTTATCAAAAGACCTAAATTCTAAACCTAGCTGCTCAATTTACAAATGCTACATAATCTTGAAAAGTTTCCTAACCTCTCTGAGAATCTTTAAAATGAGTATTATATCTTTTCTGTCTTTTTCACATTTTGGAAATGGAAACACTTTGTGAGATGTGACTCACTGTTCAATTATAAGGAATTATTATTGTTCTAAATTTAGAATCGGCCTAAATTTAGATGCTTCATATTCTAACATGTTTTCCATGTTGTCATCAAAATTTTGAATATTTTCCAGATTGAAATAATTATTAATTTAGATAGCATAACTTAATCTAATTTTAACAAAATTCAAACTGAAGATTTTAGCTTCTTGATTTTCATTTTGCTGTTTCCATGTATGGGTATATTACTTGGAGCATATAAAAAAAAATAGATGATAAGACTGTTGGACTCACACTCTTCCCTTGACTAGGCATAAAGCTTCAAATTCATGGCCCCAGTAGTTCTCTTCCCTGCTGGTTGGCTTAAGTCTTATTCAAGCTCCATTTTTTAAGAGCACAAGAGCTATTTGGGGCAACCATTCATATTGCTACAATGAATTCTTTTTCCCCTCAACATGTTCCTAAGTAATGGAAGAGTTTATTGTACTCAAGATATATAAAATGTTTTGGTATTTGAGTAAAAATTGTATTAGTCTAAGGTAGTATTACTTGGCCGTGTTAAGGAAACTCTAGTACAGAATGTAGCAGCATACCAATGAAAATTATGAGTTAAAAATATTAAGAGTTTATTCCAGATAAGACATGCTCCACATTCCCACATTTTGGTGATGAGTTTGGCCCACTCAGAATTTTAATCAATAAATACAAACATAAATATTCTTGCTTCCAGCAAAGAAGGGATTTTAAATTGTAACTCTTGTTTTCTCCCTGGGTTAACAGAAAATAAAGAAATAAATAATCTAGTCACTTGTGTTCATGAAGATTAAATTCTCAACACTCCCCCTCATAGAAATGAGCCTCGGTTCTATACTTAAATTTCTTTGAAGAAATAGAATGCCTGTTTTCTTGATCACCTAGTTAATAACACTCAATATACACAAGAAAATGCTTTCTTTTAATGAACAAAGTTGTTTTTCATTGGGACATGGTTTTCATGGTTGCCCTTTGCCCCTTTAAAGGGAAAAAGAAAGGAACTTTTGTAGTTTACCTTCATAGCTTATGTTTACCTTTACTTACCATAATATTTTTAGTAGATGGGCTACTCAGAGTTTAGCAGAATGCATCTACAAACTATTATTAGACTTTGTATTTAATTTTGAACCTTGAAATAACGCAGTTCATTCACTGCTCTACGTGACATTTTAAAACCTTAAGAAAACAGTATTATTCTTGGAAAAGAAAATCCCTTTCTCACTAAATTTGACATTTAGAAACAATGTGGAATAGATTTGAATCAGAAAATTGTCTCTGAAAACATGAAATGAATAAAAACATTAGAAAAATGATCTCACCTCTTATTTCCTGCCTTGGTCTTATACTGTTTCTTTTGAGTTGTGCATATTCACCCAAACACTGTGTGTGGATCCATCCCAAAGCCACAGTTCGCTTCACTTCTGTGAGAGCCCAGGCTTAGTGCACCGCATACTTCAGGTCTGTGCATGGCTCCTGTGCCCTGGGGTAGAGCCCTGTTAATCAGAAGAAGCCTGTTATAGTCATCCTACCAGGCACTGCCATCTCATCTGTCAAGGTCACTTGCGTATTTTTACTACTGTTTCTTCACCTCCAAAAGGAAAAGGGTGCCTTCATGTGAATAAAGCTTTCCTGCCTTACCCTTCAGGCAGAATTCTTACATTCCCTGAGGTGACAAAGGTCCCTATCCCTTTCTGCCCCTAGGAACAACAACAACAACAAAAGACTAAGAGGCATCATTAATCATGCAAACTGTCTACTTCAACAGTGCCAAGAAAACGATCAGTCCCATACCAACCATCAATATTCCTGACACCTGTCTAAAAACTCAGGTCATGCATATCCATCTGCCTTTAGAGAAGTGTCAATGTACAAACATCCCTTCGCTATTTTTAGGGTCACGTTAAAATTATTCATCACCGGCCTCTCAGTTCATTCAATTTGTCATATTATCCTGATCTACCAATGTCTGTTATTGGTCATTCCCCTTTTGCATTGCGTTTTTAGAGCATCGGGGGTAAGATGTTTTTGAAATTGTCATACTGTGTTTCCCTGAAAATAAGACATAGCCGGACAATCAGCTCTCATGCGTCTTTTAGAGCAAAAATTAGTGTAAGACCCGGTTTTATTTTACTGTAATATAAGACCGGGTCTTATATTAATTTTTGCTCCAAAAGACGCATGACAGCTGATTGTCCTGTTAGGTCTTATTTTTGGGGAAACAGGGTATATGTAAGAGACAGTGCAATCCTCCTAGAGGCCAGCATTCTCACCAAGAAATTACTGTGCTCAATGGGCCCTCATGTTTAATGGAAAATGCAATGTTTGGGATGACTGTGTCTACTGCAAGGTCCACTTCAAACTAATTGCTGGTAAATGAATTCCGGTTTCTGGTGACTTTCATTATAAAAGCCACAATATGTCTGTCTCGGGAAATGGTTACAAGAGGTTAAAAATACACCTTATAAATGAAACAAATGTTTTTAAAATTAAAAGGTTAAAGAAAAGTTGTTCCCATAAAACTTTCAATTCCCAAATGCCAAGCAATATTGTGTCCTGGCAAAATTAAAAATTAAATAGAAATTTTGATGCAAAAATATAACTTAGCATCAAAAACTTAAACCGATGGTATCAGTTTGTTTATTAGTATTATTCTTAGTATAAAAGTCATAATTCTTAAAGCTATCTGATGGTCATTAAAATTTTTCACTGGTCTCAAATCATTTTAATATTTTTATTTTACATCTAATGTAATTTTAAAACTAGTATAGCTCTTTCTCTGCCTCCTTGCCTTTTTCCCCCTTTTACCTGTTTCCATTATCTTCTGCTAACACCTGTGAAATGGGTTACTGTATCTTTGAATTATAGGCATTTCCAGGCAGGTCACAAAAGCTTAGAATTGGGACCTAATGCAACCTTGATTCCAGTCACTGTTGTGCATTAATCCCCTGGGAGAACTGTGTTAGATCCTGCATTTGACCACAATCTCCCTGAGCCTTAATTTTCTTATCTGTAAATTGTAGGTCTCGGGTAGATGATCTCAATGTCTGTTCCAGACAATAGTCTCATCCATTACTCTCCACTGTGATGGCATATA
Source organism: Rhinolophus hipposideros (assembly GCF_964194185.1). Taxonomy (NCBI): domain Eukaryota; kingdom Metazoa; phylum Chordata; class Mammalia; order Chiroptera; family Rhinolophidae; genus Rhinolophus; species Rhinolophus hipposideros. The sequence goes on along the minus strand of NC_138052.1, from coordinate 63,996,755 downwards.
AAGCCACAGACTAAACTGCTCCATCTGTGAATCTGATGACTTTCCCCAGAATTTGCAGAACTATGTTAAAATCCTGAAAATGATTAGCAAATTCATGGAGTATCTCTTCAATGATGTTATAGTCAACATCATTGCCTGAGCTCATCAAAATGGTAAATTCTAAGCTTAGAAAGGTGCCAGTTTTTGGTTAGTTTTTTTTTTCAGACGCTATCAGATGATAAGAGTTTAACTGTGACATCCTTGAAATAAAGTGTCCTGGTTCTTAAGCTGGTGATATCCAGGACTTCCAAGGGGCAGGTTCAGCAAAACAACCTGAGACCCATGAAACCTACTCATGTGGAAGATGGGGTGCGTTAGAGAGATTGTGATTAGTTAGTTATTTGGGTTCAGAGTTTTAATTACTGAGCTTCTTATGAGGTTTGATTAGTCTCTCACTGATACTGGTAATCTTTGTTTTGACTTTTGAGAAATAAGGAAATTCAGAGGCAAACTACAACAAGCCTCTTTCTAACTTTAAATTCAGAGAGTCAAGTTACTTGAATCAGAACTCTTATACTAAATGACGCTTACTCAAATAACTTTTTTTTTATAGCAAATAGAATACAAGGCATAAAGAGTGTTGAAGTAGAAATAAAATAATAGAAAATAGAAAAATAGATTTATTTCTCATTCACTTTGTGTTGTGCATTAAGTACCTATACAACATGCTGTCTTATCTGCTTACAACCTTCCTGCAGAGGAGGCATAATCTATCCTTTCTAGATATGAGGAAACTATAGCTCAGAGATGTTTATGTAATAGAGCAGAGATTCAAGCTGATGGAGTAACTATGACTGGCAATAAGTCAAGTCAGGTGTTACAGAGAAGTTGGTGCTTGCATTGGGTTTCCCTGGTAGAGAAGAGAAAAGAGCATTATAAACATGGGGAACAGCAAAGAGGCTTTGAAGAACAGACATTTTTAGGGAATGGCAAATAGTTTGGGATGACTAAAGCCCGGGATGAGGAATGGAAACAAATGAGCTAAAACAGGATAGTGATGGGGAACTTCAATCAGCCTTTTTCCTTATTTGTGAGAAAAGTTGAAATCTACCCTCTGCTCAATAAAAGGCCATTGATGTATCATAAATGATGTTGTATTTTTTTCTTTTAAAAAAATGAACCCTGGCAGCAAAGTAAAAAATAGGCTAGAGAGAGAACGAACACAGGGCAAGACAAGTTAAGAGAACTTGGTATCAAACCAAACAAAGAACAATGAAGCATGAATGTTGTTGATGGTTGTAGCAGCAAAGAGGAAGAAATAGATTTGGGGTGGATTTAGGAGCTAAAAGTTTACTAAATTTGCTAATTGACTTCAGTTTTTTACCTGTTTTTGTTTGAGGACATTGACATGAAAATGAACATATGGGGCTAGAGTTGTGGGGAGAAGTGGAGATGGAAATACTAATGTGGTAATCCTCAAACAGTGTCTGAGCTTAGGGGTACCAGGGAATGCAAGTAGAGGAAAAAGGAAAACAGGCCAAAAATAAATCCCTGGGAAATAGTGGGACCCATAACAAGGAGCCCTGGAAGCAAATGGAAATTGTTGAAACACTGTTTGCTCCTTTCTTTCCTCCCTCCCTCCTTCTTTCCTTCCCTCCTTCTCTCCCTCCTTCCTTCTCTCCCTCCTTCCCTCCCTAATGGTCATTTCACTTTCACAGTTGTATTTTAAAATGTCCTACCTGTTGCAAAAAATATTCTTGTGTACAGTTATGTCTAAAGCTTACTATTTGTCTTAGGCTTTCTGTGCTTTTAAAGATGTGCATGCCTCATATCTTTCCCTACTAGGACCCTTCATGCCATTCCAGAGGAAGCCTACCTCCCCACTCTAATGTCCACCATGTGACACCTCGTGTATTGTCTCTGCCAATATTATGTTTGATTTTCTTCACAGTATTGAATGAGAACAATTTTATTTATTCATCCGTGTTTTTTGCCTTTCATTTTGCCTTCTTTTGTTACAATGTAACCTTCATGAGAACAGGAACTTTGTCTTATTCCCCACTATAAATTCAGTGCCTGGAAAAAATGTCTTGGCATATAGTAGACACCCAATAATTACTTGTTGAATAAATAAGACGTGTATCACACTAAAAACCAAACTATATGGATTTTAAAAGAAAGTTCCATGTCAAATTAATGCACTTTTGTTTTCTTCTTAAGAAATTTTGACCATAAATTTTTTTTTATTATTTTACAAAACTCTTAGTGAAAAGCCACAAAAACAGAGGTGCCTATTGAGATAGAGATATAGATATATAGATATATAGATATAGATATATACAGTGGGGTAGGCACTACCTGACAGATTGCAGATAACTCCTCCTATTAGGGAAACACAACGCCCACAGGGACTCCATGAAATGACCGGTAAAAATTTCATAAAATAATTTATTAATTTCCTTTTCCTGTGGTGAATTCCATAGTCACAATTGGAAAAGAGCAAATGGCCTATTGTAAAAAGAATACCTGGGCACCTGGTCCATATAAAATGTGTATGTGTGTGTGTGTGTGTGTGTGTGTGTGTGTGTGTGTGTGTATAAATTTTTATCCCTAAAAAGATAGATTTCAGTATAAGGGTTTTATTCTTTATCTCTACTGGGCGTTTAAAAACAGTTTAAGGAAGGATCTGTTTAGAAAATATAATTCTAAACATTGCTTTGGAGGTAATAGCAGAGACTGTTTACTGAAAGGGGAAGAAAGAGACCTTCATATGCAAATGTATGGCATTTGAAAATGTCATATAGCTACATCTACATATAAATAAGTTGCTCTCTGAATTCCAGGGAAGAGAGACTTTGTATAGCATTAGCTGATTTCTATATCAAAATAAACTGATAGAATAGCAGTGAGTCAAGACCTGGAAGAACACAGTTTCACTACCTCTTAATACAGTGGTGGCACTGCATTAAGGTCAAAGACCACCTGACTGAAATGCAAACCAATAAGAAGTCAAATCCCACAATATTTGAATGGTAATAGAAAGGAACCAGCTAGAAGAAAAGGGATTCACAGATTTAAAAAAAAAAGACAACTTTTCATCAAGTATTGACTTCCTTCTAAATATTGGCATCCATGGAAATCAAGGGCCTTGTAATGTTTTCTATACTTAACTTCTATGTCAGAATTGTTTTTTGTTTGTTTGTTTGCTTGTTTGTTTGTTTGTTTTTTATGTGAGGTTCTGAAGGTTTGACTAAAAGAGCAAAGACTTATTTTTTACCTCTTTCCTATTTCATATTTGTTCCATTGCCTTGTATTGGTACAAGATGGTCATTTTGGGACAATTCCTCTGGTAGACCACAGTATGTAAACTACGACATGGGGATAAATAACTCCTCTCTATTAAATGAATTGTCCTTCCAAGAATTGTACCATTCCATAAACCATGTTTTTCCTACATTGTTATGGTACCCCTCGTTTCTGGAGGAGTTAGCATCACCTGCGTAGGCAGTCCATTCCTGGGGACCAGGTGCCCAGGTATTCTTTTTACAATAGACCATTTTTTCCTTTCCAATTTGTGACTATGGAATCACCGCAGGAAAAAAAAATTAATAAATTATTTTACGCAACTTTTACTCGTCATTTCATGGAGTCCCTGTGGGAGTTGTGTTTTCCTTACAGCAGGAGCTATCTGCAAGCTGTCAGGTAGTGCCTACCTCACAATTTTGAGGGACATACCAGAGCCTGCCCTCATCCTTGTAAAGCACATTTATAAAGGAGCTGGAGCTAAGAGAATAAACTTCTAGAATGATAACTGAAGGGAAATACGTGAATTTTATAAAGAAAAAGACATTTTAGTAAGCTTAAGTTATCAATTGGTAAGAAAAGTGGAAAATCCAACAGTCAGAGGAAACCAGAAATGATCTTCAGATGGATAATGTAACTGCTACCTTTTATTGCATATGGCTGAATGCTTGGCAGTTTGCTAGTGCTTCTCTTTAAAATGACCCTTCAATGAAAGAATTATTATCACCGTTGTAAAGATGAAGAAATTTAGGCTCAGAAAGTTGAAGCAATTTCCCCAAGGTCACCAGCTACTGAGAAGCTGAGAATATTTGTAAACTGATATCTTTCTGACCACAAAGTTGGCTGATCTCTTTCCATTACACCAGCCTGCCTCTTGATATATAGAGTAATATGGGAAAAGGTATCAAGATGCAGGTTCACTACATATGAAACTGTACAGTCAGTCTCTTGTGGTGGATATTAAAGGAACCAAAAGCAAATCCCTAATGAGGATTAAAAATACCCTATCAAAAAGGCATGTTCAGAAAACTAAAAAAGGAAAAAGAAGTACAGAAAATTTTGTTGACTTTTTGCTAAAATGTGCTGACATGTGGAGATATTTATGTTTTTCTGAACATCTGGTGGATATTAGAATTTTTTTTCAAAATCTTCTGTTATTAATGATAAAAGGAAGCTGAGTAATTATGATATACTGCCACAATGAATGAACATCATGCATGTTTTTCCCCAATGTATTACAGAATCTCATCATACCATCAAACATAAAGGTTTTTTTTTTTTTTTATAAAAAGGGATATGGATGTTATCTTATTGTAACAAACTTGTTTCCATCAGAACAGACCATGTTGAGTCAGCTACTCTTGTGTCTCATGGGAATACATTTCAAATTATGAGATTTGTGTCATTATTGATTCAAAGTACAAATTATACTTTTAATATTGCCTTGAGTTTGAGAAACGACCTAAACCTGATATGACCTTGTTTTGCCAAGAGATAATCCCATTTCTTTTATAAGACTTCATGGAAAAGAGATTATTTTGTCAGAGTTAAAGACACCATGGCCTTTGTCTCCTTTGTAGATTGCCAAAATGAAGTGTATCTTTACTGACCCTATAATCCTTCTGCTTAGCTTTTATTGAGGGCTCCTCCAGCTACCCAGGTCTCCTGCCAGAATTCATTATTGAATATAACTGAATCCCTTCCATCAAGTGCCAGCAACACCACAAATTTAAAGGCTGGATAAGGCAAGTGTGGCAGTGGTTCTGCTGGAGGGCAGCGTCCCCATGAGTAGGAGCAGTACCCACATTTGCGTATGCCAGTTATTGAGTACCTACCCTGTTGCACAATGGTACAGTAACTTCTATGCATGTACTACACTCCTTAATCCATGCCCTCTACCGTAATTTCCTTTACTCTCTGTGCTACAGAAATTGACAGTTCCCCTACAGGCCACACTCTGTCTCTTATCTGAGTTTTTGTATATATTGTTCCAACATGACTCGTCTTGTCTGTCTTTCATTTGTGTAATTCTTGTTTGTTCTTCATGATTCAGCTTAGATATCCTACCTCTGGGAATAACAATGTTTATAACAGCCACTTTCACGTATTGATTATTTACTATGTGCCAGGCACTGTGCTAAATAAATGCTTCTTTACATTTAAAATTTCATTTACTCATTGTTTGTTAGTTTAAAATAGCCTTAATTTTTGAGTACTTACTGTGTGCCAGACATTGTTATAAATGTTTTACAATATGCATAACGGTTAAATAACTTGGCTGTGGTCACAGAGTTGGGCTGGGAAGAAAATGAATTGAACCCAGACAGTCAAGCTCCCAAGCCTGTGATCTTATTGACAAGTGTCAACAAGTAGATTCATTACTTCAATCATTTTAAAAATGAGGAAATGGAGGCCATTTGCTCCCCACCTTCACCCTGGAGTCCAGCATGAGTTCTGTGCTCTCTTTGGCCCCTGTCTTTACCGAGTGAGTCATCATATCGCATTGCATTTGCCTGTTTGTTTTTCTTTTTCCTTCTTTTTCAAGGAAGAAACAGAAGACTCAAGGAGTGAAGTCACTTGCCAAAAGGCCACTAACAATATTAACTGGCTATGCTGAGATTTGTGCTCAGCTCTCTCTGTTCCAAACTCTGCATTTTTCCTTCTCCTGGACAATAGCTTATAAATGTGATCCAGGGTATTTCTCCACAAATATGCATTCCCATGAAAACGAAAGCAAAAGGGATCTGAAAGGACACAGAGAACATTTATTTCTAGGTGTATTGCTTCATTCTTGTTTGGTTTCTTTGGATTTATTTTAAAACATGACTATGAGGACATGGGATAACAATCACTAACAATAACTAAAACATGGATTAAGTGCTTATTATTTGCTAGCTAGTGTTCAGAGGGTTTTATATGGATATTCTCATTTATTCCTCACTGTCACCCTGTGATACAAATGCTATAATCATCCCCATTTTATAAATGAGGAAACTGATCACAGAAGGGTATATAACTAGCTCTAATACCCACAACTGGTGGGTGAAGGATTTTGAACTCAGACTGACACAACTCCTCATTGGTAGGAGAAATGAGATGATTTTTAGTGTTAGCAAAAATTCACTGTCAATTACCACAACTGTCTGACTCATGTATCAATTGTGTATTATGAGAATAACAGCAAACATGCCTTATGTTCAATACCCCTCAGAGAACACAGAGAGATACTTAGAGAAGAAGAGAGAAATGATGTGCCTAAAGCCATCCATGCTCCTATTTTGCTCCTAATTTCTTTGGAATGACCTAGCTTGAAAAGATAATAAAGGGCTTCTATGGGTCCAACTTTGTTTAGCAGAAAGACAAATGGGATCTTGAGACTAGGCAAAGCTGTTATTCTGCTAGGCATACTTCATCTTCTCTATATAAACTGAACGTCTTTAATTCATGTGGAAGATTCATTGTTCCAAGTCTCAGACAAAGATCCCTGTATTATTTGAATTTAAGCCTGGCAGGGCTCTGAAAGAACAGTCCTGTCACTTCTAGTCACAGCCAGGATGTGGTATCATCAGTTGCTTCCAGTGACCCAAAACCAATAAAAAATTAAAATATGAAAGAAATTCTGACCCTCAAAAACAATTAGCCCATCTCTGGTACTGCCAACTATGATAGAAGACTGTGGAGCTCCTAAGGTTCAGTCAAGGTTGGGAACTGGAGAACCTGTTTTCTAAAAACAGTATGACAACATGATGATAGTGAACACTAGCGTTTCAATAAGCTGAGAGAAGTAAGATTTCACATTTTTACTAGGAGAGGTTGTTAATAAGTGATAAAAAGTTTTAAATGTACCCAACCTAAACTGATCAAGTAAGAATAAGATCTTAAATTTGAAGACCTGACCATTCTTTTTTAGGCTCCCCCAACTGCCCCTCAAAAAAGGGAAGAATCAGTTGGTGACTCTTATTTTCCATTTAGTGTATATGTTTTTCTGATAAAAAGAAAACATATTTATTATAGAAAAATTATCCTTACTACCTAGAGATAATCACTGTCAAAGTTTTGATGAATTCTTACCAGGTTTTTTATATTTTCATCACATTATATATTTTAGTATCCTACTCATTTTCCTATGTTCAAAATTCTTCATAACTTTTTTCTAGTTAAATAATATTTTATCATTTAGTTACATTACAATTTACGTAACTATTTTTTAAATACTACTATACTATTGCTGATAATTCGGGTAATTTCCCATTTTTTCATTTTTATAAAGGATGTTGTAATTGACTTATTTATAACATGAGTTTTTGTGTGTTTTTGAGGATCTTGATATATAATACCAAGATATATATATATGTGGATATATAATACCACATTTAAAAGTTTGTACCATTTTCTTTTTCACTGACTATATCTTAAGTTCTTATCTATACTATCAACCACTGGCCCAATTAACATAACACATGGACTTCCAATGACTATAGTTCCTCTCCAGATAGACTAAATGGCTTACTTATATTGTACAATGCTGAACAAATTAACTGTCCTGCTATTTGACAGGACAGCTTTTAGAATGGCCTGATATGAAGCTTAAAAACAAAGCAAAACATCCTATGCATGGGCCAATCTAAGTAAACAGACGCAAAAAATGCACATAATAAAATGGTGAGAAGTAAATTAATTAAATGTTGGTAATGGTTCCCTTTAGGTTATAAATAATGTCGACTTTGTATTCTTTTATTTTTATATTTTCTACTGTTCTTAAATCAAGGTGGATTGCTTTTATAATGAAAAATGCCCAACATATTTTGTTTTTAAGAAAAAAATATATAGAACTAAGCAATTTAGCTCTGTCAAAAAACCCACATTCTTCACATTGAATCATATACGGTTTCCTATTAGTAAGTGAAACACCTGTGGTTATAACTGTACCGACAAACACAAGTGGAGGAAGAAGGCAATCATGGGGATCTCTCCAGGCAAAAAGTACATTTCTGTCTCAATTATCTCTATCTTTCAGACAAAATTGTTTTCTGGCCTGGAATTATCCAGATGACTGCATCTTTCATTTCCCCCCTATCTCTGTATGTACAACTCTAAGACAATTCTTTACCATTGAAAAATTGTGAAGAAAACACCAGATTAAAAAAGAACACAGAAAAATTGGGTGTGAGTATATGAGAATTGTGGGTACTATCTTTGTAACTTTCTTATAAATCTAAATTATTCTAAAATGAAAAGTTTATTTTAAAAAATGAGAACACCTGGCTTCTGGAACTAGCTTTCTGCCTTTAGCCCACTATATGACAATAGGGATTAATTGAATATTTCTGGTCTTCACCTCCTAATATAGCAAGGAAACACACACACACACACACACTCATATTCTTAAGCTTACCTAATGTTTAGGAGTATTGTAATCCCAAATAAAATAATAGCTACAAAAAAACTGAAAATATAAATCATTAAATAAAGTAAAATAATAATATAATTTAATAATCTTTTGGCCAAAATCGAACCTATGTTCTGTAATGGAAATTGAAGACAGCAATCTACAAACTTCTTATCTTTAAATAACTCTTTATTTTTGTGATTTTTTGTCAAAAGGAGAGAAAATTGCTTTGCTTAAAAGCATTCTTCACTAATGTTTCTTCATGGTTTAATTTTTTCCTTTCATTTCATGATATTTCTTATCTTGCCTTAAATTTATATCTACCAAATCCTTTGTAAAATGTTATTCATTTCCTTCCTCCTAATTTAAAGATCATATAGCTGAAGATTTCAACTGAATAATCATAAATTTGCTTAATATTAATAGGCACTTTACCCCCGCCCAATAATTTTGTTACTAAACCAGGAATTCCTTCCAGTTAACATCAATTCTATTGTAGAGGTACACAAACATAAACATAGAATTTTTAATTCAGTCTCAAAAATCAGAAGGAAACTCTGTCATGTACGTCAGAGATTATTTTTTTTCCTCCAGTCTTCCCCATTATACAAAATTGCACCACCCAGAAATTCAAGCCAAAAACCTAGTCATTTTTTATTTGTTCCTCCCACTGTTCAATACATAAACAAGTCATATTCAGTCCATCTCTAGAAATTTTTGTTTTTTTCCTCCCTCCATTGCTATTACCCAAATCCAAGACTCAGATGTTGTATTTCATCCACATTTCCATAATGGTCTCCTATTTGTTCTTCATGATTCTTCTGTTTCCTCTTAATGATCTATTTTCTATATCAGTCAGATCTGCTCAAGAAGTTATCCAAATGGTTTCCCATTGCACTTTAAATTAAATCGCTACTCCTTAGCATGGCATACTCACTTACACATAGAAAGGATCTCATTCCTTTGGAGAGCCTTCTCCAATTCATTTTGTCCGTCCTCTCTGCTCTCTCTGGCAGCCTCTGCTCTAGCCACAATGCTGGCTTCTGGAACATCTCTTTTCTCATGAGAGTCTTTTTTTCCCTGTGTGTCATTCAACCAGTCTGGGGCTCTTGGGAGCTCTTCGCCTGGCCAGCTCTCTCTCATCTTTCCCTCCTTAATACCCTTCCCTCACTTCTCTAAAATAGGTCTCCCATCCTACTCTTCTATATCTGAACACTCCATTTTTCCTTGTAACATTTCTAATTTAGATATTAGGTTGTTTGTTTTATATATTGTCTGTCTGATTCCCTAATATGTATGATCTCAGGAGAAAAAGTTTATCTGTTTGATTCACCACTGTATACCCTGAACCTGTAATATTTGGCACAGAGAAGGAGATCAGTCATTATTTTTTAAATGAGAGAATAAATTGATGAGTGAATTAGGTACAGGTAGGACCAAGTTCTACTAAATTTCAAAACATCATAAGAGAAAATATGTTTCTTACCTCCTCTGGGTCCAAAGAGCTACACAGTTACACACCAAAAGTTGTGGATTGATAATGACACCATCATTATATTGAAAGTGAGGGGCCTTGTTTGAATTATCTAAGTCATACTCTACTCCCATCTCTGCACATAGCCATTTTGTGCTTTTTCTATTTCAAAATAAATGGTTCCTTGTAAGCGCCAATTCTAAATGTCAGCTTTTTTATATCTAATGGATAAAATAGGTGTTTGATTCTCTCTAAATTCAAATTTGTACATGTTTTATAACCCCTATTGATTTCTTGAGTGGTTAACCATGTACTTGAAAAGTGTAAATTATACACTGGGAGTGTGTTAGACCTGTTAAAAGGTAAACTAACCCTATGACACCACAAAGTACCATTTAGTTAATAACTAATTTCAAGCCCTAAGTGCTGTCCAAGTGGAAACTGTTAAGACCCACACCTCATCCATAACTATTTCTAGAGCAGTTTTTTACACTCAGAGTTATCACTGACTAGAAACTAAGAAAGTGCTAGAAGCAAATCAACTGTTCAAAACTGGGAAGAAAAAAAAGTGAATGAGCAAATTCAGAGCTATTTAGAATACTTGGGGCAATAAGTTGCCCTAAATTAAAAAGATATGCACTTAACAGAAGGGTAACACTTCAAATACAAGGACATTTAATGTTCAGATTTTCTTATTGGACTACTCTAAGCTTCCATTCTTCTTAAACAAAAGATAATAAATACACTCTAGCATTTTTTTAATCAGGCAGAATTCCATAAGAACATCAGTTTCAGGCATTCTGAAAACACAGATACTGTGGGGGATCATACCACAGAGGCCACCTGGAATCTTTTTGTTGAAAAGGTCATTGATATCAGTTTGCTTCTTGGTCATCTGCTTCTTTCTAATACAGGTATAGTGTAGCATTATTTGTTGTGTGACAAAATTAGCAATGTAAGATAACTGCCTGTCTTATAAAATGAATTAGTATATCAAACAACAAATGCAGATCGTGCTATACAGTTTTCCTATCCTCTCAAAAATGCTTCTGTACTGTGGTTATTAGCATCATTTGACACATCAGTACCTTCAAAACAAAACGTTTGTTTTGCAAATACAATAAACCACAGACATTTCGATCTAAGCTTAAACTAAGGTGATCATATAATGTATCACCCACACTGGGAAACTTTTGAGAGTAAAAGGAGTCACTATTCATCATTATTCTAGGAAAATAAACATAAACCAAGATTGTCCAAGTTACATAGTAGCTGAAACCAATCTTTTAGCTCATTTTCAGTGACTTCATGAAGACTACTAAAAAGTAGATTGCATCAAAGTAAGCGTTTGGTTGCTGAATGGTAACTATATTAGTTTGCTAGGGTTGTCATAACAGATTACTACAAATTGAGTGACTAAAACAACAGAAATTTATGATGTCACAGTTATAGAGGCTAAAAAAATGTCTAAAATTAAGCTGTTGACAGGGACACAGTCCCTCTGAAAGCTTACAGAGGGAATCCTACTTTGCCTCTTTCCATTCTGGTGGCTCATGTCTTCCCAACTTGTAGCACCATAGCTCCAGTAACAACCTGCCTCCATCTTCACATGACCTTGTCCTTGTGTGTCTTCACATGGACTTCTTGTAAGAATACCAGTCATTGGATTTAGGGCAGTATGACATCATCTGAACTAATTACTTATTTTCAAATTAAGTCACATTCTGAGGTTCCACGTGGACGTGAGGTTTTTTTGTTTTGGTTTGGTTTGGTTTTTTGTTGGGGGTGGTGTGGTACTGTTCATACCTAGTACAGTAACCAATAAAATATTTGGTTATTATTTTACCAAATAATCACGTAGACAAAGGTTTTGTGGCTAGTAAAACAAAGTATAATACGAGGCATGAAAAAGTCTTGTTTATTGATATTAGCATGTCTCTGTAACAGGTTAAATGAAGAGACCACATGGAAATCTATGATGAATTATCACATCATTAAAAGTTTTGTTTTAAGAAGTAATATCACCATCAATAAGTCTTATTATGCTTAAATACTCACACAAAGATACTTAATTCACAGACATGTACCAAGATATAATTGAGAAATATGATAAAAAAAGAATAACTTTTCCACATCATTAAACTGTACAGGGGCTATGCTATGTTCACAAATTACTTCTTAGTAAAAACTACAAAATTCTGTCTTAGAGTTGAATCCATGACGTTTTATTATTAATTTTATTGAGAATGCTAATTTAAAATGTCAACTCAATCTTCTGAAATACTCTTAAAATTATTTTGTCTTATCATTGAATATTAGATTAGCTGGTATACCTTCTAACCTTTTCAACATGAATCACTTACATTAACTTGGCAGAACTCCAAATTTTTAAATGAATCCAAATCTACACTAAATTCTCTAACTGCCATTGTGGGCCATGACGTCATACAAGAGAAATGAACAAACCCATCAGCCCATCAATTGCCTATACTTGCATTTCCATGTTGTGTATAGATATCTTTCTTGTCTTTTACTGTTATCCACACAATTTTGCTCTCCAGCCTTCCCTTTTCACTGAAGAAGACTGAAGTGCATAGCAAGTACACCTTTTATTTGGGCATCCAGTCCGTCATACTCGATATACAGAATTATTAAGTAGACGAGTTCTCTGCCATATTGTACCTTACCTTGCCACTGAATGTAGGGATTATCTGTGCCTTCAAGGGCATATCGCTGAAGCCAGCTGGCTCTTTGATGCAAACAACTAACAGCCATTAATTTTTTGAAAGCCACCACACCAAGGTACAGGTAACTGCCAAATATATCTACGCCTCTAATATTCATTCCTTTATTCATGATACTTTTTAAACAGCCACTTTGAGGTAGTTCTTGTTCTATACCCTGAAGTTGTTAACATAATACACAGTCTCTGCCCTAAGAGCCAGTAGAGCTTTCTGGTGTGCCCTGAATGAGTAACAAGTGTGTTAACGCATTGATCCACCTTAGCCCTCAGAAAACTTGGGTGGCTAGAAAACCCAGGCTGGTTGTCTTCTCCTTTTACCTAAAACCAAATATTAGTGTGTGGTGGTGTGAAAATTTTAGAGATGTCATGGTCTAATGCCGTGTTGCCCATAAATGGAGTCTATTGAATAAGCTCCACAAAATGTTCCAAAAAGGAAGAGTGAGATTCCCTAGACAAATGAGTTTAAGAACACTTCATTAAATAAATAAATAAATAAAATTAAAAAAAAAAAAAAAAGAAAGAAAGAACACTTCATAATGTGTGTTTTCTCTTGGCATCTCACAATGCAGATTAGCCTTTTAAGGACTCAGAAAACCAGCAGTAAAGAAACCCATATAACTTGGTTTAATCTAAATTTTTCCCAACTTATTTGACTATAAAACCCCTTTGTCCATGTAGCCTGCTCGAGAAGTAGCAATGCATTGACAGAACTCCCCTTGGGAAACTCTGGCTTAGAAAGTATGGCCACTGTTTTTAAGGCCTACAATTTAGAAGCACAGGTGCCTGTTTATCTGGCCCTATGACACTGAAGAGATGTCCCTCACTGCTGCCCCTTCTCTTGTGCAGGCAACACCTGCTATTTGTTGTAACATCTTCTCTCCCAGTTGTCACACTGCCACAAGTAGTGATTTTGCTTCCATTTATTTCCCTCTATTTGTCTTCTTTTCTGCCCCTATCATGTCTCTTATGATTTTATCTTTTCTCCAAGCTAAGTATTCCCCTTAAATATTACATAACATTTCTAGTTATTGTAAGTGCTTTTATCGCAAATTTTATGGAACTTATTTATTTCTTTTTATTTTTTCCAGAAGCCCAGTTTTAAAGCCATTTTCATAGAGAATTTTATATTACTCCTAGTGTATTTTCTCACTTCTGAGACTCTATTCATGAAAGTCTGTAGAAGAGTAAAAGCTATACTTTTGTTTCTTAGTTTTGAAAATTATAAAAGTTCTCCAATTCTTTTTAGAGTGCTGTGTAGAAAACCAAAGTGATCGCTAGCCTTCGTCATTGCAATATCAAGTATATCTGCATTTATAGTTTTGATGTTTGTCATCTATTATTTTTAAGTATGAGAATAAATGCATGGTTGTATTCAGAAGCAGACAAAGGAAAATATTTTATTCATTCATAATCCTAGTTTCTATTTTGAAATTCATTTCCTGTGTTGTTTTATTTATTTATTTAAAATAAAAGCTTCCTTCCTTGTTGTCCTGAAAAAGTTCAACCAACATTTCTAATTTCTGGACAATACTGTAAACACAGCATGAATGGCTAAACTAGAATGTATGAATTCAGAATTGGCTATACGTTACTCCAGTGTGAATTTTCTGAGGTATGACATGCATACAGATATCAGTTTTTCCACCTAGAACTAAATTTCTCATAGACTTCAATCTTGAAGTAGAGTGATTATAAATCATTCCTTTTATCCTCACACCACATTGGTTAACAGAGGGGATATTTCTTTAAAAGCTAGATGATCTACTCATTTCTCTATTAGCCCCATGAGAAACTAGAGCAAGATGGAGCCACATCCCTTTCTCTGGGTCCACTCCTAAAGGGCCTGTAGGTATAGATCTAGTACTCTTCCGGCAGACATTATTTTATAAGGTACTTCTCACTCTCCTCTCACTTATTTTCTGATGCATCCCTCATCCTTTTAGTATTGCTTCCCAATACAAAAAGTTGTTTCCACAACACAATGTTAAGATCCTTTTGCTACTGCTGTTACTTTCGGATATTGTTCTGGCTGCTTCTCTATGCTGGGCAACTATGTCAATGGAGAACCATTCTTTTATTTTAAAAACCATATGTTCATCATCTTTTCCGTGCCAGGTGCAGAGAGTGCAACAGTAAGAAATAAGTAAATTAGGAAGGTACAATACTTGCTTTTAAAATGGAGTTTCTGAACTAATGTGTCACACAGACAAGTAAACAACAAAGAAAAGTTGGTGCCAAAAAGTGCTCAGAGATTGGAGTGGTTTTAGGTAAGAGTTTCAGTGAGCCCAAACTGGGCGAGCAGGGGAGAACATTATAGAAAAACTTCTTAAAGGAAATAATGGCAATGATGAGAACTGATGATGAGTAGGAGTTAGCTAGATGATTAAATGGGCGAAATGAACATTCTTGACAAAGGAAACAGCAGAGGGCAAGTACCAAATGGCAGAGAGAAATTTCATTTGAGTGTAGGAAGATGCAAAAGAATTACAAGATATGAGAACAAAGAAGCTGAGACCAGATTCTGAGTGGTTTTCTAAGTAATCTTAAAATTTAATTCATTGGAGGAGTAATAAAGAATAACAAAAAATGTTTGGGCTTTTTTGAGCAGGTCATAATGCATTCATGTTTTTCTTCTAGAAAGGTCTCTGTGTCTCTTGTGTGGAAAATTGATTTGGAAAGAGGAAGATTAGAGATTAGCTAAGAGGTAGTTAGTGATAGTCTGATCTAAATGAGTAGCAGTAAACATGTAGAGAAATGAAAAAAAAATGTAGGTATTTAAGAAGTAGAAATCATAGGACTTGATTTACTCAACTAGAACTTGAAAGTGAAACCAAGATTTCTGGTTGGATCAATAAGTGGGTGAATATGTTTGGGGTGATAAGGAGAGGAAAATGGGAGAAGAGGCTGCTGAGTTTGAGGTGCCTGAGAGACACTAGGCACTTTGATATAGAGATAGGAAACTATGAAAGTGTGATCACCTATAAAAAGGTGATCTAGGTTAGCTAATCAGAATTTAGAATCAGAGGCATTTAGGTGACAATAGAGGACTTGAGTGAATATGACCTTCCTCAGGGAGAATTTTTCAAATATAAAAAGAGAAGAACTTTAGGAAATCATCAAAATTTAGAGAATTAGTTGTAAAAGAGGAGCCTACAAAATAGACTATGAAGGAACAGCCAGAAAAACAACAGATAGGTAATATGGAAGCCCAGGAAGAGAGGGCTACAAAAGGAGAAAGTGTTAGCTATATCAAATTACTGAGAGATTGGGACAATTGAGATCTGAGAATAGACTACTCCTTTAGCAACAAAGATGATGTTGGTGGACCTCGGTCTTTGCAGTTTCTCTGACGGAGTGACCAGAAGGTGGTGCGTTAAAGAGTGAATGGACATCTTTCTCCATCTGACTTACTTCACTTAGCATAATGTTCTCTAGGTCCATCCATATCATTATAAATGGTAAGATTTCATTCTTCTGTATGGCCAAATAATACTCCATTGTATAAATGTACCACAGTTTCTTAATCCAGTTATCTACCGATGGGCATTTCAGTTGTTTCCATGTCTTGGCTATTGTGAGTAGTGCTGCAATAAACATAGAAGGGCATATATTTTTTTCAACTTAGCATTTTGGATTTCTCTGGATAGATACCTAAGAGTGGAATTGCTGGGTCATAAGGTAGATGGGCACTTGTCTTACTAGGGAGACCACTTCATGGACGGTGTAGCTGTTTGACCACTTCAGTGTACACCTGAAGCTGAAGCTGAATACTGAATGTCAACTATAATTTATGTATATATGTATATACATACTTATGTATATATGTACGTACAATTTATGTATACATGTGTATATATATATATACATATATATTCATAGAATGTGGAGCACAGCATAGGGAATAGAGTCAATGGAATTGTGACAGCTACATATGATGTCAGAGGGGTAGTAGGTTGAGGGAGGGGAGTAATCACTTTGTGAGTGGGGAAATGTCTATTACATTGTTTTGTACACCTAAAACTAATAATTTTTAAAAAGAGCTAATGGAAGGAAGGGACACACTCAAAATTTTAAAATGCTGATGGCAGGGTGCAACGAGTGAAAAAGAGAATTGAAGACACAAGAGAGAAAGGAGATAATTGATGGAGAAAATCGTTGGAAAGGATGGGGTAGTTGGGGTTCATGATGACTTGCCCTTAGATAAGACATCTCTCCCAGGGTAGAAGGAAGAGAAAAGAATTGATTTTCAGAGCAGCAATAGGATCCAGGTGGAATAAAGAGTCAGGAGTCATAAAGGGCAAACAATAAATAAAATATGGAGGCCAGATGTTGTCTTGTGTTTTAATAAGTTCTTAACTGCATGGTCTGCATGTTACACTAGAAAGAGCCCTGGTTTTGACCCCAGTTCTGCTTATCAATTTTGTACATTCCTGACATAAGTAATGAAATCTATTTGAGCTTCAGTTTCTTTATTTATACAAAATGGGATTTTTATAAATTTATCTTGAAGGGCTGTAATAAGGAATACATTTCTATCATCTTAAGTATTAAAACAATGTAGGGCATATTGTAGATTCTCAAGTAATTATAGATATGTTTATCATCCTGATCTGTTTTCTTGGCTGTGTTTAGAAGACAACAAGCAAAATTATGGGGAGATAACCAATAAAAATAACATATTGCATATAGTACATAGCACAGTGCCAGGCACAAAGGTATTCAATAAATATCCATGTAACAAATTACTGAAAGCTAGTTTATTGTTTTTTTTTGTTTTGTTTTTGTGTGTGTGTGTGTGTCCTAGCTACATTATTAAAACCTTTATTTCTATTGTGTTTCTGTGAATGTTTCAACCTAAATCCCTCTCACTCTGCTGGCTAGCAACTTCAGGGTCATAGAGGAAAACAAATGTGTCACCTGAGAAGGTTTATTTTTATTTATTCATTTCTGCATATGCAGCCTATGAAAGGGACAATAGCTGATCCCATAGTCCAGAAGGCAAAAATGGACAGGACCTGAACACTCATTTTCAGCATTGTCACCAAAGAAGCTCACTAAGAAAGGATGCTCAGATTAGCCAGTAGGCAAGTAAATTTGACCAGAAATGAATACATTTGGTTCAAGACAAAAGAAAGAAGGTTAGGGGAATATTCTTGGCATAAAATGGCTTCACATAATTTTTTTCTCTTTCTAAGGTGTATAGTAAACTTTGTCTTCTGAGAACAGCTTGCAAGTGAGAGGGCTGCTGCAGCAAAAGCTCAGTGTGGAGAGCTGAAGCAAATTGCCCTAGATAAGCTTAAGGCAACTCCAGCTCTGGACTCCCGAGAGGCTAATGAACCATAGATCCCTTCCTCTTCCCAAGGCCTGATATTTACAAAATGTTGTCAAAGACATCTAAAGTTCCACAAAATACTATAGTTTTAAAAGGTCTTCAAGCTAAATCCTCTAAACCTATAGGAGTTACCCACTTGCTGAGAGTTAATAGGCTTTTGACTGAATGGTGAAGTTTGAAAAGGACCATTAGAGGCAAAGTACAGTTTCTCCCAATAGCCTCTCTCATCACTCTTTTGAGGGCTCTGCCATCTGAAGCAGGGCAGAGTATTGCTAAGTCACAGGACAGAACAAAAGGCTAAAGATCTGCTTATTTTGCTCTTAATAATAAATGAAAAAGAATATTTTTTTCCTTGGGAGTCTAGTATTTCTAACTAAATCTGTATGAGCCTTGTTATGCTAAATACTTGAATTATAATAATTGTATTTGGATGCCATAAGTTAAAATATTACATATAAGTTTCTCTCCCAAGATTTCACAGATTTCTCAGCTTTTATCTATGTAAATATATAACCAGTAGAAACTGAGATAATAAAAGCCCAGGCAAATAATCATCCAGTATTGTTGCATTTTAATCGCTCCAGTCCCCAAATTACTATGTCTATTTCAGATGCTGGTACTTTTTCTAATTTAAATTCAAGCAGTTCTTGAATAATGTCATTAAGGCCTTGCTTGAGAATGTAGAAACATGAAAATTAGTTTTCTGCCACTTTATTTTAATTTTGTGTCCAACAAGAATATCTATATGTGCAAGTGGTGATAAGGATAATCACATTTCACATCTGATATTAGTGCCTGATCAATGGTGGAGTAAGAAAGAATTTCTCTCTATCCCTATCCATCTTACACTCAAACCATACCTCAGCCTAATTAGCAAAGTTTTGGATCAAGTAGTTTTAATTAAATTACTGTTCTGGGGAAAAACATGAGATCACGTTCAACGTGCAGAAGAAATATTGAATTTGTAGCATTCGAAGGAGTTGGTCTCTGTTTTGAAATCATTTTTCTAAATCTTTAACAGAGATTAAGTAACTAAAAATGTTGTGATTGGGTCTCTGCTCTTTACAAAACTTAAGAATCACTTGAGTCTTTAAATGCCTCCATGCCCCTTGCACTAGGCTGTCACTCTAGTATTCTCCTTTGAGTCTCTGTGCGAGAGGCTTAAAAATGGAGAGACTCTTCTGATCTACTCATCCATGCCTTGAAGAAACTATGACAGCAGGTGAGGCTATTATGGAATTTGTTAACTTGCAGGAACTCATATAGCATCACAGTCAGAACACCCGTTCAATAGGAATGCTTTTCTGGTCTTTAAAAAGCTTCTATTGCAATTCAAGCTAGATATAAGGTTTTACTGCCACCTCGTATGTTTATACCTGATAAGGAGAGGAAATCATAAGAATTATATATCTTCTTTGAAACCAACTCTAATCAACAACAGGGACAATCAGGACTTTACTTCTAAATTCAGGATGTGTTTCTGTCCCAGGCACATTATAAATATAATGGGAGGAAAGATAGTTTTTCTTTTTCTGGTTACTTAAAGAAACATATTTTCAAATTGCTTTGGAGGCGTGGTAGTGAGAAGCAGAAGAATAAAATCAAGTAATCACAACAGGTGTGCAAGTACACAAATATTTCAGTTCTGGAGTATCCTTGTATTGTTATTAAACGGAAAAATAGAAGTATTATATAAATATATTCAAAATGGAAAATTTTAGTTTGCTAGAAAAGTAGCATAGTTTGTGGGCCCACTGGAAAAGATAATGGAAAAGATAATAAACCAAACTGTACTTCTCGTATGCATGTGCTTGTCAAGATAATTGATGATGTTCAAGTATGATGTTAAAGATTGAATTTAAATCCACAAACGTATTGTTCCCCATAAGGAAAAAAATACATAGTGACCATCATTTCATACTATAATGTCTGAATTATAGACATACTTAATATTTAAGATATTTCATACTTTTTGAAAAAGTATAATGTCCTCATAATTAAGGCAGTGATTTCCTTGTTTACTGTATCTAAATAATGTCTCTATTTCTCCACTTCTTTTTCCCACGATATCAAAAATAATATTTTATAATATTAGTTAACATTTATTTGTAATTTATTACAAGTATTAGCAATAGAAATAAATGTTACTTTTAGAGTTCAAAGAACCCAAAGGTCTGAAATAACCCAATCTACTATGTGGTAACATTCTTCAACATCTCTGAGAAATAGTAACACAGGTCCTTTTCAACTCTACCAGAGACTCACTACTTCACTATACAACGCATTCCCCTATTAAACAAGCATAGTTGCTTAAAAATGTGCAATAGAAACCTGCTTCCCTAAAACATCCACTAAATCCTTGATGTTACCCCTAGTTAGGATCTTTCCAACTTACTCTGGAATCCTACCAGAGAATCAGACCCCTACTGCAGAATCGGTGGCCTACGAGATTTGTATATATATTCAAAAGAAGGGGTAGAATAAAACGAAGTAGGGGTATATCCAGAGAAATAACATCTAGTCCACCATCAAAAGGCCTCCCAGACTGCAATGCACCACGGATATGATCCAGTCGTCTAGCCTTTAAGTGCAGAAATTTAATTTTAACAAAACCTCAGAACTGAATGGGCTGAAGAAGCTGACTTGCACCCCCAAAAATAAATGCACATTCAAAACCAATTAATTCACTCAAACAAAATATGTAACTGTCAAATGGATAAGATATTCAGATGGTACTGTCAAAGCCATTCCCAATTTGTAGGCTACATAGAAGTCAAATTATTTAAGACTGTTTAGAGAACAGAGCATCAGAACAAAAGAGTTTCACTGAGTGAATATTTAATAGCATTAGACACTGCTAGTCTAGTGCATCCATCTCTGCAACTGAGACTCTGGGTTTGCTATTTCAGGTTGGCTTCTCAGGCACACCACCCTGGAGAACGCTTGAATTATAACTTGATTTGACTTTCAGAAGCTTCTTTTATCTAAGTGGAACCATTGTCCAAAGGGAAATCTTTCTTCAGACATATGGCTAGGTTTAATTCAATTTTACACTGCTGTCATAGTTCTACTTTGATCCATAATGCGTTGCTTTTATAGATTAATTCTCTGAATAACATCTTATTTCCAGCTTTTTGGGGAAAAAAAAGCAGGGCTAACAGTAAACACACATACCTACATGGACTGGGTTGTACTGATTTAAGTCTTTAAACTGCTGTGCCAGCCTCTGGCCCCTTTCTGTCCACTTACTTGACTTGCCTTGTGGTAAGGTAAGGCCATAGTAATGGTAATTGTCATGCCCTCTGTCTTTGGCTCCTCCTGTCTCTTTCCCTGCAATCTGCAGGATAGAAATAATATGTTTCTGAGCAATGCTTCCGAGCACCCTGCTTCCTTAATTCTTGACTGGAGTGTTGAATTGCAATGGGCATGCGGCCCTCAATAGGGCTCTGCTGCAGGTAACTCAGATTTTACCAGAAATGGTTTCTTAAAACAGTCAGGACCTCTTTTAGAAGAAACCATTTGTAAACATTTAACAGGAAACTGGTCAAGGATTTTAAACAAAAATATGAAGAGTTTCTACCATTGTCACTATAACTCTTAGAAGAACACAACCCTTACATTAAACCTTCTTTTAAATGGAGTACAAAGAAATTGATGTCTAAATCATCAGCTACTGGAGGGAACATACAGCTTTCCAAAGTATCATGTTTATGTAGTTTCAAATCTTTAAATGCTTTATTATTGCTTGAATCCTTTTGCATAAACATCAGGATTACAAATACTATGGTCCATACACATTTTTGGTTGGAATATTAGATTTCTGTGTCTCTCCTTTTCTTAATATACTTAAATTTCATTTCTAAAATATGTCTAGTGCATTACTAGAAGTGGTTATATATTCAGGTTTTCAATCAACTAGTTTACTTGGTTGGATTGACTATAAATTTGTTGACATATATTGATGATTCCTCATTTTCTTGCCCAGGGATCATTTCTTCTACTCATTTATTTTCAATCTCTCTACTTTCTTATTTGACAGTATTCCACAAATAGAGCACTCCAAGCTTATAAGGAATGGTGTAAACTAATTAGCAGATTTTATGATGGAAACTATTTCCCTCCCATGTGAGCACCCTGTCTGGATAATGAACTTATCCAGTGAAAATATCCAGCTTTTACCGCAGGCAACAGGCAACTAAGGCAACAGGCTCACTCAAACAAGCTCTTATTTTGCCCTTTGTCTTTAGTTCATAATCGCAGATATGGTACAAATCCAGAAACAATCAGTATCAGATGAAGGATACAGTTAAAAATAAAATAGCCTAAAAAAAAAGGATTTTGAGTTGAAACATAGGGACGTAACAGAAAATTCCTCTGAATGCAGGTATGCAGATGCACAGAAACTAATGTTATGCAGAAGCTAATGAACACTGAACATTAAATAGAAGTGTTGAAAAGTTTGTTATGGGGAAAGGATCCAGAAATAAGAGTGAAAAATCAGTGCTGGTTCATTACATCAGCAGTGGGGCTAGCAAACCCCACTGCTAAAGTCGCCTTTAAATAGCAAGTGTATGTTTGACTGCTCTAGCTTGTAACCCCTGGCCATAGCAGGGAATGAGTGCAGTCTGCTCCGTGGATTCATGCATGACCACAGCCATCTCTAGGTGCAACTAAATACCATGACGGCCCTGCTTCCATTTTAGTCACACGTCCCCGTGTTGTCTATTTCTCTCAACATTATGCATTTCAACTGGGTATCTGCTTACTGCAGGTGCAAATTGCTACCAAAAACACCATGACACAAAATTCCAAAGTAGCTTGGAAGAATGGGGGAAACCAAAAGAGAAAATTCTGTATATGCTTAGTGTTTCCATGGAAGTGGTTCCTTCAGTTTCATGACAATTACCAAAATAGAACTATTATAATTCAAACAAGAGACCACCTGTATAGATAAACAGATACAGATATAGAACAAATTAGTGATTTGAATGTCATCTCCAGTCTCTCAACATACTTATTGTAAATCCTTGATTAATTTGGTTTATATAATTTGCAATATTACACATCATACCAATGTATGTAAATATTCCTACAAAAGAAAGCACTTAACATACTTAACCATTTATTTCAAACTTTAGTGTTTTTCAGATGACATTGAGATCTTACAATGTATACATATTTTACAATTCTGCTTAAACATAAATAATGCATTTGTCTGATTCCCTAATGCAAAGGGCACATTTTTTTCTCCTGCTGAATATACTCATCATTAATGACTGTCAGTAAAATAAATAAATAAATAAATAAATAATAAAAACTATACCCTCATGTGGAACTAATAGGAAATAATATACTAGTTTATAAAAATAGTAGTTCATTCTCAATCTTCCATTACTGCTGACCAATTACTGTGGTGTTAAAAAGTATCTTTAAATTGACATCAAGAAAGTTATATTTCTCATGTGTTTTGGCAAGACTTTTAAAGTATGTCAGGTCTCAAATTATAGAAGGGACGCAAAATGGGCAAACTTTGTGTTATAAAATGAACGTAAAAAGAATCAAAAAACTGCTTAGAGATGACATTACAAATATGAAGCAAACGTATTTGGGTTAATAAAGGTCAGAAAACTATGTTAATATCCTTATAGAAGCATGAGAAAACAAACACAACTTGTCAATGACAAAGGAAAACACAAGTTTTGATTTCTTTATCATAAGTTTAAGTTTCACATAATGTTGTTAACATAGGCCAAATATTATGCATTAGAATATGCTTATAGCAGTCAGTGTGTACTGTGTTGGCATCTACATAAGTCATTCTGAAATAATGTTTGCTCTTTCAATAGCTTTATTTTGGCAATAAGAAAATGTATGGGTGCTAGTAAAATTCATGTTCACAGTCGATGAAAAAAGCCTGAAAGAATACATTTGTTGAAATTTGCATTTGGTTTTGGAAAACGTCTGTTTAACAATTGAACAGGGCAATATTTTAACTTTTAAGCTCCCACACTGAGAAAGTATCAAGATTTGCAGCAGTTTACTTTTAGGGACATTATGCTGCGCTTTGAAATTCCAAAAATAGGATATTTCTTCTTCAGTTATTTGATGATCAATGTATAGTCTCTACACAAGAAAAATTAAAGTTGTCTGACAATTCATAGACACATTACTGGCTGTTAAAGATGTAGGAAATTGCATAAAAGCATGAAAAACACTGGGTAATTTTGTAGTTTCATCTCTAAACACAATTGTAAAGATGTCTCTTTCAATTCTTTCTTCCTCTTTCTTCTGAAGCATGGCCTTTTAGTTCCTGCCCTTTTAAATATTTTTGCCTACTGTAGTTTTGCTTCTTAATGTACGGGTTGATCTTACGGAGCTAAGCAAGTATTTACAGGTTGCTTGCTTTTGTCTGTATTCACAGAGAATGCTAACAAATTAGAAGAAAGTGCCAGAGAACACCACATACCTTGTCCAGAACATTATAATGGCTTCTGCATGCACGGGAAGTGCGAACATTCTATCAATATGCAGGAGCCATCTTGCAGGTAATGCTTTCACTCTTTAACTTCTAAAATGTATAAAGTAAAAATGTAGAAACCAAATTCTGGATATTTACAGAGAATTGGATGGCATTCTGCCTGAGTGGTTGATCAGCAGCAAATCTTTCTGCTGCCCCTCCCACACACACACACTCATTCACGCACCCACTATGACACCACGAAATGTGTGTGCCTTACACACCCAAGTACTCTGTAACACATCATTATGTATATGTATTCTTTATGTAGCATTTTAAGTTATGCCTTGGGCATTATAGGCTCCTTAAAGATTCAGGCTCCTCTCTTTTTGTTGCCACTCTTTCCCATGCACCTAGTATATAGCACTTCGTACATATCAGGTGCTTACTAAATATTTCTCAAGCAAATGAACGGATGAGACCTTACTGTTCCTACGATGACACAATTGCTTTTGGGAGGTCATCTTTTCCAAAGCCCTTCAGGCCTTATAATAAATGTCATCGATCTTTGTTTTGCTAGGCACACGTTCATTTCTGTGGATCTGCTATCCACAAACCTTATACATATAGTGAGATATAATATATATCTCTTATATAATAGTGAGATTATTAACTATACCTCCATAGATTCAAACTCAGTTCAGACACAAAGAAATTGCTTGTCTGGATTTAGTTAATAAATATACATATCTGATGAATATTCATGGCTGGCACATAATTATTTCAGAGACAGTAAAGCCAAAGTGAAAAAAACAAATGTATTTTCTTAAAGAAATATACAAGGGACATATGATGAAAGAGGTTGTGTATTGCTATACAGTGAACGGAGATCCTGTCTGTCTCTCCCTCTTCTCTCTCTTCCCCTCTCCTTTTTCTCCTCCTCCCCAACCTCTCTCTCCTCAAAAACCAGAACTGTCTTCTTTTCATGTGTTCCATCATTGAATACACTTGCACTTTCCTTCAAGTGAAGCCAGGCAGCGTAAATGGAACTGAGAGGTTAGAGGTTGCTCCTGCTGACCTGTCATCCTCAGCAGAGCTGCCATGACACAACCCTTCTGACGCAGACAGGAAAGATCCCAGGATTCCGTTAGGAGAAATTCAAAGTGAAGTAGTAATATAGTTGCACCAAGTCAAGGACAAGTCCATCCCTGTTAGTACTGTTTTTATGTGAGCTGTTTCCTCGTGTCACTATGTAATGCTAATTTTAACACACATTGTCTACCTGAGCTTTCGGATGAGGGTTGAGTGAGGTGCAGTGTTCATTCTGTTCATTCTCAGATGAATAGCACATGGACTATTTAAATTACTAGTGTTTCTCAGAACTATATTACCTACATCATAATTACTTTTTTCTACTGAAATTTAACTCTCTAACATAAACAGACAACTTTATGACCAGCACATTAAAGAAATTGCTCTTGTACTTTTGGCCCTAACATCTTTCAACATGTATTCTAACAATAGCATAGAGAAGGCTTTATCCAAATACATATATATAAAATCTCCCTATTTTTTATTCCCATGTTATCAGAAAGAAACCTTTCTTTCAGGTAGTCATATTGACTTAGGTTGATG
This sequence comes from Rhinolophus hipposideros, assembly GCF_964194185.1. Classification (NCBI taxonomy): domain Eukaryota; kingdom Metazoa; phylum Chordata; class Mammalia; order Chiroptera; family Rhinolophidae; genus Rhinolophus; species Rhinolophus hipposideros. The sequence continues at coordinate 63,970,443 of NC_138052.1, read as the reverse complement.
GAAAAACAAGTTAAGTAAAATGTAAAGCTCACCCGAGAAAACTATAGAAACAATTATCCCTAGACATCTATTGTCTATATTATCATCTCAAATTATCTACCAACCCTCCTATCTTCAAAATCTCTTATTGTAAGTATAAAAAGAAACCACATACTTTTGAAACCAAAACACACAAAGAGACCTTGTTGAAAATAAGTAGCATTTTTTTTGTAGAGAGGGAAACAAAAAGCCCTACTTTCGCAATATAGATAAATACCTATAGGCCATTTATAAAAATGAGTCCAGCAGCTTCAGCTAACTGGACACTATCATTTCTTCCAGGTGTGATGCTGGTTATACTGGACAACACTGTGAAAAAAAGGACTACAGTGTACTGTACGTTGTCCCTGGCCCTGTACGATTTCAGTACGTCTTAATTGCAGCTGTGATTGGAACGATTCAGATTGCTGTCATCTGCGTGGTGGTCCTCTGCATCACAAGGTCAGTAACTGTACTCAATGGCCACCCAAGTAAGAGCTATGTTGTTCCTCCTGGTCTTAATCAGGTCACTCTAATTACAAGTCTCTACATGGGCTCTGCAACCATCCATTCTCTAGAGTCCTGTTTCTTTGGCATAATAGCATTTGAATAGCCAAAAGGAAAGACAATTCATTTTCATGCTGAGTGGTACAAATTATTTTCCTTACGTTTGCATTATGATGAGGATTATTTATTTTCTAAGCAAACGTCTTTTCCCCTTCTAATGTATAATGCCAATAAATATGCTCTTCTCTTTTAACTAAAAAAGGGCGGTCTTCATGCAAACTATTAACAGGCTATTTAAATTACCTGTACTGTCTTAACGAGATCAGTATGCTGATCTGGTATTAAATTATGTATCTCATAAATATACCTCATTCATGGCATAGATTTCCAAGTGTAACTCTCAGATGTAATCATTTTAACATAATTTAACATAAAAATATACATTTTTATCTTACATTAACAAAATAGCTTTTAATCACAAAATTCAAAGAAAAATAGTTATAATGAGAAAAAATTCTGTTATAGTACATGAAAACCTTTAATGTATGGGAACATGCAGCAAATA